>NC_056562.1:29684582-29769878 GCF_013358625.1 Macadamia integrifolia
AAAAAAAAAAAAAAAAATATATATATATATATAGAGAGAGAGAGAGAGAGAGAATTAGACTAAAATTTATTAGAAGGATTGATAATGATAGGGACAGCATTTTGTGCGCAACAAAAATAAAAAGATATTTGGATCTCATATAAAACCTTAGACAAAGTTTTCCTGCACCGGTGGCTAGATGAGGGGAAGTTGGAAGATGTGAGATGGTGTTGGGAGGTATAGCTCCCTGGATCGAACCAGGCCCCTCTGATCCTGCTTGTTCTGGTTAGTTTAATGACCCTAATGTTTTCAGCTATCGCAAAACCAGATTATGAAATGTTTTGGCTCAAGGAACCTCTGATCAGGTGGATCAGTTTAACACAGCTGTTCAAACAGGTCCCACCTCAAATCAATTAGTGAACAAGTCAATTAATTGGAATTGAAGATGCAAAGGGTCAAGGTCAAAGGGCCATGAGGTTTTTGTTCGTGAGTGTGGATCAGGTTCTCGTATTAGAATCATTCTCGTACAGGCTGATTCACAAAGATGACATCCACCACAGAGTTATTGGGTGGATTCCATCCGTACAGATCAGCTCTGTACGAAAACTCTATTCTCGTACGAGGACTCTATTCTCGTACAGGACTTGATCCGCTCTCGCTGTTCACACAGGTCCCATCTCAATAATTGAATATGTTTCCTATTAGTCAAGTCAAACCAAGTCAAGCACCTAACATTCACATTACTTACTGTAGTTGTGAATGGAAGGAAAGGAGGAAACATATTCAGTTCTCAGACCTAAACAGCTTTGATCAATTAGACATTACGTTGCAGCTGCCAAAAAGATGGTTGATGCAACTTTTCTTCGAGTTCTTCTTCAGAACAACTCCCTACTTCAGGAGGAGTTTGGTCTAGTATGGGGAGTTGATCGAGAGATGGAAAGGCTTTCTAACGCCTTAGCTACCATTAGAGATGTATTGGAGGATGCTGAGGAGAAACAACTCAAGGATAAGGCGATCAAGAGCTGGTTAAAGATACTCAAGGATGCTGCTTATGATGCAGAGGACATCTTGGATGAATTTGCAGCCAAAGCACTTCAATTAGAAGCCCAGATGAGAAACTGCTATGACAACTGTTGTACAAACCAGGTAAGCCACTCTTTTTTATCTTGGTTCAATTGTGAACAACTTACGTTTCGTCGCAAGATTGGACACAGAATAAAAGATATTAGAGAGAGATTTGATGATATTGCTGATGAGAGGTCCAAATTTCATTTAAATTCATGGCGAATTGTGGAATGGACTGTTGATAAGAGTAGTACTGAAGAAGAGACTAGCTCCATTCTAACTACTGAACACCCAGTTTATGGCAGAGAAGAGGGCATAGAAGAGATAGTTAAACTATTGTTGGATAATATTAGCAACCCAAATCTTCTGGTTTAAATAATTGGAATGGGTGGTATTGGAAAGACTACACTTGCTCAACTAGTCTACAACGATGACAGAGTGAAAAATCATTTTGAGACCAGGATTTGGGTCTGCGTATCTGATGATTTCAATGTAAAAAGGCTTACCAAAGCAATCATAGAATCTGTGGGTGGAACTCCATGTGATCTCATGGACTTGGATCCGATGCAAAAGCACCTTGGTGAGATGTTGAGTAGGAGGAGATTTTTGCTTGTTCTAGATGATGTTTGGAATGAAGAACAAGACAAGTTTAACATGTGGAATTCAAGGATGTTCAATTCTTGTAACCACTCGTATTGAGAAACTAGCATCAATCATGGGCACATTTTCTGCTGCCCACCACTTAAAAAGACTCTCAGAGGACGATTGTTGGGCTCTGTTCAAGAAAAGTGCATTTGGTGGCGATGGCAGAGGAGATTGCTGCAAACTTGGTAGTGATTGGTAAGGAGACTGAAGAAATGTGGAGGTGTACCTCTA
This sequence comes from Macadamia integrifolia, assembly GCF_013358625.1. Taxonomy (NCBI): domain Eukaryota; kingdom Viridiplantae; phylum Streptophyta; class Magnoliopsida; order Proteales; family Proteaceae; genus Macadamia; species Macadamia integrifolia. The sequence goes on from NC_056562.1 coordinate 29,686,503, forward strand.
GCTGCAAAAGCTCTTGGAAGCTTAATGCGCTTCAAACACACAAGAGACTGAATGGCTCTTTGTGAGAGAAAGTGAAATTTGGGATCTACCTGAAGACGAAGAAAATACCATTTTGCCGGCTATAAGACTGAGCTACAATCATCTACAACCATCTTATCTGAATCTCTCCTACTTGAATATTAGGTCATTACCTGAATCCTTGAGCAACCTAAAACATTTGCAGACATAAAAACTACTTGGATGTAGTCATCTTCAAAAATTGCCTGCACACATGAGTACCATGAGTAACCTCAGGCACTTGGATATTAGAGGATGTAATGAGCTAACTCAAATGCCAACCGGGATAGGGCGGTTGATTCACCTCCAGACATTAAGCATCTTCATTGTGGGAAAGAAGAGTGGATGTCATATCAATGAGTTACGAGGACTAAACCTTAAGAGGACTCCTACAGATAAAAGGTCTTGAAAATGTGAAGAATTTAATGGATGCCAAAGGTGCTAATTTGATAAGAAAGAGAAACCTTGATTCTTTAACCTTGTCCTGGTCTCAAAATGCTAAGATTCACATCCAAGAAAATGTTGAAGAGGTGCTAGAAGGCCTCCAACCCCCCAGCAAGCATAAGAACATTGGAGATAGAATGCTACCAGGGTATAAGTTTCCAAGTTGGATGGAGGATTTGTCACTCCAAAACTTGTTGCATGTCATACTCAGATCATGTGACAAATGTGAACATCTCTCACCTCTTGGGCATCTGCCACTTCTTAAGTATCTGTATTTAAAAGGAATAGATTCAGTACGATACTTGTGCATTTAATTTTACAGTGGTGATGAGTTAGGCAATGGATTCCCATTGCTGGTAGACCTGATCTTAGATGAAATGCTAAATTTGGAAAAATTGTTGTAAAATATTCCAGAAGGACGAGAAGTACTCCCTTGCCTTGTTTCAATGGAGATTAGATATTGTGACAAGTTGGAAACCCTCCCATTGCTACCATCTCTTCAACGTTTGAAACTAGTAACACAAAATGAATACACTCCAGAAGGGCTGCTACAAATCTGGAACCTCCCCACTCTTCAGGAATTGGTTTTTCAGAATTGCTACAAGCTCATCACATTGCCAAGATTTGAGCTCTTTAAAGACATTGAGGATTGAATCTTGTAAGAGACTAACATCTCAATCAGGGATAAGAAATTTAACAACTCTTGAGAATTTGTGGATTTATGATTGTCCAAAGCTGGAACTCTCCCAATTGGAGGATTTTTAGCACTTCAAACTATAAAGATTGTGGCGTATGGAAATCTTTTCTTGCCAGCGTTATAGGTGATATCCTTGTCTTAGATAGATGATTTAAAGGAGGAGGAGAAGATTGTCATTAGATATCCCACATTCCAAAGGTCATCTTCATATCATGGACACCACCAACACCCTTGAGGAGAAGATTGGAACTCTATACTCTTAAGCATACCCACAAGACATATGCCTTCATAGTTCTACTTCCAATATCTAGCTAGCCTGCCCAAAATTAAGATGGTCGATGCAACTATTCTTCGAGTTGTTCTTCAGAACATCAACTCCCTATTTCAGGGGGAGTTTGGTTTGGTATGGGGAGTCGATCGAGAGATGGAAAGGCTTTCTAACGTCTTAGCTACAATTCGAGATGTATTGGGGGACGCTGTGGGGAAGCAATTCAAAGATAAGGCAATCAAGATTTGGTTAAAGAAACTCAAGGATGCAGCTTTTGATGCAGAGGACATCTTAAAATCAATAACAGTTGTTTTTTTTTTTTTTTCTCTACTTTGTGAGGTTGCATCAAAAATGGGCTATGACAATTGGATAGGCTTGATGGGGTCCTACCCTTCCCTACCCATTTAATGGCCAATTGGCCTTTGGATTGGTTTCTCTTCCATATTGTGTTTATTTGTCATATTCAATGGGCTTTAGTCGAAAGACTCGAAACACAAGTTCTACTAAAGTTCTGGGCATTTTAATGGCCATGTATTTCTACTTCCTTTAATTATGTAACTTCCCTATTCAAGCTCTTCATATTTTCTGCTCTCCCTATCAAACTTGACTCTTCATTGTGCAATTCTGTTTTGTTTGAGATGCATTTATGTAACTATGAATTTGAATTATGAATTTGCGGAACCTAAGGAAAAATTTATTTAAAACGTAACTTTTCCCATTTTGGTTAAATCTGATCAAAATCTGGTAAAAGTGGAGAAAGTACAAAGTTTCAAAGGAAATTGTTACCTTTATTTACCATATTAAAAAAAAAAAAAAATCTGTTTCTAAAGTAAATAAATATTTGAGTTGAGTTTTAGATGGTATAATTATCTATCAAATAATTGTTAGTGAACATAAAGAAAAGAGAATTCCACAAAAAAGAGCATTAATTCTTTTAAGAAGCATTAAAAATAAAAGTTATACTTATTTTTAATTTCCCTTGGCCAAAAAAAGAAAAAAAAATCATTTTATCACGGCTTTTGGATGAACTCAAATCCTTTGCGGTGAGCAATGAGCGGTGAGTGGCAATGAGGATCCAACGGCTGGGAGGGCCTCAACATGTGCCTCAGCCATTGGATCCTCACCCACAGAGGCTCCAAATTCAAATAAATGACGTTAAAGAACTTGCTTTCTTTGGTGTCTTCTTCCAAATTCAAGTAATGACGTTCAAGAACTCGCTTTCTTTGGTGCAGAATATAGCAAATCAAACCTGACCAGATGGATGGATCCTGTTAAGAATAGTCTTTTACCTAAGGATGTCAATTTGAAACCAAAACTGTTTATCGAAACCGAATCGAGCCATTTACACAAAAACCATAAAACCGTTTAGTAAATGGTTCGATTATGGTTTCAAGTTTCAGGCCAATTAGCTAAACGGGTTGAAATCGAATCAAGCCGTTTAACCCGTGGTTTCAAACCGAATTGAAACCGTGAAATCGAACTGTTTAAACCATCAAAACCAATCCAATTAACCCATTTAAAGATTAAATAAAGTGATTGCAAAATATCATTAGTATCTCATTTGATTCAAAGATTGAGTGCTGCAAGCCTGTAAGTAATTCTAGAGATAGTTTGCTCATTGTTTGGAATGCCAATTAAATTAATCCAACGCACTAAGTAAAATATATAATGATAAAAATGCAATTTTTGTTTATATCATGGCATATTAAATATATATTTTTCAATATTATAACACATTATTTGGGAAAGGGGGGAGAAGAAGAAAATCTCTGTTGTAAGCATTACTTACTGACTTATTAGATGCACTTGAGACTATTTTCTATCAAAATATTTTCTTTTGCTTAGTTGTTTGGTTGTTTTAACAAAACATGATGGTTTGCATTTCACATTTTCAAGATTGAATCGTTATCACTAAAAACAAATTTTAGTAAACATGTGAATAAACTAGCAAACCAATTGCTAACTGTTAAGAAACCGTTTGGAATAAACCGAAATCGAAACTATTTAAAACCGTGAAACCAAAACCGTTTAAAAATAGTAGAAACCGAAACTGTTTACTAAATGATTGCGGTTTTAGAAAGTGCAACCATTTAGTAAATAGTGTTTTTATGATTTCAATCAAAATATATGTGAATCGAACCAAACCGAATCGATCAATACCCTTATTTTTACCTATTATTTGTCATTTAAATATTTTAAAATATATTTTATGTTATATTTCAATGAATTTGAGATATTTGTGTTTCCAAAAAAAAAAAAATGAGAGACATGATTATTGCAGTTACGCACACAACATGCAAACATTTTTTTTTTTCGTGACATGATGCAAACAATTTACATCCATATGGCCCTTTTTGTATTGGAAAAAAAAATATATATATATACGTCTAAGTGAGTACCAGAGATAGAGACACTTGTTTTCCTGTTCGTGATTACAAGAGTTAAATGTTTTAGGAGAAGGACTACTTTGTTAGTAGGCTTGAGCCAAATTTTAGTTAGAGGTACAAGGTCATAGACATCCAAAAAAAATTGGACCTATGCTTCAAGGCCACGATGTGGTACTTTTATCCAAAAAGAGTTGTTTCAAATTTTATTGTTTCAGCTCATCGAAATCACTCCAAACTTCCGCCACGCTCTATCCATTCATTCACAATTGCTTTAGTTCGTTTTTTCGTATAAAAAACTCATTGTGCTTGCTTCAATGGCTTTTCCTATCTTCACAGTTAGTAGTCAAAGAGACATTTTCCTTTGATAATGATTAACAATTGTAGGTGGTTTTCTGCCTAGACCATGGCCAACTCTAGGCAACTGAGGCGGCATGTATCAGATCCGGATCAACTACCTGAAGGTTCAACTACCCTCCAACCACCTTTTCAGCATTGGATGGGCTTAGGCAAGAATCCCAACACTTGTCAACCCCTATTTCCAAGCCCATCCAACACCTTGGAGGGCTGTTGGAGGGTAGTTGGACACACAGGCAGTAGGAGATGATATTTTTACGCATATATCACTGCTTATGTGCTCTAGAGAGAAAACCATGTTTTGTGGTGGATAGTTATATAGTTTTAGGAATATATCTTAAAACAACTATTTTAAAGAAAAGTATTTTGGAAAAACTTATGGGAAAGAGTTCTATGAACAAGTGGCAAAGAGAATACACCAATGACGTGTGATAGAATGATTTGTATATAAAATGACAGCAAGGTAGAGAGAGAGAGAGAGTACCAGCATATCTTCCCTTGGCCGCTCAAAAACACCTTTTATCATAAAGTATACAATAAAGTAGAAATCCTTTCCATGCTATGAAGTACTTTCTTCTTCTTCTTATTCCTTTTTTTTTATTGGTAACAGACTTAGGAATTGCCCAAAGAATTTTACTCAGTTTTTTTTTTTTTAAATTGAGAAACAAAAGGGTCATTATGTTAGAAGAATAGAAGTACTTACTCAGCAATTTGATCACCTAATTAATGATATACTAGCTGTTGTGAGGAGGGATCGGTTCCCCTATAGCGCTATAGAAGGGCTGGGAGCCCTCAAACGCAGCTGCCTTAAGTGCTGCCAGCCATTTGATCTACGCTGTAATGTTGTATAAACAGGTTCGAAACTTAAATCAAACCAATAACAGATCAGTACAAAAAAAATAAAAATGAATAACCAAATTGAGTGAAATTTTCTTTATTTGTTTGATTTTGGATTTGACATTCCCACACCACACCGAAACCGATTCAACCCAATCCGATCGATTGAACCCCTAAGATGCACCTCTGGCACATCACATAATTGACAGTTTGGGCTTCCAGTCTTGTGGGTTCAACTAACCGTCCCAACCGGCTTCTATGAACTCCCTTTTCTGTAATCTGTCGAGCCCTGAGCTTGGAGAGATGGCGAGCGGGAACGGTGACTCTTCTTCTTCTAGCAAGAACCCTCAAAAAGTGATTTTGATGGATCCTCACCCCCATCAAACATCTTCTTGACGAATCCGTTACAGAGATAGAACAGAACAGAGAGAATAGGGAAAAAAAACCCAAATTTCAATCATGTTACCACATTCTCTCTAAAAAATAACTAATTGCAGTCATGAATGACCTGAAAAGTCAACTCAACCACTTTTCATTATCCGGCCATTACTGATTCTTTTATTTGAGTTTTCTTCCAATTCACAGGCCAAACAACATTGATCAGGCTACCAAAAAGATGTTTGATGCACTTCTTCTTGGAGTGGTTCTTGATAACATCAACAACTCCATACTCAAGGGTATGGAGAGTCGATAGAGAGAAGGAAAGGCTTTGTAACTCCTTGGTTACAATTCGAGATGTATTGGAGGATGCTGAGGAGAAGCAATTCAAGGATAAGGCGATCAGAAGTTGGTTAAATAAACTTAAGGTCGCAGCTTATGATGCAGAGGACATTTTAGATGAATATGGAACTAAAACATTTCAATTTGAAGAAGCCCAGGTAAGCCATTCTTTTTTATCTTGGTTCAATTTTGAACAACATATGTTTCCTCTCAAGATTGGATACAAAATAAAGAATACTAGAGAGAGATTTGATGATATAGCTGATGAGAGTTTGAAATATCATTTGAAACCTCGGAGAGGAAGTGTGGAATGGACTGTTGATGTTGATGATATTGATAAGAGCAGTTCATTCATTGTAACTGATGCCCAAGTTTATGGGAGAGATGAAGACAAAGAAGAGATAGTTAAACTATTGGTGGACAACATTAGTAACCGAAATTTGTTGGTTTATCCAATAATTGGGATGGGTGGTCTGGGGAAGACCACACTTGCTGAACTAGTCTACAATGATCAAAGAGTGAAAGATCATTTCCAGACCAGGATTTGGGTTTGTGTATCTGATGATTTTGATGTAAAAAGGCTTGCCAAAGTAATCATAGAAGCTCTGCTTGGTCTCACTAACTTGGATCAAATGCTTAGGCACCTTGCTAAGATGTCGAGTACAAGGAGATATTTGCTTGTTCTAGTTGATGTTTGGAATGAAGATCAGGACAAGTGGGATATGTTGAAAGCTTCGTTAACAAGTGGAATTCAAGGATGTTCAATTCTTGTAACCACTTGAATTGAAAAGTAGTATCAATCATGGGCATATTTCTTGTTGCTCACCACTTGATAGGACTCTCAGAGGACAATTGCTGGGTTCTGTTAAAGCAACGTGCTTTTCGCGATGATGGAAGAGAGGAAAATGTTGCAAAGTTGGTAGTGATTGGTAAGGAGATTGTGAAGAAATTTGGGGGTGTACCTTTGGCTGCAAAGGTTCTTGGAGGCTTACTGTGCTTCAAACACAGAGATTAATGAAAGGCTGGCTGTGAGAAACAGTGAAATTTGGGAGCTACCAGAAGAGGAAGAAAAATTAGCCATTTTTCCGGCCTTGAGACTGACCTACTATCATCTGCCCTCACATTTGAGGCAATGTTTTGCTTATTGTTCCATGTGTCCACAGGATTATAAAATCAAGAAGGAAAATTTAGTCCGTCTCTGGATGGCTAATGGTTTTATTCCTCCATCATTGAAAGGAGAAATGGTGTTGGAAGACATTGGGAATGAAATTTTCAATGTAACTGTGGAGGTCTTTATTCCAAGAAGAAAGAAAAGATGGTGATGACAATGTAGTGTCTTGTAAGATGCATGATCTAGTCCATGATCTTGCATCTTCTGTTATGGATAATGAATGTTTGGCCATAACAACAGAGGAGAAAATTATTCCAAAAGGAATTCGACACTTATCATATTACCATTACTTCTTGCCTTCATCTGACTTATGCGAATCTCAAACCATACATACCTTGCTGCTGCTATATGCTCCATTGTCAGTAGAATTCAACTTATCAAATCTTAGATGCCTACGAGCGTTAGATTTTAGTCATTCACAAATGTCTATTACTTTTAGTGACTATAGGTTACTATCTTCTATAGCCTATTTGATACATTTGAGGTAACTGAACCTCTCCTTCATGGATATAATGGCATTACCTGAATCATTGAGCAACCTAAAACATTTGCAGACATTGATTCTATTTGGATGTATTCATCTTCATAACTTGCCTGCACATATGAGTAAAATGAGCAGCCTCAGGCACTTGGATATCGATGGATGCCGTTTGCTAACTCATATGCCAACTGGGATGGGGCAGTTGATTCACCTCCAGACATTAAGCATGTTCATTGTGGGGCGGTTGCGCCCCGAGACAGCATACACTTTCAGTTTGGAGGAGGAGAATGGATGTCATATCAGCGAGTTGCAAGGATTGAACCTTAGAGGACCACTTTACATAAAAGGTCTTGAGAATGTGAAGAATTCAATGGAAGCCAAACAGGTCAATTTGATAAGAAAGAGGAACCTTAAATCTTTAACTCTGTCTTGGTCTTGGTCTTGGACTTCAAATACTGAGACTGATCACATCCAAGAAAACATTGAAGAGGTGCTAGAAGTCCTCCAGCCCCCACCAAGCATAAAAACATTGGAAATAGACTTGGGCATCTGCTATTTCTTAAGTTTCTTGTCTTAACTGAACTGGTTTGTGTTCGATACTTGGGTACTGTTGATGATGGCCTAGGTAAAGGATTCCGGTCGCTGGAAAACCTAGTCTTAGGTGATATGCAAAATCTGGAAGAGTTGATGTGTAATGTTCCAGAAGGAAGAGAAGTATTTCCTTGCCTTGTGAAAATGGAGATTAGAAATTGTAACAAATTGACAACCCTCCCATTGCTCCCATCTCTTCAGCGTTTACAACTAGGAACACAAAGTGAAAGTATTTCAGAAGGGAATTGGTTCCACAAATTCCCATGGTAGGAGCATTCATCAAACCATAATGGTAGAGTTGGCTACTAAATAAGACAAGAAGTCATTAGAAAAGATGATAAGAGAATTTTTTGTTAAGAATAACATTTCTTTCAATGTTATTTAGCCAGAATCTTTTATTCAAATGATGAAAGGTGCTTGTGCCTATGGTTAGGGATTTGTTATTCCTAGTTACTCTATTCTTCGTACCTGTTTGATTCCTGAAGTTAAGGTAGAGACCATGGAATATGTGAGCAACATAAAATCAACATGGGGTGACACAGGTTGCACAATAATGTCTTATTCTTGGATTGACCTAAACAAGAGGTCTTGGGTCAATGTGATAGCTTATTCTCCTGGTGGGGTTGTGTTCTTGAAATGCATTGAATGTGATTCAAATAGTATTACTGCTGGATATCTTTTTAGAAAAAATATCTGATGTTATTGAAATGCTTGGATCACAACATGTGCAATTTGTTTCAAATAATGGTGCTAACTATAATTGTTGTGGTGATATATTGATTGAAAAATGGTCTCACATGTATAAGACAAATTGTGTTGCACATGTGATTAATTTTCTTTTAAAGGATATCCATAAACATGTTAGATGGGTGAGGAAAATTATTGATGATAGTAAACATGTAGTGGATTATATGCATAGGCACACAGCTGTTATAACCTTAATGAGGGAATTCTCAAATGACAAAGAGATTAAGCAACCTTATGTAGACACCTAATTTTGTCACCCCCCCCCCGGCGATAATGACACAAGAAGAATTACATGTTGGACATTTTAGACTTGGAGAATTTTGAGCTTAGAGTAGAAAATGACCATTTTTTTTTCTTTCTATAAACTTTCAAGAGAAAATATTTTCAAAAATTAAAATTTGATGTTGTGAATTATTGTTGTTTGTCCTCTAGGGTCGAACATTACATTTTGATATGAGAACTATACGAATCGACGTCCGATTCTCTCTTTCATTATATGATCCAGGTCCCTACTTTATGTATATTTTTGTAAAGGTCCTCGGTTGAGACCACAATCGTGTCTCACATCATTGGATAGTGCTCGGACTAAGCTTTCTAACGATATATTATACGTCGAATTCTGACTAACGGTTTGAAAGATATGGCCCCCGAAAGTTGACTCCAAAATTCGGTATCAGATTCTATTTCAAGTAACCAAGGAGTGCCTCATGGCGCCCAAACTCCTTTGTCCAAAAGCAAGCATTTTTGGACAATTCTTTCTAGTTTTTTAGTCCCACATCGAAAATAAAAGAGAATTGTCTCAAATCCCAAGGCTATAAGTATAGCCCTTCCTCTCTTCCAAAAGAGGAATAGAAAAAAATTGAGAATTTGGGAGAGAGGATGGTTCCATTAAGATTTTGGCTAACTTCTTCCCTTTAAAATCAAATATTCTTCAAGTTTAAAATTTAACACATTAATCCTTCCATGAGCCGGGAGATCTAGTCCGATTCGGTTCGATTTGGGGCTTGAAGCACAAGGATTATCTCCCCTTGTTTCTTGATTAAAGCTGGGTTTAAGATTTTTTTTTTTTTCTCCCAATAGTGATTTAGAAGTAGTTTAATTAATAGATTAGGTTCTGATTTATTAATCGATTCGTTTAGATTTAATTAGTTTCAATTAAGTTTAATGTGTTTTATTAAATGTGAATTGGTTTATTCCGATTCAATTGGGTTTATTTTGTTTTAATTGGGTTCAACATAGTTTGATTTGGGTCGTTGGGTCCAACCGTTGATTTTTGCTAATCCCTTTTTTTTTTCTTTTTTTTCTTTTTTATTTGGTTGTTTTCTATTACTATTATATCTTGGTTTAATGAATCAATTTTATTTGTGGCTTAATATATTTACATCACTAGGTTCGATTTGATTTAGTTTGCTTTTTTTTTTACCCTTATATCAGAATCCTACACGTAACCTAATCCCACTTTTTCTTCTTCGTCTCTTCCATCTTTCTTCTCCAGCCGCCCCTCTCCACTCCCTTCTCCTTCCTTTCTTTCTCTTTAACCGAACCTGCACCTCTTCTTCTTCTTTTTCTTCTTCTTCTTCCTCTCTTCTTTTCTCTTTTACCATGGCCGAACCCTCTCAACTCCCTTCTCCTTCCTTTCTTTCTCCTTAACCCAACCTGCAAGTCACTCCCTTCTGTTTCTTCTTCTTCTTTCTCTCTTCTTTTCTCTTTTACCATGGCCGAACCCTCTCCACTCCCTTCTCCTTCCTTTCTTTTTCCTTAACCGAACCTGCAACTCACCTTTCACCTCCTCCTTCTTCTTCTTCTTCTTTTTCTTCTTCTCATCTTCTCCTCCTCTCCTGTTCGTCCTAACAGAACCTGCAACTCACCTCTTCTCCTTCATTCTCTCCTCTTCTATGCTCCAATCTCCTTCCCTTTGCCAAAATCCATCTCCAGCCCATCGTCTTCTCTTATTCTTCCTTTTTTTTTTTTTTTTTTTATTTCTTTAATTTGCTGATTAAATACTCCATATTTGTAATACCCACAACCTGTTATTTCATTTATGTTTTCTATGTGGAATCTTCCCCTCCTTTTGTTCTTTATTTTTCTTTTATCCATTTTTGGTTTGATTTTCATTTTATTTACCTCTTAATAACGTATGGGGCGTAGTATAAGGCGTATGTTAGCAAAGGCGTGGCTGGCCCCCCTCAAACCGGCTCATAGCATTAGGTGCGTTTCTTGGGTTTTCGGGTTGATAAAAATGAACCCGTTTCGGTTCATTTCTTTTTATCTCAAATAGTGTGTCCCTTTAGAATTAATTGTGTATTTAATTTAGATTTGGATATCTTGTCATATTGATAATCATTAGATTTAGATAGGTTAGTCAATGTCATGTTTGCCATGCTTCGTGTTTATTAACATGTTTTTGATACTTGATGATTCTTTTTTTTATTTAAATCAATTCATTTTTCTCATGCATGTAGGTTAACTAGTATTCATATCTTGTCCACTTCTCATTCAGATCCCCACGTGGGACATTTACAACCATTGTATATTTAACATAATAGTTAGATTCCATTTACTTAAATTGAGGTAGTTAATTAAATAATTATTTTAATTAATTAAATAAAGTCTTAACTCATTAGATTAATTAAGGTTTATAATGCATTTAATTGATTCTTAAAATTCGGTTTTAATTGTTTAAATTATTAGATTGATTAGGTTTTCCAAAACTTCCTTCTGGAATAGTTAGATTTGGGTAGCTTTCACCATTCAATTCAAGTTTTTGTCTTTCTTTAAAAAATCTTTTTACCTATTATATTAATAGATTAATTAGGATTGCAATAATTCATTTCACAAATTATTAGGGATTATGATTAATCATTTTAATTAATTCAATTTAGGATTTCATAAATTTATTAATCGACCATCTAGGTTAGGCTCAATTAATCGAGTTAGTTCAATTTAGGGTTTCACAAATTGCTCAACTAATCCTAGGTCTAGGCTTATTTAATTAGCTTAATCTAAGACTTATAATACATTAATTAAATCATTTAGGCTTTTTAATTTTTAATTAGCGAAATCATTTCATTATTTGCATCATAATCTAGCTAGCATAATTTAGATACTTGGCTTAGGGTTTTTACATGTCATACTTAGATACCTAGTCTATGGTTTTCAGTGACCTAGATTAGGACTAGTTAGTAGGGTACAAACAAACTTTGGTCAAACAAAAGGAGACCAGCCTTAGGGTTGGGCAGACTGGGTGCCTAGCACCTTCCCAGTCTGTCACTTGACACTTGCCCAGAATCTTGGTGCAAACCTGCCTTATCCATCAGAGTCATTAGTCTCTCTCTCTTGATTGGGGGAGACATTTATGGGTCCTAGACCCTTTCTAGGTGGCGATTCCCTTTTACCCATAACGTGTATCCCCCCCTTGGCATTTGATGACCAGGGGATACTATCTCATCTCATTAGGGTGGAACCCTAGCGTGTGTGTACGAGTGCTACGCGTCATATCGCGATCTCGATGGAGGCCCATGATACCTACATCTTGCAAGACAAGGTGTACTACTAATTTTTTAATGCTCCAATCTCTTATTGCAGTTGAGAATAAGTTAAGGTTATTGGTTGCATCATCTGAATGGAGAGGTTTCCATTGCAATAGAGTTGAAATAGCATTAAAAACTGTGAGGATAATTCAATCTGATATATTCTGGGATGGGGCAAAGGAGGTTATTATTTTTATGGGTCCTCTCATTAAGATTATTCGCTTTGTTGATTTAAATAGTTCCACTGCATGCTACTTGTATAAAGCAACTGTTAGAGCAAAAGAAAATTTAAGGAGATTAAAGAAGAGTGATGGAGTAAAGTATTTTACCATATTGGATTTGTTTGATACAATGGTGGAAAAGAATATAATTCATCATGTTCATGTGCTTGCTACAGCTTTAAATCTTAACAATTTGCTTAATGGTGGACTTTTTATTAAGACAAGTACAGTTGTACATGCTCAAGAATGTATTGTGGCAATCATGGTTTCTTCAGAAGATCGTGAACAATTCATTGCAGAAATGGTTGAGTATCGAAGGAGGAACCCAAATTTGTTCAATATCACAGGAAAGTCTTCGATGAAAATTAACCATCCAAGTAAGTCTATTAGTTAATTAAGTTTTACTTCTATTTGTAAACCATCATTATATTTGTTTTCCCATATTAATTTGTAAGGATTTAGTGGGAATATATGAGTGGTTATTTTCCTGTGGTTCAAAAGGTTGTTTGCAGAATTTTAAGTCAACCTTGTAGCTTCTCTCCTTGCGAGAGGAATTGGAGTGCTCGGGACGTAGCACAAACAAAGAAGAGGAACATATTAACTCCAGAAATGTTAGAAGATTTGGTATACATTAGAATGAATTCTTTGATGAAGAAGAAGTATGAAAGCTGAGCAATTCAGGATACAAAACCTATTGATCTAGAAAAACTTGGTGACTTGCCTGATGTAAACATTGAGTTGGAGACAAAGAGACTTGAAGAGACATATGTTGAACCTATTCATGATCAACCTAACTCTATATTATGATAAATTTGTGTTTTTTTTAATGAAATGGGATGATGTAATTTGGATGATACATTTTGGATTATGTAATTTGGATGATTTTGGATATTTGAATGATGTATTTTGGATATTTAAATGGTGTATTTTTGATCTTATATTAATCTTTGGATTGATATATTTTGGATGTTATTTCATGATATAATAAGTTTAGAATTTAGATTGAAATATGAATATTATCTACATTTGTTTTGATTGTTATCCAGGTATTGAGATAATTATTATGCTAATTTATGTCTATATATTGCCCTTTTTTTTTGACACCGTATTATTTAAATATAAACGTTTAAAACACGTATCGTCGGTTTTCGATTTTTTTCCCTTTTTGTCGTATTTGACCGTATTTTTCACCGTCTCGTTCACATTTTGATCTGTTTAAAACATGCCCGTACCGAACAATATTTTTTTGTCGTTCCCATTTTAACTAACAGAGCTCTGGAGTGAATAATAAATCTTTGATGAGGAAGTTACACTCCCCTCCCCATGGTTTCAAGCATCGATTTGGGATCGGCCATATCGGATTGGTATTGGCTGAGACCGATCCCCAATCCAATACCGACCCGGATGGGTTATTTGGATGGTTTCAAGGGTAGAATGGTAAAAAAATAGTATTTTTTTTATAAAAAGAAGGGGTAAAATAGATCGTTACCCACCAATCCGATCTAGATCGGTAACGGGCTCTAATACCATCCCCTAAATCCTTGCCCCTCCCATGTAGTTTGCCCTAATACTATTCCATACCAACCCGGATGGGTTATTTGGATGGTTTCAGGGGTAGAATGGTAAAAAAAATAGTACTTTTTTTTTATAAAAAGAAGGGGTAAAATAGATCGTTACCCACCAATCCGATCTAGATCGGTATCGGGCTCTAATACCATCCCTAAATCCTTGCCCCTCCCACGTAGTTTGCCCTAATACTATTCCATACCAACCCGGATGGGTTATTTGGATGGTTTCAGGGGTAGAATGGTAAAAAAAATAGTACTTTTTTTTTATAAAAAGAAGGGGTAAAATAGATCGTTACCCACCAATCCGATCTAGATCGGTATCGGGCTCTAATACCATCCCTAAATCCTTGCCCCTCCCACGTAGTTTGCCCTAATACTATTCCCACCCTACCCCATCCCATAGTACCACCCACCCCACCCCATAGTACTTTCATAAATATCACTCCCCTCCCCTCGAGTTTGAAGATTCTGTCAATCCTCAAGATCAAGAGACTGTGGAAAAAAAACGAAGGCAAGTTAGAAAGAAGATGAAGAGCAAATTGTATTTATTAGGAGGATGAGGGTCTGGTCAGGTTCACGTACGAGAATATTCTTGTACGTCCCTGGCCCGATTTAAAATCTATTAAATGAAGAGAGAGAAAATTGATTCTAAATCCATGGATCAGGGGCTGGTCCGTCCGAAAATTTGAATTCGATCATCTTTTGTAGGGTATTTGAATCCAATCAAGGAATTTCCGGATCCGTTCATATCCGATCTGAATTCGTTCGGTACCCGATCCGTTTACATCCTGCCCAAGACTTTAATATTCAGACAAAAATCAACGAAACATCCCGAGTACGAGATGCAGGAGAAGAAGCGAGAGATGGCGAGCAGCAACGGTGACTCTTCTTCTTCTTCTAACAATAAGAACCCTAAAAAGGCGAATTTGATGGATCCTCACTCCATCAAGAATCTTCTTGACGAATCCGTTACAGAGGTACGTAGAACAGAACAGATAGAGAGAGAGAGAGAGAGAGAGAGAGAAAGAAGGGGACAAAAATTTAATCTCTCCTTTTCTTCGATTGGATTCGCGACAACCCTACTTCTCTCTAGTTTATCCTTTAATCTGAAACTCTGTTGTATGTTGGTGGTTTTTTTTTTTTTCCCTGTAGATCGTTACCAGTCGCGGATACGTGGAAGATGTGAGGATGAGCAATATAAGACTGTTCATGGGAGCCATTATCATAATCATTGCTCTAGTGGCTCAGTTCTACCCAAAGAAGTTCCCTGAGAACAGAGACTTTCTAATCGGATGCATCTTCTTATATCCTTCCCTTCTTCTTTTGGTTGATTTCATTTTATTTTCCCTTCTTTCTTCTTTTTATTTTTACGTCGTCCTCCGAAATAATACTTGGCGTTCTCATAATTTTTTACTTTGAGAAGTAAGTTTTATCTTTGACTCTGGCAAGTATATTGCCCTCAATGGATTGTTGCAGCTGATCACATACTCTAAGGAGAAGAACGCAATCCTGTTTACCTATCCCCTCCCTGTAGGTTTTTCTAATTATTGGGATGGTATTGAATTACTACTCTCATTTGTATGTTTACGATTCTAATGAACTTTGAAATATAAAATGTTAGTACTACAACTTCTTTCTCTCGCCACTCATTAGATTTGAAATTTTGTTGTGTGGATCTTCTTTTTGTTGCAAATTCCACTTACATTATGCTGGTATGCTCTAGTGGTTGTTTGGTGGAGGATTGGTGAAGGAACTCCTATTTGTATAGTTAGAACTTGTGATATAGATGATTTACATGATGACATTTTCTGTTTTATTAAATGAGATGTCCCCATTCTGCTTAGTAGTTTGGACTTAAATCTTCAACTTTTATGAAGTCACAAGGAAGGTGAGGGTAGAAGTAAGATGTTTCCATCTAGCATCTTGGGTCAGGACTTTAGTGATTACGCTGTATGACTCACCAAAAAAATTGGCATAACAGAAATAGATAAGAGTTACAAAAGGGACAATGTATATAGTGTTGACAAAGTTCTGTATTTCCTATTGTATGCTCCATGAGTGATATTAAGGATGGGGATAAGGGAAAAGGGTTTGAGAAAAGTTCGGTGGCTGGTAACTCAAAACTCCTCAATAGATGTGTAAAACAGTGAACCCATGGAGATTTGAT
Organism: Macadamia integrifolia; assembly: GCF_013358625.1. Taxonomy (NCBI): domain Eukaryota; kingdom Viridiplantae; phylum Streptophyta; class Magnoliopsida; order Proteales; family Proteaceae; genus Macadamia; species Macadamia integrifolia. Next base: position 29,702,743 of record NC_056562.1, read on the forward strand.
GGAGAACGAGGGTGTAAAATCATCGGGCTTAGAGTAGGGATTGGGCAATCTGATATATATGTCTTGATGAAAAAGGTGTCTGACAGTAAATTCTGGCATCTGCTGGCTCATTAGGTCATTAATTCAAGGCATTGGGTTGCAGACTTGAGTATTTTGGGTCTTTGGGTACATGTAGACCTGGATTGGGAAATTTACTACTGTTGAGTATTTTTGGTGTCTTTTTTTTAATTGTCCCTGGATAAAGCTTTATGCAGTTAACTTTAAATCTCCCGGCTTTTAAAATATAATATACTTTAAAATTGTTACCTTATCTATTTGCAGTTAAATATCTCATAAATTTAATGAGAACTAAAACACTATGGCTTCCTGCAGTGTATAAATTGGGGCTTCCAGTTGGTAATGGTTGAATCCTGCCAATTTCTGACCTTCTGATGTTAGTTTTAGTGGAATTCCTTTTAAGGGAGACAGTAGGAAAGATCTGTGACAAAGTACATGGATCATTAGTGACGCTGACTCTGGTGTTTGAAAGAGGAAATTTGAGATCTTTGCAGGCTTTTCTTATACATGAGGTGAAGACTCCTATTCAAGATCAACCCCCACCTGCTCAGAGGTAGGAAACTGTCAATTTGGGGAGAACTCTAACTAATAAGAGAGGGTTTTCCTGAAATTTGAATACCTTGAGGCACCTTAGCTCAGTTATTATGAATTATCTCTGTTCTGGTTGAGGGGGAGTGTTAAAGTAGCTACATGGACCCTTTGTACCGTGAAGGTATAGAACAGAAAATGGAAAAACAGGGTATGATTATCCAAGACATTACTGATAACCTCAAAAAAAAAAAAGAAAATCTGTATTTATCAGTTCACTGATTCCCCCTTGCACTTGGTCAAGAATACTAAAAGCTTTAAAAACTGTTGTTTTGAATTTACATCAGTAGGAAAATGAAAAAAGTTTCTCTCACCGTTTAGGATGAAATATCCTTAACAGACACCTCCAGTTTTGACATGTGGAAGTATCTAGGGAATGGTCTGAAAAGGCTGTGTGTCAAATTTCAGCCTCAATTGCAACCATTTACCCTCCCATGTATGCCCATGCACCCTCTTCGTAGTCCTAGATTTTTTTATTTCTTATTTTGCCACTTAGGAAACGCAGATTGGTTTGAAATCTGAGATGTAAATAGGGGACCTTAGTTTCTACTTGTCCACAAAATTTCAGCCACATCTGACCTGCCATGTGGCAAATCTAGGTGCCTGTTAAGGAGATTCTTTCCTCTAACATTTGTGTTGGAAAACCAGGTACAGAAAAGGAATAATACTTGATTCTCTTTTGCTATTTACTTATTTATTAGTAATTCTTGACAGGTAAATGGGCACTCATCTATTGCCATGATGCCATACTGAACACCAACCTGCATGTGATCCTTATTCTTGTCTATTTCGTACTCTGTTCCTCTTTTCTTGTTGGTGAATCTCTTTTCACCAGCTTGCATATGATGGAAATATGGGCTCGGGAGTGTTTGATGAATGTGGAACAGTGTAAGTTAGGAACTAGGATCCATGGCAGATTTTTCTCCCGCCTTTTGTGACCCTATCTAATGATCCAATTCCAGCAAATTATGATAATAACAGACTCTACTGACTAATAAATATATAAATAAAACAAAACAGTGACTTACATCTCTAATAATAACCAAGTAAAAGCATCCCATATTTTTCGAACTAAACAATGTATATCCTTCGAGCTCCAAGTGGAGGCCCACAATGTCATTATGTGCCAAATCAAAAGTGGAACCTTTAAATTAAGCACTTAATTGTTTCCTTTTTGTTGGTTGTTTCAAGTCACAAATCCCAATTACATGATGAGATCCTTCACAACTCAACCACTTCAGTCACAACACACTACAGTTATAGATGGTGCAGTAGAAAATCCTAAATGTCTTGATGTCCTCAAAAAACTGGGGAAGGTTTTATTTGACTTTTTGTTTTGACTTGGATTTCTTTCTGTGCAGGGATCCTTCAGTAGCACTGGGCTGGTAGTTTCTTCTAAGTTGCCAAGATTCTCTGACATTTACACATTGTCAATAGCCAGTGCAGACCCAAAATCACTCTCTGCTAAGAAACCTGTCCAGTTCACAAAGAGTGTCACTCAATGGTCTCTCTCTCCCCGCAAATGGTTTTTACCAAATTTCCAGATTCTTTCATTATTTCTGGTGTTAGGATTTAGTGAGAGTTATTCATGTGAAAGATCCATGCCAACATAAGGTTGGACACGGCTGTCAGATGAAAGGAGGGGACCTTACCCGAGCAACCTGATGGGAAAATCTTATTTTCATCTGCACCTTTGGGTTTACCTCTCTAATGGCTGATTGTATATGTAATACTGCAGGTTCACCAAAGATGGAGTTCTGGTGGAGGGTCTGTTCTCGAAAGATGTTGATGGACTAATCAACCAGTATACAGGAGAATCTAGGAAGAACAAGTGAATAGTTTTTTAGTTCATGCAGTAGAATCAAGGCTAAAGGGGGGTAAAAAAAATTTCATGGACAAAGTGAGTTTTGATAAATTTCCTTTACATGTTTCTGCTGAGACATTCCCCAGTTCCAGAAACTAATGTTGCCCATTGTTAGCCAAGGCCCTCACAGACTCTCACTCTCAATTCTCGAATTTAAGTTAAATAGATGTTCATCTTAAGTATATATGCTGTCACCCATTTTATAGCCCCCCCCCCCCCCCCCTTAACCCCCTGGTGCTCCTATATAAACCGCTTTCTTTCTGATTTGGATCTTTATCCCTATAGTTAATATAACTGTGCAACTGTATTTGTCTTTGCCAATCCAAGGTGGGGTGTGAGCTTTAAAGTTAATTTGGAGTTGGTCTTAAGCGTGCCAAATTTGCGGAAGCCAGTAATGAATCATACTCCAGTATAGTTAATGTAATAGGTGGACCTTAGGTTCGTCCTTTATCGTGTTGAAGGCGTACCAGTCTACCAGCAATCCTCAATCGCCCTCTGAGGTTTGGTTTTGCCAATGCAAGCTGGGGTATGAGGGTTGAAGCTGAATTGAAAACGTCAAAATTGCAGCGTCTTATATATTCTTCTCCTAGCTAATATAAAGGTGACTTGAGGTTTGTATTGGAATGTCCTAAAAATAAGGAAAAGAGTACTCATACAGTAGACAAACCCAGTCATTCAAGTTAACAATAAACACTAAATATGGCATCACAAATCTGAAAGTATATGGAGAAATTTATGAAATCAGTGGGTTTGAGTCATGTCATTGGTCACTTTTCTTAAAACTATAGATGAAATAGGATTCTAATGCACCCGCTTATCGAGCCACATCTAGACACTTCTGAGTTGTGCTCAATTAGACAAAACAATGATTAGAAAAAAATAAGAAAACTGAAGTTGGCATTGGTTTTCTACGGCTTAATTTGATTGTTAAGAAATGACAAGTAAACAAAAGAAAAAATGAGAGAGATAGACACATAAATCAATCATTAGATCTTTTTGAGAAAAAATATCATCATGATGCAATGATTGATCAATGTATTTATCTCTCTTCTTAAATTCAAAACTTTGAATTTTTTCTTTCATTTCTTGACAAATAGACTTTACTCCCTCTCTCTATATAGAAGAGGAAAAGACACCACCAAATGGTAAAAAGATATGTCCAAACATCATGTCTTTTTTCATAAGATATGTTTATTGATCATTCAAACAAGTCTTTCAATAGTCACACTTATTGATCATTTAGGTGACTACTAAGAAAATACACAAATCTCGAACAATTCCTTATGAATGACCCTTTAAGAAAATGATAAGAAAATACATGCATAACTTAATACTAATAATAAGAATGACTTGAGCTGATTGGAGAAAAAGTATCCATGTAGCCAAACCTTTCTAGTTGAGATAAGGCCGAGGTGAGTTGAATCATATAAAAAATATAAAAATTTCTATGAAACCCAATAAACCTAGTTGCACTATTATGAAAAACTCTTCTGATTTCTAAATAAAAAATTAGAATTAAAATACCCAAGAATGTTCCAATGAGCTTTTGACACATCACCGTACAAACCAATGACAGGATTTTTTTTCCATGAAAATAGCAGGGCATTAATAACAATCCATTGGCTGGGTAAGAGTTACTACAAAAATGCATTAGATACCCTCCCCACCCCCCCCCCCCCCCCCCCCCCAACCCAATTGACATCTCGCTAATCACTTGTATGGTTTTCCCACAATTATTGGAGTCCTAGAAAACAATTGGATTTCCGATAGTCCAGAGGGATAAGGCTAATAACAAGGAGTACCATAATGAGAAGACCCAAATCCAGCTTCTCGGCAATGTAGGTTAACACCCTTTGCAATGCTTCAGATCAACAACAAAATTAGGCTGTTTATTCTTGGTCTGAAAACGTCATCATCCTACAAGTCTTGAGGGGTGGCAGCACAACTGGTCAGTGTGATCCAACAAGGTTTGAAGAAACTGAATATCCCAATTCCAGCAAGATCCCCAAATTCAATTTGAAGATTTGCAGGAACTGGGTTGGGTCATTTAAATTTAAATCAAATCCTAACCCTCATTAAATTAGGGAAACTGAGTATCTGTTCTTTTTAAAAGCTCCAAATTTTGCAGAAGCATATTTCTGAACCACGTGAAGGATCCATCTTTTCTTTTTCCTCTTCCTTCCACCCATCATGGATACAAGTGGCATACAGATACTGCAGAATTTCAGATCTACAATCAGGTCTCCAAGTCCAAAAAAAAAAAAAAAAAGACATTTTTTATGCCCTAGATAGGAATTTAGGTAGCACAAGGCAAAATATACTGATACACAAATAACACAGCAAATGATTGATCGTCTTATGAAATAGGGAGCAATCTTCCTGTCAATATAGGTAGCTGGTAATCAAAATTTGCTCTACTTACACTGTTTCATTCTCATTTAATTGGGGCAAGGCTCACTTGTGTTGGGTTTAGTTTACAATTGTTTTAGCAACTATTGCATTGATCCAGTTGAGAAAATTCTAGAATATAATTCCAATATATTCTTGCCAGTTAGTGGATTACAGGCTTTAGGGGATGTGCTCTCAGTTTTGACAAGTCCAGATTCGCATCGAGCTCCTCATCTAATTCTCCGACAATGCTTCTACAGTGGCAAAAAACAGGAAGCATACATGAGTACTTCAAAAATAAAGGCAATGCAATCAATGAATATAAAAATAAATTTAAAATGAAGATGAAGATAGATGGAGATGTTCAGACATGTTGTCCCCTCTGATGATGTACAACCCTAAAACAAGTTGCTGGACACCTTCCTGCAAAAAATAAGCGACAATTCAAGAACTTGACTTATTTACCTAAAAGAGATGCAGAAACTTTCAGAGTCAAAACAACTCCAAAACTTTAGGAAGGAACAGGTAAGGGTGTGAAAAAAAAATGCCGGAGCTCTGGTTGTAAAGATGACAACAATTCATGATCATGCCCATATGTACTAACTGTCATCACCGATTGTAAGATCATAAATATGAATTATACGTTTATAACTCCATGCTAAGTAATACACACCATAACCCACATAAGAGAAAAGGCATAGTAAATATATCCAAGCCTACATAAATCAGGGCCATGTCATTTGATTGCTCAATATTAAATTTGCAAATGCAAGAAAAATTAGCAAATTTATCACTAGAAGGAATTGCTAGTTACAATTAAATGTGATGTTCTTAAAATATTTGCAGATGAGAAAAATCATACTGGAATCCCATAACCATTGATCCATATTAAAGTACAATTAATATCTCCAACACTACTGTTACTCTCCAGATAAGTCACTCAGATATTCCGAAGTGCCAAATCCACGCTGGATAGTTCCATTTTCTCTATTCATTGATATCCATGCCACCACACTGTGTCCCTATGCTGTTCTGGGAAACAAAAATCCTTCGGAATTCTCCCTCACGCCCATGGACCTGTTTGATCACCTAGACAATACAGACTGCATTTGAAGTATTCAGATGCCCCTTACTTGTTGGGTTGTGCCTCTTTCCTCTTACTCTCATTTTTCCACTCTCATCTTTCTTTGTTCATCCCTCATCTTTTCATCTCTTCCCTCCCCCTTTTTTTGTTTGGATTTTTTCCCTACTTTGTTTTGTATGGATCCATGTAGCCAACCCCATTAAGTTGGGATAAGGCTGAGTTGTTGTTGTTGCTGTTGTTATTTTAAGTATTCGGATTGCATAGGAACAAAATTGGAGATTTTAATGGTGCCACCGAGATTAAAATAATCCATACAAATAATAAGGATATAACACAAAACAGCATTAAATAAACCACCTACTGCTTCCAAAATCGGGTTAAGTAGAATATTCATTCTGAAAAATATTTTTCCCCAGCCTCCTCATCAGTCCCACCCATTTTTTCAACCATCCTAACAAATGCACCATCTTTGCCATCCCATCAAGTGCTAGCACAATCATACAGGTGCATCCTCCCTCATATTTTGTCCATGGTAACTCCAGCTGAAAGCACTAGAGAAGCCTCTTCTAGGATTGGTCAAGAAGGAAGCTCCATACAGAAAAGTAAAGATCCTAATACTATATTATTATTCCCTTCCAGCTTATTGTTGTCGGTCAGATGTGAAGCTTTCAAACCCAAGAAGATATCATATCCAAAGTAAATAGGTATTCTAACTCCACTAATAATCCATGAGCCACATAGGATCAAGGACTATAATCGTGTGAACCCTGCCCGTCACCGCAAATAAAAAAGAATTGAAGTATTTCCTTGAGAGCATGGAGTCAGTGATGGACAAGAAATTGACGGGCGATCAAAAAGCGAGGGATGGGTAGACAAACCCAGCATTATTAAGAGCATTTTCTTTTGCCACTTGGGATGCAACTTGGGCCCCAGAAACCCAAGCCCACTGAAAGCTTCTGGGAACCGCTGGATTTCAGCCCATGGACCACGATACCATTGCAAAATCTCAGCCCCAGTTCAGACTGGTCTGTGATTGGGTGGGTTTGGGTCCAGCCCAACCTGTCCTGACCCTAACCAAATTTATACATGTATACAGGTACATACATGTATTCATATATTGTATAAAAAATAAGGTATACATATGGGCATACATATATAATATATGCCATGGTTAAGCATATCTAATTAAGAAAAAAAGACCCAAAACTAAAGATTAATACATTTTTTTTAATGAGAACTTAGAATCTTCTACAAGCACAAGACAAATAAAGGATGGAATGGTGAAACAATATCACAATTAGCGTGGTAACAAAAAAGGGCTTCTCTCCACACAGCTAATTGAACGCTTAAACTACAACATGAGGTTATATCAAGGAGATAGAGGCACAAACCTTTGTGGAGTAGACCCGCTCATGGGACTCATCAAGAATGATATTTGTAGCCTGATCGAAACCTTTTAGGATTCCCTAATGGACATAAATGGCAGTTAAATACTATTATAGATCTTTCAAAATCGAATCTCATCAGAATTCAAGCACTGACCACTATATTACGCCCATCATTTGTTATAACTGATATTTGTTCTGCACATTAAAAAAATGGTTAAAATCTTAAAACTTCAAAAAAGCAGTAAAGCAGTGGCTTTATTAGCCTCACATTAAGAATAGAATTACACACTTGGAGATGAATAAAGTGAGTTATTTTCCAACAGAAGAACCACCAAAGAACTAAAGCATTGCTTACCAGTTTATTGTCATAGTGACAATACCTAATCTCAACAACCAGAACCTGGGAAGAAGAATAAGAGAAGAGAAGAAGAAAACAATGGAGATTTCCAATGTATATATAAACTAGGTAACCTACTAAAAGTAGGAAACCCTTATTACAATAAGGAAATAACAACTAACTCAACTACTTAACACTGACTGAAGCACACTAAAAAACTCCTCTAGCAGTACACACTTAACAGTCATCAATAATAACAACCAAGAGTTTAGAAATTCTACAGTTCTAGGCTAGTATAACATTGCAATTAGGAACCTCGCACCATATTATTTTCTCTTTTTTATTCAGAAAACAAGAGGTCATTACTAACATGCTAGAAAAAACATTACAATGCACTGGAAACGGTCCTGATAAAAAATGAGAACCAAAAATCAGAAACAAGGTATAAGCCTAGATCAGCAACGCAAATGGAAGTTAAAATAAGTGATTCCCTCATAGAAGTATCCCCTTAATATGACAACCTAGGGTAGGAAATGTGTCCAGCGCATAGCAAACCTCCTATAAGATGCTTTTGAAATGATGAAGCTCATAGGCAATGAAGAATACAAATGAGAAGTTTCAAGCCAGATGATCAAATCTTCATCATCGAACTTCAAAATATTTAAATGTTCATATTCCAATTTCAATTTTACTTTATTCACTACTTGCTAGTTGGTCATAGTTTATAGTTGAGTTGGTGAATTTGGTTTGCATATAAATTATAAGGGGAAGAGATCGCTACCTGGTCACGTGGCCCCTGCACCAGCGTGGGGGCCAATGAGAATGCGTGCTGGGGCATCAACATGGATGGTTCTTGATTTCATGGGGGGCAAAGTGGCAATTTCGCAGACTCTTGTGTCTGGGTGTGAGAACCACGCAACCAGGTAGCGTTCTTTTCCCAAATAATAAATATCAAGGATGAACTATTATCCTTTCTAGTCTCTAGAATCAATGTAGCACTGTTTGATAAAGGATAAGTAAATTCATATATTAGAAAATAATTTGTTTAGATTCCATTTTAGTCGTTAGATTTCTTTACCAGTTTATCAACTGTATATTTTTTTCTATTAAGAAAGTTTTATTAATTGTAAAGGGAAAGCCCCACTTTTCCATACAAGGCTATCAAAAGCTGTAAAAAAGAGAGGGCAGAATCTAGAGAAAGAAAGTCCTCCAAATTCTACGAATGGATAATGCTTTTTATTTAATTATATATGTTGATAGATTGATAGACAAACCAACTTTATTGCCAAAGACCAGGAAAAGATAGAAACAAGAACATCAAGGGAACCCTCCTAGCTTCTCAAGGATAGGCCCAAGAAAGCAAGGAGAGCCCCAACACCCAAAGCAAGACAAACCGAGAAGACGAACACCGACCTACCCAAGTGACAAGCCCTAAGGGTAACTCACCCAATTTCACAAAGCAGCCAAAAGAATAAGACAACAATGAACCCACAGCTAAGCCCTAGATGATGATGGAGCGCCAGTAGGGTAGGGAAGAAATCCCTGAGATGGGTCTCAGAGTTGCAGGGGAGAGGGAGGAGTCGACAAAGAAAGGGGGGCCGGAAGGATCGCACACAATGCCCGCAGGCTCTTCACCAAAACCAAACTCAATTCATCTTCTCAATCTCTAATTACTCAATCGATTACATAGCATAAATAGTAAAATAAATCTAATATGAAAGGAAACATACTCTAATTTGAAAACACAACTTAATTGGAAACTAAATCCTAATAACTATCCCCTACTTAAGCTACCAAAATAAAAGGTTGTATGAAATAGAAATAAATCCTAAAAGATCATACTGGTCAAAGACCCAAATTGGATCTGATTCATCTCTGTCTGGATACCCAGATGGGTTTGGATCGGTCCATGGGTGTGCATCTACATCAACTCCCTCAGTGTTGAGAAAAAATCGTCCATGATTTTTGTAGAAGGGTAACAATAAAAGCCCACGAGCGGGGGTACACTGCTCCTTGTCCGCCATGTGAACAAAATCCAAGATGTGAAGCTTCGGAGGTGCATTCAAGTCCAGAAAATCATGGGGGAGAACAAACTCATAATGGTGAACAACAGTCACTGCACTGATGTCCATCGTTACTTGATCCACAATCTTCTTGTCCTCTATTGCCGTTACTAATTGGTCCACATGTATTTCCATGTTTGATCCACTTTCTGAAGATTCTATCATGTTTGACAATTTCTCATAGAAGGTGTCATTACTATCAGCAAGCTCTCGAACACCTATATGGAGACTAGAAAGTTTTTCTCGTAGGATACAGAGATCATCTCTAATTTAAAGAAGCAAAGTGTATTGATCAACCTCCATGATGTGCATAAAGAATGGCAATATTGAAATAAATGGAATTTTAAAGAGGAATGGCCAAATGGTAACAAAATGGAGAAATTTAAGTGAGGGGCACAATGGTAATTAGAAGATAATCAATTAGCAACACAAAGTAAAAATAACGTATGAGGGAAGGGCAAAATTAGAAGCAAGTGGAAAATAGGGATAAGGAAAATAAAAAAGGTAAAGAGAGGGGCAAAGTTGGAAAATCAGAAAAAAAAATTAAAGAAAGTAAGATAGAAAAGGATTATCGGGGGTGGGGCTTGGACTTTGGATTACCGATAGAAGGCTTCTCCTGCTTGGAGATGGGAACTCAACAAGTTTTGGTCTCTGTCGAACTAAGGGAACCAACGATGGAGAGTAACGATATTCCACGAAGTCCGACGGAAAACCAGGAGGGAATGGAGGTCTACTTGTGGCAGGACTCCAAGTATGAGTCTCGCTATCCCTTCTCTTCTCGTCTGCTCTTCTTCTTCTTCTTCTGTTCTTTCTTCTCTTCTTTTTTTTTTTTTACTCGGCAAAACCCTAAAACAGGGAAGGGTTTTGAAGGATTTTCCCTTTTTTTTTCTTTGATTCTGCTTGCTCTAGCTGCTGCTTCCCTTCTCGACTTCTCTTTTTTTTTTTTCACTTGCTGTTGGCGGAACGCTAAAGAAGGGGAGGGATCGATTGAAGTGGTGAAGGGAAAGAGGAGGCGGAAGGGAAAGAGGGGGGCGGTGGGAGGCTTTCTTGTTGGGAATCGAAGGGTTGGGCTGTGGGGAACCGAAAGAATGGGATTGGATTTCTGATATATATATATATATATATGTGGCTGTTCTCAATCTTGGCAGAATCCAGAACCGAGAATGGGCAGGGAAGAAGAGAGATGGAGGGGAAGGAATGGGGATCCTTCGGCTCTGATACCAAGTTAATGGAAGACCGGTAGGGTAGGGAAGAAATCCTTGAGATGGTTCTCAGAGCTGCAGGAGAGAGGGAGGAATCGCACAAAGAAAGGGGGGGAAAGGATCGTACACAATGCCCGCAGGCTCTTCACCAAAATCAAACTCAATTCATCTTCTCAATCTCTAATTACTCAATCGTTTACATGGCATAAATAGTAAAAGAAATCCAATATGAAAGGAAACCTACTCTAATTTAGAAACACAACTTAATTGGAAACTAAATCCTAATAACTATCTCCTACTTAAACTACCAAAATAAAAGACTGTGAAATAGAAATAAATCCTAAAAGATCCTACTAGTCAAAGACCCAAATTGGATCCGGTTCATCTCTGTCTACATACCCAGATGGGTTTGGATCAGTCCATGGGTGTCCATCTACATCACTAGAATTATGGCATATGTGCTCAACACTTTGACCCTCTAATAACACTTGAATTTTTATTATTATACAATTTCAGGTTTGCTGCATAGTCGTCAAGGTGGCAAGGCGAGCCTAGGTGGTGGCTAGAGGGTAAGGCAACCCTATAAAAGTTAAGAGTATATTTTATTAGTTCCTCTCTTTAAATGGTTCCATTGCATTAGTTTTTAGTGATGGTCTACAGTTTTGGCAGTGTTCTTGCATCAATGATATCATTTCATATTAGAGATCAAGCAAGTATTCTTCTAGTTTTGTCTTTTCCTTTACTATCTACAAATGGCAAACCCAAATCCTCTACCCCTCTTTCTCATTCTATCTCGCCTCTGCAACTTGGACTGTTCCTCTTGTCTCTGTAACTCAAGCAACAAACAAGGTGCAAGGCTCCATCAAAGGTCGTGACAAGCTTCCTCAAAGGTTCCAAGAAGCAAAAGCAGGCAGGTTCTTCCCCTCTTCCTCTTCTTCTACTTCTTCGGTGTTGGCAAATGACAATTGCTCTTGCTGTTAATGCTTCTTCTCCTTCTTATTCTCCAGCACTGGCAATGACTGCCGTTTCTCCGGAAGTAGCGGTTATGGAAGTCGCTATTGCTGCTGCTTCCTTTTCTTCTCAGTGACAATGGCAATGACTGCTGTTGTTACCTTCATTGGCGGTGCCAGTGGCTGTGCTGATGCTGCTCTTTTTCTCACCCTTTTCTTTTTTCTCAACTTTTTCCTCATCTTCCCCCCCCCCCCCCTCTTTTTCCCTAGGTTTTGAGTCATGGGTTCCTAGGCAACTTGGCAAGCAGTCACCTCAGACCTCCAGGACTGCCTTGTTGCCAAGGCAACGCCCTAGGTGACACCTTAACAAATATAGTTTGCTGATTCAAGCACATGTCTGTCGGATTCAAATAGTTGCACTCACATGCTTGTAATATAGTCAAACGACTCAAACCTAACATGTCACCTTCAAACTTTACCCTCTTTCTTTTCATGACCAATCCTATCAACCAAAACCTAAATTTGTGAAACTCCTAATCTCGCTTTTTAGCATATTTTCCACAACCGACTTGAAATACTATAGACACACCAGCTAAGTATTCATCAAGCTTCCTACCAGCTTCCTGTGTTATGTGCCTTGTCATCTTTATACTATATATGCTAAAATTCAGTTCTTAGACTACTTTTACTTCGAAATCCTGTCTGAAACTTCTTATGTTGCCTCTAGCTTTTGCTCTCATCCTTCCCTTACTACAGTCTTACAGTAATTGTTCCTATTTCTCAGAGGACAAACCGTGATCACAACACAAATATTTAAGTGTCAATAATCTTTTTTTCTTTTTTTTTTCACAGAATAATATAAATGGTTACATCAACCCAACATTATGTCAACGAATAAACCATAAACAGAAAAAGATTAAAACACGACTGCTAACATTATAAACAAGTAACAAGAAAGAATCGGTGATAATAGTTTGCTTACGATCAACAAGCGACTCGAGTCCAGGCCCTCCTGACATCTCCAAATCCCCTCTGAAAATCAGTTACCAAACTTCAGAAGACTCTGCTGCAAAATAAATAAGCGAAACCTGATCAAAACATCTACTCCGATACTCAAAACTTAAGTATGTTCCAAAAAAATAATCTTTCTGAACATTATGAAATTTAAAATTTCCACAGAATTAGATCAACATAGCCGTAAAATCTCGACAAACATAGTTAAGTTAAAACCACTAAACTGCAACGAACAACCATTGAGATAATTTCACGAACAGATACACGAAATATCACACCATAATTAGAAAATCCAGGAAATATCGCGTACATAAGCAGCAAAGCTCACCAAAATTCTCAAAAATGTATGTTTCCGGTTGAGGAGAGAGAGAGAGAAGGGTTGGTCTGAAAGTGCTGCAGCCTCGTCAAATTTTGAGAAAAATGTGGGTTTTAGAGGTGGTTTTAGAGAAATAAGTAAAATAGTAAAGGGAAATTTCGAATGATCCCCTACACTTTATGTATTTACCCAAACTTCCTGGCTGGGTGCTTCTTTTAGCACATGTTTTCCAATTTTTTTTAGGATAATTTACGGTGCCACCCCTTGGAGAATGCCAGTATTATAGGAACATCCCCTCTCTTTTACCAAATTAGACTCAGACCCCCTACCGTCAGTCTCTGTTAAGTGATGCTATGAAATGACACTTTAGCCCTTATTAGTAAAACACCCTTATATTTTTATTCCCAAAAATACCCCTCTCTTCACCTGTGCACCATTTCATTCTCTCCCTACCTACGACTTGTGATCCCGACAAGTTTGCCGTGACTTCTTCTTCCTCCGAAGGCGACGAACGCTCTCCTCTGCTTGCTGGGAGTAACCTGGGAGCCCCTTCTTCTTCTTCTTCTTCTCCTCCTCCTCGTACAGATGCTTTACACAAGAGAGAGGAGAGAGGAAAGAGGGAGAACTAGAAGAAAAATTAAGCAAAATCCCCAACTCAAGTTGCAGAAATTTACAAAGGAAATCAAAATCAAAATACCCTACTAAAATTGTGTTCTGTGTTGGAAATGGAGTTCGTCCTCTCTTTAGGATGTTGTTGGCGTTGATCAGCTTTCGGAACCGCCGTCTTGTCAGCCGCTTTTTCAGTTTTATCATTTCTCTTTCTCCCCCACTTGCCGCTGCAACCCACCCACTGCGGCACCACCACTTGCATCTCCTCATCTTAAACTAGAGGGCTAGACATGGACGTGCCTAATTCAGAGTTGAAGGTAACCCATCTTCTGTTGTAAGGCAGATAGAGGGCCTCGTTTTTCTTTGCGCTGCTGCTTCAAGTGCTTCCTCTCAATTGGGGAAAGCATGCAGAAAAGCCATTGCAGATCAGGAAGGCCAAAAATAAGAAACAAAAATGAAAGCACCATCAAATCGTTTTATTTTACATGTATCCAAATTGATAATTAATAGTTGAAAAAAACAGACACCAGCTTTGTAGCGCCACAACTACAGGTGATAAGGAAACCCCAAATTAAGAGAGAGATATTTATTCTTCAACAATGATAATAAATAAACCCAGATGCAGACATAATGAAAGATGCGGAGTGGGGCAGACAACAGGGGAGGGAGATGGGGAGATGCAAGAGGTCGTGCCGATATCAGTGTGGGTTGCAGCGGTGATCAAAGGAGAGAGTTCGTCGGTTTCGGAGGAAGACGGAACTGACCGTCGCCAGATCCACTGGTCGCAGAGGATCTTGAGGATTTCCTCTTCTTTCTGTGGGTTGCAAACCTAGCTAATGTGCCCAACTTCCTCTGTTATGTCTCAGATCGACGTTCGAGCCAGCGGTCCTTTCGCTGGTGTGGTTATATTGTTGCCGCCATCATCGTCGAGGAGCTGATCGGTATCAAAGATGGATAAATCAATCCATTTTTGATATAGAACATCATCAAGAGTTGAGGATCCCAGGAACGTTCTTCCGCCGTAATCGCCGAAAGGGGGTTCGTAGCCGCCGATCTGAAAAGCCCTGGGGAATGTTCTTCTACCTAGTCGCCGTCGCGTGAAGGGTTGTGGTGAAATTGATGAGGGTAATTTCGGTATTTTATTATTTTTAAGGGCAAAATGGTATTTACAAAAAAATTGAACTGCTGATGTCAGCATTTTCTGTATATTTTGTAACAGTGACTGACGGTAGGGGGTTTGAGTCTAATTTGATGAAACAGAGGGGATGTTCCTATAATACTGGCATTCTCTAGGGGGTGACATTGTAAATTACCCTAAATTTTATATATCAGGGAAGATTACAGTCCCACCCCTTGACTGTAATTGTCAGTACAAGGGGATGGTCTTAATATTGAGATAACCATTATGGGGCTATAATTTTCCATAAGGGGGGGCGGGATGAGAGCATTCATGGAAGCATCAATTATCTTTCATAGGGGCAAACCAATCATTTCACATGGGTTTGTGTCTGGCCACCGGGGCCATGCTCTTAGATAACCTCTTTCCTTCCCTATATAATATACAATTACACATAATTATTTCATACACAGATTTACTTTATGGTAATGGTACCTGTAATCAATCTCGGCCAATACTATAGACTAATACCTAATTCTTCCGGCCAATTTTTCCCTCCGCTGTTCCGATACCATTAATACGACATAAGTCTTTCAGCCAACAAAAAAAAAAAAGACCGGCATAAGTCAGTTATCGATATCGATCAAGGCGAATACTGATAAATCCGTCGACTCCGCAGATCCATTACCGATACCTTAGTTGATGGGAAGCGCAAAGCTGAATGCAATAAACTAATATGATAGTTTTGTATTGGTTACTGAAAGGCCAAAGAAGAAGCCCAAAGAAGAAGCCCAATATTGCCTTCCTTCTATTAGGTTACAACAACTTTACCGAAAAAACGACTAGGTTACAACATTACCAGTCAAGCAGTTATGGGGAATTAACTGGTACTAAGCCACTCTTATCTTTTAGCGATAGCATATCCACCAAAAAATTGAAAAATAAAAATTTCCATTTGGGGAAACTGTCTCTTGGTGTCGCAATGGTTGTCAACCAGCCCNGCGATTCCGTCCTAGCAGACATCCGCGTTTCCTCTTCTCTCCGTTCCTTCTTTTCTTTTCTCTGTTCCTCCATTTTTATCCCCTTAAATCTTTCTGTATTTCTCCTACGTTGGTTGCGCCGGAGAGATAAAAGAAGAAGAAGAAAGGGTAAAAGAAGTGAAGTGGTTCTGATTCACGATTTTTCTCCCGCCCAAAACTGTATCCGGAGCCAGCTGTTTCATCTTTTTCTCGTATAAAGCCAAGTGTTTTGAAACCGACGGAAACGCCCCAGCTGTTAATTTGACGAAACGGGTATCGGCCATCTCAAAAGCCAATACGGTAAAGAAAAAACGCCAACATGTATTTTATCTAATCATAATTTTAAGGGTAATTTATACCGCGCCATAGAGAATACCAGTATTAAAGGAACATCCTCTCTCTTTTACCAAATTAGACTCAGACCCCTTATCGTCAGTCTCTGTTAAGTAATGCTATGAAATGACACTTTAGCCCTTACTAATAAAACACCCTTATATTTTTATTTTCAAAAATACCCCTCTCTTCACCTGTGCACCATTTCATTCTCTTCCTACCTGCGACTTGTGATCCCGACAAGTTTGCCATGACTTCTTCTTCCTCCGAAGGCGACGAACGCTCTCCTTTGCTCACCGGAAGTAACCTGGGAGCCCCTGCTTTTTCTTCTTCTTCTCCACCTCCTCATACAGATGCTTTACACGAGAGAGGAAAGAGGGGGAACTAGAAGAAAAATTAAGCAAAATCCCCAACTCAAGTTGCAGAAATTTACAAAGGAAATCAAAATCAAATTACCCTACTGAAATTGTGTTATGTGTTGGAAATGGAGTTGATCCTCTCTTTAGGATGTTGTTGGTGCTGATCAACTTTCGGAACCGCCGCCCTGTCAGCCGCTTTTTTAGTTTTAACATTTCTCTTTCTCCCCCACTTGCTGCTGCAACCCACCCACTGCGGCACCGCCACTTGCGTCTCCCCATCTATAAACGAGAGGGCTAGACATGGACGTGCCTAATTCAGAGTTGAAGGTAACCCATCTTCTGTTGTAAGGCAGATAGAGGGCCTCGTTTTTCTTTGCGCCGCTGCTTCAAGTGCTTCCTCTCAATTGGGGAAAGCATGCAGAAAAGCCATTGCAGATCAGGAAGGCCAAAAATAATAAACAAAAATGAAAGCACCATCAAATCGTTTTATTTTACATGAATCCAAATTGATAATTAATAGTTGAAAAAAACAGACACCAGCTTTGTAGCGCCACAACTACAGGTGATAAGGAAACCCCAAATTAAGAGAGAGATATTTATTCTTCAACAATGATAATAAATAAACCCAGATGCAAACAGAATGAAAGATGCGGAGTGGGGCAGACAACAGGGGAGGGAGATGGGGAGATGCAAGAGGTCGTGCCGATATCAGTATGGGTTGCAGCGGCGATCAAAGGAGAGAGTTCGTCGGTTTCGGAGGAAGACGGAACTGACCGCCGCCAGATCCACTGGTCGCAAAGGATCTCGAGGATTTCCTCTTCTTTCTGTGGGTTGCAAACCTAGTTAATGTGCCCAACTTCCTCTGTTATGTCTCAGATTGACATTCGAGCCAGCGGTCCTTTCGCTGGTGTGGTTATATCTGTTGCCGCCATCACCGTCGAGGAGCTGATCGGTATCAAAGATGGATAAATCCGTCCATTTTTTATATAGAACATCATCAAGAGTTGAGGATCCCAGGAACGTTCTTCCGCCGTAGTCGCCGGAAGGGGTTCGTAGCCGTCGATCTGAAAAGCCCTGGGGAATGTTCTTCAGCCTAGTCGCCGTCGCGTGAAGGGTTGTGGTGAAATTGATGAGGGTAATTTCGGTATTTTATTATTTTTAAGGGCAAAATGGTATTTACAAAAAAAATTGAATTGTTGATGTCAACATTTTCTGTATATTTTGTAACAGTGACTGACGGTAGGGGGTCTGAGTCTAATTTGGTGAAACAGAGGGGGTGTTCCTATAATACTGACATTCTCTAGGGGGTGGCATTGTAGATGACCCTTTTTTTTACAGTTCTTCGTTTATATTGAAAGGGAATGCATTCTTCTGTCCAGGAGTGTGCCACAATGCCAAGACACAAGAGTGCCAAATGACAATGACGTCCTTCTTAGTTAGTGCTCATGAGTATACTCTCATTGGCATGGGCACTAGCAGAGGGCCAAACTCCTGGATAAAAACCATTTTCTCATATTGAAATGACTTGATTATGTGCCATATAATTGTTAATGTTTTATTAGTTCTCAATTGTGTAGTATACATTGATAATTTTTTCTCCAAATTACAACTAGTAGTGATGAACAACATGTATAATCTTGGTCGTCTTCCAAGTATGTTTGGATAGAGGCTATTGGAGGACGAGGATCCATGTAGCCAACCCTCATTAAGGTGAGATTCTCCTGACTTGTTGGGTTGTGCCTTTTTCTTTTCTCATCAGTTTATTTTCCCCTTTTTGTTTGAATTTTTTTTTTTTTTTTCCTATTTTTGTTTTGTATAGATCCATGTAGTGACTAGCTAACCCATTAAGTTAGGATAAGGCTGAATATGTTGTTGTTATAGTTTAGATTGAATAGATATGCAAGTAGAAATATGCTATAAAATTAGCCAATCTACATTGCATACATTAAATAAATGGACAAAGCTTTTTGCCCTAGAGTGGCCTGCACCATAAATAAGGGGGAGTGCAATGACCACCCTGCCCCTCTTGGGATGCAGACCCATTTGTCTAGGCACAAGGGTCTCTTTTAGATAGAAAACACTTGCCCTTAAATACAAAAATACTTTATTAGAATTAACAGTGGCCATGTGCAGGGTTAAAACTAGATAAAAGGAATTAGCTTATAAGTAACTTCATAAGTGGGCTTTGGGGCATTGTGCTAGGGTCAGAAAGCACAGTGCGTGGCCCTGCACCATAAATAAGGGGGAGTGCAATGACCACCCTACCCCTCCTGGGATGCACAACTGCCTTATTGGGATTGACCATGGCCATGTACAGGTTAAAATTAGATATAAGGAATTAACCTCTAAGTAACTTCATAAGTGGGCTTTGGGGTATTATACTAGGGCCAGAAAGCACAGTGCAAGCCAAAATGCCACCTAAAGAATTAAGCAAGTCTTAAGACACTTTTTTTTTTTTACGTGCATCTCAACTAATCTTTGGGGAGACTAGCGCAGTAATTCATCGTTACGGTCTCCACTTAAATCGCAAATGCACAAATGAGGAATCGAATCTAGGACAGTACATCTATCCATACAATTTCCAATTCGCCCTAAACATCTGATGGGTGCAAGTCTTAGACATATTTATTCGAAGGTAAGGTGAAAAAAAAAAAGTGCAACTAGGTTTCTGACTTGGCAATTTGGGAAGTCATTGCAACATTGGAGATAAGATAATTTGTTCTCACAAGTTGTTAATAAGTTTGGTGACATGGGCAAGTTAAAGTAATGATTGGAAGATGTATACAATATTATTGTGGGACTGAAGAATCAGGGGAACAATCCCTAGGCAAATTATTAGCACATCTAATCGCTCACATTCGAGATTTAATCCATCCATATTTAATCAGTTATGAATCATAAATATAATTTTTGAAAGCGTTGGGATCGCTATTTTGTCACATGACAACTGAAGTAGCGCAGGGACCAAACAAGGAAAGTGCACAAACATCCAACTAAAGGAGCAAGGTGGTCTTTTCACCACCCCTCGTGTCTGGGCGTAAGGGCACAAACTAGTAATGATCCTTTTACCTTTTTTGAAATTAGGGTTAGATCTGAGTTTAGATTTTATTCCAATCTGAATCTAGGTGGCATCAATAGGCCTCCCTCTCCAACAAACATACACAAGCATAAAAAATCTAACGTCAGTATCAGTTATTATCCAAACCCCCCCCCTCAAAAAAAAACACACACACACACACCCCAAAGAAAAAGTAAAAAAGGGCCAGGTGGGTGGATGGGTGGGGGGAGAGAGAGAATCAACATAAGAACCCAAATATCAATCCATTTGGATCTTACATATAGGCCAATAGTTTGATAAATAATTCTCTTTCTTGTTTGGGAAGGGATGGTGAAGATTTTTTTTTTTTTTTTTTTTTTTTTTTTTGGGTAAGAAGAAATCTATTCATTAGAGGTAGAAAAACTCACAGTAGAAGGGTTACAACTTTCCTTCAGCCACGGAGAGGAATTCGGCCAAACCGTCATACCCTCAACCGACAGGGCCTTCTGTGCTAAGGTATTCGCAATGCGGTTAGATTCCTTAGGAATATAGGAAAACTTACAGTCAACAAACTGAGATGACAAATATAAGATATCCATTAGAACAGCTTGTATTGAGGTTGGGATAACCCTAGAGTTGCTCTGCATGTAGCTCATCAACTCCTTGCAATCAAATTCAGCAATAATGTAATCAACAAATTGAGCATACCTTCTAGGAGTCCTCTACGCATGGCTAAGGCCTCCCCATCAAGGATAGATCTGAATAACTATGGTTCGCACACTATAATCATAGGGAGAAGAATGGTGAAGATTGGGAGAAGAGGCAAGGAGTCATGGATCTGAGTCGCATCTTGGGGCCCATTTGATAACGTTTCAAGAAACGCGTTTTTGCCGTTTCTGTATCAAGAAACGACAAAAATGAACAAAAAACGTTTGACAAACTCGTTCCGTTTCTCCTGTTGTTATAAATAGAAATCAAAATTCATGGTGATTTCCGTTCCTAGAAACAGACATGACAAAAAAAGTCATACTTGTTTCGCCTTTTCTGGGAATAGCTTTGGTGCCCAAAAATCGTGAAATCCCACAAACCCTTCATCGTCAATGGATTGAGGCAAGACACCAATGAGTTCTTCTTCTCGGCTGGGTTTTGGAGGCGAAGGCAGAGGGTCAGACTGAGCCTAACCATTGGTACTGGGTGACATTATAGTGGCCTCGGGTGCCGGCGGCCATGGTCCCGACCTCGATTGTCTTGTCGGC
Organism: Macadamia integrifolia; assembly: GCF_013358625.1. Classification (NCBI taxonomy): domain Eukaryota; kingdom Viridiplantae; phylum Streptophyta; class Magnoliopsida; order Proteales; family Proteaceae; genus Macadamia; species Macadamia integrifolia. The sequence goes on from NC_056562.1 coordinate 29,723,724, forward strand.
ATGGCGGTTCACCAACAGTTCATGAACCTCTCTAGCCCTAAGATACCTATTTGCAGCCTCCAAAAACATTGACTCGTCAAGGCCACCCTAGATGTTCTCCAGCATATGATGAGGTACTTCACACAACTAGCGATCCCGTAAAATCCGAAGCCTCAAAGGATCAGGTGTCAATTTGGGAGCGGATCCTTTTATCGATGATTGTAATATTGGTGGAGTTAGACTTGTAGGAGCATTTCATTTGGACAATGGAGTCGGCAGAGTCGATGAGATCGTGGTACCTATTGCGGACGAGTTGTCGAGCTCTTCTTTCTTCTCGTCAATCTCTTTCTTCGCATCCTTCTCCACATTGCGGATTTCGGAGATGGGTTTTGTTTGGAACAGAGATTCGACATCTCTGAAGCCGGCTACTGCTGCACCTTCACTGCACCTCGAAGATATTCTCATGGTGGATCCACGAATTTTTATCCCAGTGTACTACCGTTGCAGCGGTTGGAGAGGAAGGAACACCTGGATACATTGGGCCTCACCTGATTTTGTTAGGGTTTGAAATGGAACAGATTGTTATTATCAAACACCTTGTTTCCATTTCTGGAAACAAAAATGACAATTACCGTTTCTGATGTTTCTTGAAACAGAAACGATAGAAACGTTATCAAACGGGCCCTTGATCTCCGTATAATTTTGTATGAAGAATCAATCACCAGGTCAACTCAAATTCAACATGTTTCATGCCTATGAGAGGGAATCAGGAAAGTAGGGGAAAAAATGCACCAAATTTTTTGGGTTAAAAAAAAAAAAACAAACAAACAAACCATTACCCAGTGCACAAAGGCTTCCCGCACTTAAACAGGGTTCTAGGAGGATATATAGGTAGACAACCTTACCCCCTTTACAGAGAGGCTAGCTCCCAGGATTCGAACCCGCACCACTGCGTAGGCAGAAAGAGCCCTTTGCTCCAAGCAACGACCCCTTTAGGGTCAACCCTCTTTTTTTTTTTTTTTTTTTTTTTTTAAAAACTAGAAAGGAAATGAAGGATCGCACTTGTCAATAAATCACCTAATTATTATCAAAATGAAAAATGATGGATCACACAATGAAATACGGGGAGCAATGCTACCTTCTCAACAATACAAAATGGATGAATATTTACATTCTAGTCATCAATGACTTAAGAATCAAATTATAAAAAAACAAAAAACAAAAAAAAAAAAACAAAAACAAAAACAAAACAATGAAATTCCTGAAAATTTCAGAGTTGTTGAGAAGGTATGAAACATTACACATTGGAATGCACCAAGTCTAGCTTTTGGAACACCAACCAATGAACGGTTACCGCACAGAAATTGCATTTACAATAATGGCTATGAAACCCAACCAATGTAGAAATGGTAACAAAAAAGTCGCATTTACAACAATGGCTTTGAAACGCAACAGTTGAGACTGCCAATCACTATATCACTCAATAACCACTCAGCTTAAGCAACTTACCATCAGCTGAGTGGTTCACTGATCTCTAGGAGCTCATTACAGAGCCCAGTGAAAACAACTGAATCTGTCTCTATGGGTCTGAACTTTACAAGAGCTGTTGGTACCAAGTCCTCTTCGTCTAGTGTTGGAGCCTTACCTCCAGCAACAGGAAACTGTGGGATCACCCGCCGTTTGGAAAGTACTGGATGCAATAGTTCAAATTCCAAACTGGGTTCTTTAAGTGCTGAGCTGACAAACTAAGAGAAATAGGAAGAAAATAAGTATGCTATGTCTATTCGCACATATACAGATCAACAGTGTTAAAGAAAGGAACAACAGATCAGTAGAGTTTTTTATTCCTCGTTCAAGAAAAATTCAATATAATGTTCGTTGCAAAATGGAGTTCAGTTAAATAAACAAATATATCACTAATGCATCTCCCCGACACACCACCCCCCCACCCCAAAAAAAAAAAAAAAAAAAGGCAATAAGTACAGAGATGATTCATATGGATCAGAAGTTCATGTATCCAGGATAGAGAGGGAACTAAGACTTTGGCCTCGGAGCTTAAGAGAGTTTTAAGTCAGTGCAGCATATATATATATATATAGGTGTAAGGACGACCAAGTAGTTGAGATAATCTATATGCCTTCAAAGGATCAATCATTATTTATACGAAAGAAAGGGTCAAGCATTTACATCATTCCTAAGCCTACTCTTCAAAAGTCATTTTCAAAAGCACTCTTAACAAGCTCAACATGATCAGCATTCATATACCAGGTTGGATGGAACCTTGTAAGAATCATTGGTTATCAAGCAGCAATATTCTACCTAAACTTTTCATATGATAGGTGTCAATTCCCTTTTCTTTCAGCCCACCTATTTTTCTGTTGTTATAGGCCACTTCAGTGTTTCTCCATTCTCCCGATGAGTGCTAATTCAGGTTTTTTACTTTTCCAATATTTGTATTTTTTCTCATTATTGATGGAAAATGTCATTATGTAAATTGGAGTCATTGGACTGAATACATTGGTGGGCAAGTGCATGGCTGGCAACTTTATTTTTCCATGAATTAGATTCTGCACCCACACCAAAAGGGTGTACCCAGTGCTGGGGAGGGTCATAATGTACACAGCTTTACCCCCGCTTCACGAAGAAGCTCTTTCATGACTGAACCCACGACCACTAGGTCGCAATGGAGCAACCTTACCGGTTCACAAAGGCCCACCCTCTTATTTTACATCCACACTAAACCTAAAAAATTAGACGTGTTTTCTTCTCACCTCTTCATTTGATCACTACAAGGATTATTCTTTTTCCTTTTGTAATGAAGTGAAAAAATTTACTGGGCAAAAGCTGTACATCTATCACGAGATATGCAAGAACATACAAAATGTACATCCAAAATATCAGAAACTGATCCTCCAGGGGCCTACATAAAATTCAATCACTACACACTTAAATATGGCCCTATCGATATAACCTTTTTCCTCTGCTACTGGGTTTCCACTTCCAAGTCATCAAGAAAATGAGGTTTTCTCCTCGTTACATAGAACTTTATCTTTATCAATTCGATGTGCTAGCTTCCACGGGTTCTTATTGTAAACCATAATCTGCACTTGTCTTTCTCCCTTCCCTCAGACCACCCAATGCCTGTAAAATGAAATCCCTATCTCATACAACATCATGATATTTGGTATGTCTTCTATAAATCCTTAACTGTTTGCTCATGTACTAGTTCTACACATATGTAGGGGGGGAGGGAAACTTTAATCCTGGAGAAAGAGAGATCCATCTATAAATGAAGTTGAGGAGTTCTAGGGCGTTTGCTGATTGAGTAGACTCTTGTCAGAGGGGAAATTAAGATAAGACGGGTCAAGCAGGTAGCAATGCCCAAGTCTAGACTCAAGACTGTGCACAAGTAGAGAGTTTTAGGAGGTGGAGGGGGAAGGCTTATATAAAGTAGAAACTCTAAGGCCACTATTACAGACTATCTCCCACGAGAGGAGAGTAGAATATATTAATTAAAGGGGAGAGGTTAAAAAAAAAAAAAAGGAATTCTACAGTGATTAGCTCAATTAGACATGTATACAAGCTAATTAATATATTCTTCTCATCAGGGTGAATTTATGTAAGATTAAAAAAAAATCCTTGACGGGTAAAGGTAATCTTAGAGAGAGAGAATTGATGTATTCCTATGACTACACACTTGGTTAGTACAAATAACCCTCTAGCTTGTTGATTTAGAAGTCCTAGAGATATAACTTATAACTCATTCTTCCCTTTCCTCTTTCCATTATAAAGCACAATAGCAGAAGGCAAAACCGGACTTATAGAGGATTGTAGGAGAGGAGATGGCATAATTGAAGGGCCATATCCTGGTGCAAGTCACTTTTATGGGGACCAGGAGGGGCTAACTGAAGTTGGTCCTAAACTATGGCATTTCTTGTACAAAGTGGCCACCCTCAGATTCAAACTACTTTTTCAAGCTGGCAGCATAATGGATTGTATAATTACATCCACAAATAATTGCATCTTCTGCTTGGTACCGAGAAACTTAGATATTTGAGGGGCACCATTCTATGAGCCGATATGTCCTCTACCATACATATTTGAGGGGCACCAATCTCAAGAAGAATGAAGCATTTAGCATGAACACAACAGTGTCTAGTTACCATGCTAGTTAGCATGGAAGATCACGTTAATAGCATATCCCTATATCTAATTACCATATGCCTGGTGAGGAAACAACTTGAGAAATCATGACATGGCGTTAACTACTAAGAGGACATAATCACTTAGTTGATTGAAATATGTTAGCAGAACCAGGGAAGTAATATATCTAGAGCTCAAGCCCTGGAAATGATGAATTGAACCATCACTGGGAAGTATGTAGAAGGTTTCCAGGAAAAATCAGAAGCAATATGAAGAATGAAATAAAAGGGAGAGAGGTCAATATTCAATCATGGCATACTTGGAAGAAAAGTTGGATCACAAAATTTTAAACTATTCCATATCTCATAGGAAGTAGACATGTTACAAATCAAGATTCCAAAGTAGTGTTCACCATACACCATTTTTCTAATTTAACGTAAAGGAAACATCAGTCAAATTTAGACAACCGATATGCTAGGGTGGACCAAAGGAGTGTTCATCATCCATATATTATACTCTTTCTGCTGCTATACCCGTGCCCAAAAATCCCAGGTTAATTAAATGTTTGGACATGGGTAATGCACCCGGGGTGACAACCACTAGTAAATTGAGGCTTCGCGGAGATTTAACAATAAAAAATATACCAGGAGGTGGGACCCACACATTGGAAACACGTTGGGAAAGCCCCACTCAACATAAGGATACATTCCCACATAAAGGGAACCAATTCAGCCTTCACCAGTAAACACCTCAAGTGAGATATAGTGGCCAAAATGGGGTTATTTGGCCGTTGGACCTAGGCCCTCGCACCCGTGCACCTCAAACCACTCCCAATAGTTGGGACCACATATTGGGGTATAGATAAATGTATCCGGACAACCCGAGGTGGGCCCGTTAGTGCCAAACGACGGCTTGACCCGGAAAAGAGTGAAAACTCGTTTTTTTGCCAAATAGTCCTCAAGAAACTTAAGTGGCTATAAATAGAAGCCTTAGCCATTCATTCTATTCATTCCTACCAAACTACGAGCAAGAGAAGAGAGAAAGGAGAAGAAGAAGGAGGAGGAGAAGAGCAAGGGAGGAAGAGGAAGAGAGGAGCAAGGGGGAGCACCCATCTAACGTAAGATGTCTCTCTCTCTCTCTACCTTCTAAGTAGTCATCTCTCTTTCCTTTCCATTTTCATTCTCCATTAAACTAATGGAGATCTCCCCAACCGAACCTACCCACTTACCTAATGTATAAATTGATTGGGGGATTTGATGTTAGGGACTTGTCTTAGCAAGATCTATGGTTCAATTTGAACCCATGAACCCTCTCTAGTGAAATCCCCATTTCAAACCCCAATTTGGGCAACACAAAACCTAGAAATGGGGAAATTTCCTAAAACTCACCTTCTCACTTGTCAAGACTACAAATTGGGAGAGGGGTTTAGTGTAAGGACCTATCCTAACAAGATTGACGGATCAATTTGAGTCCATAAGCCCTCCCTAGTAAAATCCCCAATTTGGGTAACTAAACCCTAGAAATGGTGGGTTTTGCCCAAACCCTCTATACCCCACCATTCAAACCAAAAATTGGGTTGGAAAAAATGAAATTAAATATATGTATAGTGGATTGGGGTGACCATGTAAGCCATTGGTGGTCACCACATACACCCTCAACCGAAATTCCCTAATTTAGCTTAGTCGCGACTAGAACTTTGGAGAAATTTGGGTGCATGTGTAAACCTATCTTAACTAATCCTTTAATTACACTTAAACTAAGCTAATTGAGATGGGTGAACATCCCCCACATATAAATTAGCCCTATAGTTATAAAAACCCCAAATCGAGAACAATTTCAAAGAAAAGGGGAGTAGGAAATGAAACTAGAATATGTGCCTAGGGTCTCATTACCTTATGATTTGTTTCCTTAAAAATCTTATGTATCACAGGAGTAGAACCAAGAGGTAACGAGACAACGCAACGCGAGGCCAACAACTGTCCATCATCACCTAGGACTCGAGGTGAGGGGATTTTGTGTGTTTACATGAATTTGTTGCATCATAATGCATATGTGGATGAATTATGTCAATTTGCATATTATTATCTTGTTCCTTGTGGAAAGTGTTGATGTGGCATGAGATTGTGTTGTGCATGTGTGTGTGTGTGTGTGTGTGTGTGAGAGAGATTGGGATGCAGGGTGGCCAACGGTTGGTGCCAGCGGCACTGCATGCTCAGGGTGAATGTGTGTGTGTGAGACTGGGGTGCAGGGTGGCCAACAGTTGGTGCCGGCGGCACTGCATGCTCAGGATGAGTGTGTGTGTGTGTGTGTGACTCGGGTGCAGGGTGGCCAACGGTTGGTGCCGATGGCACTACATGCCTAGGGTGGGTCTGTGTGTGAATGTGATTGAAATGTATTATGGCATATCAGAATGAATTGGGCTAGGATAACCACCATGGTGCTACGACCCTTGCCAATGGGGGTTTATGTATTGGCTAACCCTTTCGTCCGATAGTCCGAGGTTGGGGACGATTTTCGGTGACTGAAGTGTGCAGATGCCAACATCGTAACAAACCCTCATGCTATGTTGGATTCGGTGATGAGCATACCCTACATGCGATGTTGGATTCAATGTAGTGGTATTATGGGAGGGTTATTAATAAGGGTTTATCGGGTACCGAAGTAGCCATGTAGGGACCATAGTTAGCAAATTCGGATTAGGGAATTATTCGGGCGGAGAATTATTCGGAATAATTCGATTGATTAATATAAGAATTCAGTCAAAAAAGCGGTCAAAAAAGCTTATTGGGTTTTTTTTTTATTGTTTTTTATTTTATTTTATTTTTTTAATAATGTTTAAGTGGACCGAATAATTCGGTTTAATTCGGATTCGGTCCGAATTATTCGCGTTTTATATTCACTTTTGAAAAAATCGCGAATTTTACCGAATTTTATTTTTAATTTGGATTCGGTCTGAATTTTTGATAAAATTCGGAAAAATTCGGTTCGGCCGAATAATTGGCGAATTATTCGGCCGAATTGATAACACTGGTAGGGACCAGTATGCTCCTGACTCACAACTAGCTTGTATCATTGGGGACTAATAACGTATATTCATAACTGGGGATACCACCTATGTTGCAGTAGCACTTATACCCCTTCGGACTTAAAAACTATTGGTTAGAATTATTTGATAATAATTGGATCATGTCATTGCATTCATATAATTGCATTCATATTGATGTGATTGGGCATGGATATTTATATTATTGCATTTTCTTGGATTGTTATGATTGCTTGTGTGTGTTACCCCTCACTAGGTTTCGTGGAAACTCACCCTATTTGTTGTACCCTTTTTAGATGGTGGAACCAGTGCAGAGGTAGGCTTAGGACTTCGGTAGCAATGGTAAGGCTTGTGTCTGTGAGACACCGTGTTGAGGGACATCACTTCTTCATTTTCAGTTATTTATCTTTATGTATTATTTATAATCTTGTAATACCTAAGATCGGAATTCAAATGAATTTTGGTATATGGTAATTATCATTTAGTGAATCACCAGTAGTAGAGTAAAGTTTACAAATCTTATACGTGTACTCTGATTTTAGTTGTGATTTTGGGGCATTTACGGATTGGGGTACTGTATCTGTGATCCTGGAGGGTTAGGCTAACTGGATATGGGTATCCAATGCCGCATACCTTGGCGTAGAGGAGGCAGGGTGTGACCTCTGCAAAATTCCAACTAAAGTTCATAATGTTACTAAAGCAAAGTAGATTGATATAAGAGAGCTGATTGTCAATCAGAACCAGTGTTATCAATTCGGCCGAATAATTCGTGAATTATTCGGCTGGACCGAATTTTTCCGAATTTTATCAAAAATTCTGACCGAATCCGAATTAAAAATAAAATTCGGTAAAATTCGCGATTTTTTCAAAAGTGAATATAAAACGCGAATAATTCGGACCGAATCTGAATTAAACCGAATTATTCGGTCCACTTAAACAGTATTTTTTTTTTTTTTTTTTTTTTTAAACCAAAAAAAACCAATAAGCTTTTTTGACCGAATCCTTAAATTAATCAATCGAATTATTCCGAATTATTCCCGAATCCGAATTTGCTAACTATGATCAGAACCAAGAAAACCAGTTACTTCCATCAGATCTATTAATATAGCAGTCCAGCATGTTTTGTACCATTTATAATAGTTATGAAATCTCAATTATTTGAGTTTAGATCTACAAGAAAGAGTCATGAAGGAGCAAAAATGAACATTTTCTGGGAAGTAGATGAGGACCACTGACCTCATAAAGCGCTGTAGTTGTCTCCCATGGGGAAAAGACACCTTGGAGCACTACTTCATCAGGAAACTGGATCCGGATAACAGCATTTTTGAATCGCCTCCTTGCAGTTTTCACCTGCTTCTCCTTATACGACTTAGGAATAAGCAGCTGAGATTCTGCTATCTTTTTCTTCTTCATCTCAGCTTCTCTTCTCAGCTCTTCAGCAGAGAGGTTGTAGAATGACTCTGGCAGATCAATTTTCCTTGCTATGCTTTCAGGAACAGAAAAGAAGACTCGAATCTAGAAAGAGTACAAACTTAAAAACTGTCAGAGGCATCAAATTAATAGAATAAATTACAGCCTGAAAACTCCTAAATTTTAGGATACATATAACATCAGCATACAAGAACCTATGGAATACAGAAAGCCAGATGGCATAGAGATCAAAAGAAAAGACAGTTCTTTATTTTGGGAGAATGGGGTGGAGGGAGAAAAAGAAATAACCATACAGAAAATTTTACATAAACTTGAAAATATGTGCAAAAACGATGATAATAATATCAACCAGAAAAGAAATAGTGTGAGAAGAAACTGATAGAATCTGATCAATACCCAATTCAAAGCAGTATTATTGGTAATTGATCTTTGTACTTTGAAAACTAAAAAATTAAAATACATATCAGAATTTTGGAGCTAGGTGGCAAGAAATTATGAATCAGGGATTTCCTCACAATGTATTGTGACTCGAATTAATAGTAAATTGCACCAAGGGAGCAATGAAAATCCTGTAACAAACTTCTAAAGTATTAACATACCTGTCTGTCGATTTTCTTTGGCTCCACTGGACCTTCTACCTCAGTTGATGCTACTACAGGTACGTCTTCTGTCTTCCGCTGCTCCAGTAACAATATGGACTCTTTCATTAAAGATATCTGATCCTCCGAAGGTTCTTGCATAACTGCCCACATTTCTCCACCTTCTTCTTGGAGCCTAAATCCAACATACTCCAGCAACTCAATACCTCCTGCCACTGCACCAACAGCCTCCCTAATCTTTGGATTGCTCATCCGAATTCTTCGGAACTTGGCATTATTCGGTTCTTTGATAATATTCCGTAAAAGCTTAAGAAGAACTTCCACCGACCCTTCTGAGGGCCCTCCAGAAAGAAAAGCCCCAACACGATCCGCCAATTCATTCCAAGCCCCTGCATTGGACCCATTCGTTGACGATTCTTCAACAACATCAGCGTTGGAAACCTTGTCACTGACGCAGCTATCGATGTGTAAAGACACATCCTCTTCGGACCTGAAAGATTTATTGCAAACTGGGCACTCGAAAACCTTAAAAGTATACCCATTCTGAGAACGTTTTCCCGAGGTGACTAAAGACTCGAAAGGATCAAAACCATTTGCCGCTCTTTGATCTGAATTGAGAACATTTTGCCGAATAGGCCCGTTCTTCAGCTTCTGATCGGTACGAGAATCGGTCTGTGGTATCTGTGGCTTCGGCTTTGGATTCGATACAGGTGGGTTTTGTCTTGAGTCTGTGATCTGGGTTGGGCGAGCAAGAATCGAGTTAGAGGGACCAGAGGAAGAAGATCCCAAGACTCTCCCTTCGCCTTTGAATTTACCAGAAGACGATGATGAGAAGGGATTATTCACCTTCTTCATAAAACCCTTGACTTTATCCTTCACATCATCCATGCCTGAGCTAGAAGGAGCAGAGAGAGACCAAAGGACGAATCAAAAGATGCAGGAAGCTGACCAAAAATCGGAACAGTTGATCTTTTTCTGTTCTTGAAGTGGCGTTGAACAATCACTGAAAAAGGAGAAAGGTCAACTGGGGAATGGAAGAAAGCTGTGATTGAATTATTAGGGTTTCTGTAAATTTTCAGGTCACATGAGGCCTTGGAAATCTGAAAATTCTACTAGAAAATCAGTCCCAACACGGTGAATTTTGTCTGAAATCTGAACTATTTATCAAATTATCAAGGAATTTGATTGGCAGTTAGGTAGGATTTAAAAATGGTTACAGAAAATTCATTCCGGGAAGATAGTGGCGATCCCTTGTTCGCACTTGCCAATGCAAAGTAGAAAACGAAAACCGACTTGTAAGTTGTATCCCAACGTCGTGTGGACAGACGATAATCAATGATTATTCGACACGTTAGAAAATAATCTCCAAATGATGCTCGGGCGATTTCCGATCGGATTTATTCCGGTCCAGCAGAACGCGTTTTTTTCCTTCTGGAACGCACATCTGATTCCCACCATGCGTGAGAGTGCTAGACAACCTGTGCGTGCGTATAGTTGTCGATAGGCCCTACCTGTATGGGGCAGTTAAAGTTTGAGACTGATTCAATCAATTACTAAACATGAGTTACATGACAGAGTAAAATAAGTTAGCCCGCACCAATAGCCCGACCTGTACAGATGAAATTTGAGACTGGTTCAATCAACTACTAATGCTAAGGCTGTGTTTGGTATGCATTTCTATTATGAGAATGTGTATTTTCATTCTAGTATTACAGAATGTATTCTTAACTGACTGAGAATATTGTTTGGATAAAATGTTTGTTTAAAATGCATTTTTTTTTTTTATGTTAGAATGCCCATACATTTTATCAAACACTTCATGGGCAGAATCTCCTCGGTGAAAATCCTAGACAACATTATATCAATAATTCACAAATAAAAATATAAAATGTTGAATGATTTCTTAGATAGTATTGCTTGAATCGATCCCTCAAGTCCTAAGATATGGTAAAAACCCTCTTTGCCTTCATGTCGACATTCGTCAGAGTTCCTTGGGAGAAGTGGTTTCTAGAGAGAGAGAAAGAAAAGTAGTTTAAAAAGGATGAGACGCTATTCTTTGTGAGCCTTTCATAAGATTATTGGCAGGGCTATTTTCATTGGATTGTGCTGAGAGTTGGATAATGCAGAATGGGCTGCAATCTTGACGTGTTCTATAATTTTGAGAATGGAATGCTTACCAAACAATGTTTTTAGTAGTCCATAATGTATTCTTGGTCCATAATGCATAACAAACACAACAATATGATAGAATCAATAGTAGGATTTAGCTTTTGCTCTTTGAACAAAATTTCATTTAGTTATTAATAGAGACAGTGTAAATTACACCTCATTTAGAACTTGATACATTATTTTTTATTGTCTTTATCATATTTCATAAAGTCTTAAATTTAAGGGTATAAAAGAGTTTTCGAAAATAATTTGAGAGTGACTTATTATTATGTCATTATGAGAAGATGTAATTGTTTTACATATTTTTCAAGTAAATATGTAAAATGACAGCATTTACCTTCATTGAAAAATAAAATATTTTATTTCTACCAAAAGAAAAATATATTTTATATTAAAATAATAAAAAAATAACATTATAAATTATTTGACACCTTAAAAAAATATCATTTCGAGAGTTACATTTTTTTTTTTTTTTTATATTCTATTTATAGAGAGGAGATAGAAGGTGGGCAACATGTATAGAAATATACATTCCATCAGTTTTCTTTAATATGATACTTCATAATTCTTATACCCTCTTTATGTAGCTACCCACTTGTTGGCTATTGGTGTTGATTATGGCAGTACATGCCTTTTTAGTGCCTAATCTGCACTAATACTCTCCTTTTAATTAATTTTTTTTACTATCTTAATGATATAATTTAAGATTAACTTTGACAGGTGTATGATCAAAATTGTTTACCTATGTTTCCACTAGCATACTCATCATGAATATCACATAAAATCTAAACAATGTAAAGAAAATATAATCATGAGGAAAGATGGATCTAATCATGAGAACCACAGAATTCAAGAGGCACCATGTTTATATTAGACTTTAAAGCAATGATAGGAGGACCTCTTGCTCCCTTGTCTAGAGAACCTTGAGATATGATTATGTAAGTTTAGGTTCAAGGGCAGAAGTGATGACTTTTCTTATTTTTCACTGAAACTAATATCACCACTCATTCATCCATCGGTTGTCCAGATGGTTAGGGCAAATTAAGAATTATATGGATAGGCACACGGTTCCATGTTCAATTCCTTATTTGTGTATCTGCAATTTAAGGAGAGATCGTGGCGATGGATTACTGTGCTAGTCTTCTTGAGGATTAGTTGAGGTACGTGTAAGCTAGCCCAGACACATTGGTTAACCAAAAAGGAAAAAAAAATTATCACCACTCAAATCACATATGGGGGAGTAGGGGACCATGGTCCTTTGGACATTTCTATTTATATTAACAAGGAATTTTTAAATCGAATTGAAACCCTAGACAAAGGATCTCTTACTCTAGATATACTCGAACAAAAAAAATCGATTATGTAATGATAAGATTAAAGAAAAATGATGGAGAGTTGCCCAAAATGGGCACTAAATACTTTTCGGGGATGGATAACTTTTCATATCATTATAATTATATTGAAAAAATAATGAACAAATGTTCATAGAACTATATAACTTATAGTTATACTATAACTTAACTAAATTAGTATTATCTTATTTAGTATACGTTTCAAATACCATACATGAGTTGCTGAACATGCCAGTTTGATGTATCCCATTGATATCTTCGTACTCGATAATCGACAAACTCAATTCATATTTTCACAAAAATGTCGGGTTTTCGTTTTTAGCTCCGATTACTCAATAATTTCCACAAGCACAAATTCCACTTTTGATAGGCCCAAAAAATCCTTTTTTTTTTTTAACAACTAAACCAAAAAAGGGGTCCTTAACCTTAATGAGATTCCTTATACTGGAACAAAATGAGTATAAATAGCAAAGAAACTGGCTAGTCCAATCCATTGTTGGCAAACCAGGTTTTGACTAGAAAAACTAGATCATGTTTGGTCAAACGATTAAAAGCCTAGTCAAGAGTCATGGAGACTCATCCTGTATTAAAAAATGATAAGATTGGGACAAAATCATACCGAATCATTCAAGACTCATTTGTTTTGCCTGAGTCACAACAAAACGGTTGATTATTGTCAAAAGTTTAAGTCGCATTTCTGAATAATTTTGAATTAAAATATATTATAATGATGTTAAATATTCAATGACCGAAGTCTTCTATATTGAATCTAATGATTATTAAATGTATACATCTAAATTTTAATTAAAAAAACATGATTCATGACCATGACATCTCCAAGTCGGATCTTATCATGTTCATCCAAGAGACAATGAATGATGAGCTTCATAAAAAATAAAAAATAAAAATTGAAAAACAAACACTTTTATTCTATATTGTCTCATTTAATTTATTTATTAATTATTTATTTGGATTGCTTGAGAAATACTAGTATGAAAATAAGAGGGGAAAATTTGACATAACTCGCCTGGTTTTCTAAGACTCGTTCCGACTCACTAGGATTTAAAGAGGATGAGTTGAGTCACAAAACCTGGTTTTCCAACTATAGTCCAATCACGTGGAAAGACCAGAAGTGACTCGATAGGATAGATTCGCCAATCTCACACTTCTTTGAGCATTGAGGATTCATAAGGAATCATTAAAAATGTTTAATTTTAAGAATTTCTTATTTTCCAAGTAAAACCATTAAAACATTATTTAATTTGAAAACATCAATATTTATTATGTGAATAGGTCGTTATATATGTTGTTTACATAAAGGATAGAATTGAGGAGAGTGTAGTGGATATATATGCATTTAAAAGTGAAATTACAATAAGTAACTACTATCGCTAGGGGAAAAAAAAAAAAGGCTTGGTTTTTCTAGAAATTAAGATTTTCTGTGGGTAATACATTTTCTCCCATCCCTTAAATATTTAATGATATATTGAACTTATTACTGTAATATATTTTGGGTATGATTCTAATTTTATCATGGAATTTTTTTATTTTTTATTTTTTTGTGGGTGAGGGGTGGGGGGTTAGGGATGAACTAGATAACCTTGGTATTGATACATATTTTTAAGTGATTATCTAAGACACATTTAATCATGTTTGCCACCCTATTTACCTTGTTGCTCACACTTTGGCTTTGTATGAGGGTTGAGGAATTTATCCAACATTTTATTATTCCCTTATCCTTTAGTGGCTTTATGGAACCTACACTTTGTTATGTCTAGTTAATAATATCATTGTCGTTCTAACACCTCTCCCAAGGGGGAAAAAAATAATCATGCAAGAGATTTTTCATAGCAAACTGATATAATCTCCCATTTAATATGTTATACCATTTATGTGATAATGATAAAAGAGATTCTTTTTCCTGTCACAATCCACGTAAGAATGCCTAATGGAGTGGCCAAAATATTTATCATGTGGAAGCCTAGTTGGGGCTCAAATTTTATAGACTAGTAGTGTCACACCCCATTCTCACAGAACTGGACCGGTGACTGGGTTAACTCCGATTAACCCAAACCTGTCAGGATCATCTGATACAGTACCCAACCACAGTATACACACATCTAAGATAAATGTTCAAAAGTTCAGCGGAAGACTTAATTTACCTGTAAATACCCCCAATATACTTGATACCCAAATTGTAGTATATAGATAAATACATGTGGGCCCGCAGGCATGATATTTACACAAAAAGAAAAACAATTCACGTATCAAGTACACAAAAAGGGTCATCAAAAGAATCAAAAAGTAAAACCATGTACGGCGTCAATACTGCGGTCTCGCAGCACAGCCTTCGCACGTGCAATCCATACCGTGCTCATACTCCTCGGGGACCCACCAATCCTTATCGGGAAACTCAACTGTGGGGCCCGACCCTTGATCTTTAGGCTGGTGACCTGAAAAATCATCTAAAAGAGGTGCGCACGTGGGATGAGCTCACTAGCTCAGTAAGTGAAAAGAATGGTCACACAACCATCACATCCATATGCACTATATGCTATGCAATTCATTTTAAATCTCATCCACCTAAACAACATTACTAAGTCTTTAGTTTGGTGCTACTACAACCACAGTGCGCGTATGCTTCGGGTACAAGCTGCGAACTCCATCCCGTGATACGCCCATAGGGCTGTCGGAGAAGGCCCACCGTGAGTACTCAGAAAAGTAAAGCATGCCGAATACTGGCTCTCAACATAAAAGTAAATGGCGTCAAGTAAAGGTGCTGACTCCAGCAATTTAAAAGCAGTACGATTGGCCCTCTTGAATATACCACTGAGATTGCCGACTGTCCTAATGACCAGCCGGGCGTATGTTTAATCGCCACAGTGACCCGACACCCGTGACCACTGCTTCCCCCCAAGTGATAACCCAACACCTCAACCCCTGTGGGGAAGGGTCGTAGCACGGGAATATGATAATCCTAAACTGCATGCTCCTATATGACATAGTACGATTGTATAGTGCCACTGCGTCCCATTCCACGAGCCACCAATGCAGTATTGTCCAAGCCGACTACGGCATCTAGTCTAATAATGCATCATGCACAGTGATCCCATCATTCACCATATAAGTACATTAATCATTTAGCATTGAGAATGTAAAGCACAACACACATGTCATAATCATATGAGGATGACTAAGCTACACATAATTTGCATGATGACATGGCTAATCTAGATACAATTAAATGATGCACAATAAGCCTTAAAATAAAGCCAAATGTCCTCTCCCCACTTACCTGTTGTGTACAAAGACTCACGCCAGGTACGGGTGAGATCCGACGTGGGAAACGTAAATTTTGGTGAACCTATCATAAGTGAATGGGATTAATATTTCACCACTTTGGGGTAAAAAATAACAATATTTGATGACTAAATCATGTTTATAATCATAAAAGAAGGTTGCACGTCCGTTTTGGGTCCATTCGGAAACAAAAATCACGTTGGGAGCCTCTCGGGTGGGTCGGACAGCCCACCGATCTTCTCAGGTGGGCGGGTCGGCCCGTCGGTCGACCCACCGGTGGGGACCGAGGGTCTATCCTCTCAGGCAGGTAGGTCAGCTTGTCGGTCATCTCAGGCTGGCCGTCAGCCCACCGGTGGGCCCGTCAGTCCTAGCCGAGGGCTTGCCTTCTCAGGCGGGCTGTGTGGCCCATCGATCCCAGCCCACCTGAGAGGGCGAAAAATTTTCCTCTTCCTTTAAACTTTCTCCAACCTTTGAGAAATCAAATGAGGTTTTTCCAATCACATTTTCCATATTTTCAAGGTCTTATAAGATGATTCTAACCTAGATCTAAGTTATATTTAAGGATTAAAAAGCCATCATACCTTCTTTGCTCAAGAACTTATTCCAAAACCCAAAATCACTTATTAGCTAAAGAAATCACCAATGCTTCTCCAACCTTGTAAACACTTCTTCAAATCCTTCAAAATCAACACATAGACCATCTATTAAACCGTAGATTCATCATCTTAAGTGGGATTTACAAGATCTCAAGAAACTCTCCCAAAATCAAGGGTTTTACTTGGGTTTGGTGAAAGTTTAAGAAACATAGCCTTTGTTCACCTCCAATCGTAGATCTCGTGTTGGGGATCACTCTTCCGGGGTCAGAATGAAAAGATCAAACCTTGGCGCCGCTTAAATCCATTTCTTCTTTTTCTTCCTTCCCCTTTCTTCTTCTCCGTTCTATTTTCTCCCTTCTTTTATCTCTCCTCTTTACTCTTCTCACCGACTCTTTAGTGTAATAAATGAGAAAATGAAAAACACAATAATGTTATTTATACTTTTTAAAACCACTAGTAACAACATGAGTGGGTCACTCAGGTGGGCGGATGCGCCCACCTGTGACCGCCCACCTGAGGGCCGAAAATTGGCCAACAAGTGAGATTTTGATAGAATTTGACTCTCGGCACAAGGTATATTATACGTATACACTCTAGGATACGACTACATACCAGCATATCCGTACATGACCTTATGATACGTGCATGTGCACGGCTTGGGTACACCCGTCTCCTCTGGCACTGACTCAGACTTGTCTGGCCAACCTGTGTTTAAAGTCACCCTTGCCATCATGGTCCATAAGGAACCTGGGTCAACCGTTGTAATTAGACCGGGTTTAAAAAGTAGGGTATCACAAGTAGCATAATGTCCCTTGCTCACATATTAAAGTTCGACATAGTTGGAATTTTCCAACTAACAAAATAGAACTTCAAAATAAAAAAATGAAGACTATTGGAGAATTGCATTATAGTGATCTTGAGAACAATACACATGGATGGACATAAATGAGATGCATGCGAGTACGTTGGCATATTTACATGACGGTATTTGATTGAATTAGACTATATATTTTACATGTGCATAATACAAATCATATACTTTCTATTTAGCAAAATTAAATAAATGGGTTGGATTACACCAACAAGGTCTTCCTGGTGAATTGCTTATTAAAGATCATTTTGTCAATATAAAAAGTATATGAGTTAACTCAAATAAAAGGGACTAAAAATATTACTAAATCAGTTTAATAAATAAAAGATATACGATTAGATTAATAGAGGTGCATTTAAAATATAATAATTTCTTATTGAGATATTTTTTTTTTGGTAAGAGTTTCTTAATGAGATTGTAACGCTAGATAGGAGGGGAGAAAGTGTTATCTCAGTTTATTAAAAGTGGTGTTGAAAATAATCTCCCTTTCAATTTTCGATAAGATAATTAATGAAGAAAAACTCAATCGGCCCGTTAGACCTTGATAAGCTTATCAAGTTGAGCCATTTCATTGTCACACTTTCGGATAATTAGCCAATGCCTTAAATTAGCCACCAGTTAAATGTCGATGTGTAATTTAATCTAATATTTTTATATGTGTTGACGTGCATCCCCATGTATATTAATATATAGTTACAAAAATCTGACCAATGTTGTGCATCTCTCTTAGCCTTGATTGTGATACCTTACTTTTTAAACCCGGTCTAATTAATCACGTTGACTTGATTTGATCATATAGGGGCTGAACTGGAGTGAACCGACATAGGTACCATATGGAATATGGTAGCAAGGGTGACCTTGAACTCGGGTTGGCCTGACACGACCGAGTGGGTACCAAGTATAATACGTGCACCCAAGCCTTGCATTTGCACGCACCACCAAGTTATGTACAAAAAGTAAAGGTACGTACTTGTATTTGTGAGTGCCAACGTAATCTAATATTATGTGGGAGTTTATTCCCATTGAAGCCCACCTGAGATTTAGCCTGCCTGAGATAGCCCACCTGAGATTTAACCAATTGAGATATACTCACCTGAGATATATCCACCTGAATTAGCTCACCTGAGATTTTTAAGATATTTTGGGGGTCCAGGTATAAAAAGGGGGGGGAGACATTAATTGTCTTTTTCCTCATTAATGTTAGTTGGTCGGTGGGAGAGTGAATAAGAGAGAGAAAGAAGAAGAAAGAAAAAGAGGAAGAAGAAGGAGAAGTTGATTGTAGAGCTTCACCGAGGCCGGATCTTAGTATTTTGAGCCCGAATTTATGATCAGCTCGCCGAGGTCTTCGATTTGAGATAGGTATTACACACATTCTAAGGATTCTTAGGAAAACCCTATCCTTGAACCCTCTTTTTTTTTATTTTTGGGAAATAATTCACTTAGATCTTGCTAATCCTACTTGGATATTCAAATATAAGGTCTAATGGAATGTGTGTATAATGATTTTTAAATATTTGAAATGAGTGTTGGTAAAGATCTAGAGTATTTGGAGGTTCTTGAGCAAAATAAATGAAATTTTGGGGTTTTATTGGTGTTCTTGAAGAAGAGGTACGAATATTCATTTTCTTTTGATTTGATCTTATATCTAGGTTGATGGTACATTGTTGGACCTTAGATAAGTGATTTGAGTCACTGGATCGTCCCCAAACAAGTTCCCTAAGCCAGTGGAAAGTCGGGAATAATGTTGAAAAAATTTTTGTTCAAAGACTAGGGGTATTTTCACCCCACCTGTCTCATGGTTTTAGTCCACCTGAGTTCTTATAACTCAAATTTTAGGCTCTGGACTAACCAACGGGCTGAAATCGGTGGGTTACATAGCCCATCGATCTTCTGGTTTTAGCCCACTTGAGTTATCAAAACTTAGATTTTAGGCTCTGGAGTAACCGACGGGCTAAAATCGCTTCTGGTTTTAGCCCACTTGAGTTCCCATAACTCATATTTTAGGCTCTGGAGTAACCGGTGGGCTGAAATTGACGGGCTACTCAGCCCACTGGTCTTTGGCTCTGGCCCACCTGTCTTTCCATAATTGTCATAATTGATCAAAATTTGATGGATAACCCCCATTTATGATTCTAAATCTGATCTTAGTGTTCAAACATGATGATTTTGACTCAAAAATAGTGAAATGATAAACCATTATGTTTATGATAGGTTACACTCAATATACGCATATCCATACATTAGATCTTTTTTGTACCAGGTACAAACACTGTGCATATATACAAGTAAGTGGGGAGTGGACTCTGATTTAATTTCAGAATGTTATGCATCATTTAACATATGTTAGTCTGGCTATGTATCATGTCACTTGTGTGTAGACTATACATCACATGTGTCATATCACGCATTGTATGTGCATTTACATAATATGCTATGCTTTGCTTTATGATAAATATCCTTTATGTCTTGATATATGTGATGGAAGAATTTCATTTGGACATGACATATATGCTAGATTAGATGCCGTAGACGGCTTAGAAACGAGTGTATGGTGGCACTTAGTATGGGACACGATGTCATCATGTAATCGTACTATGCTCATATAAAGGCATGTGGCTAGGATGTAATTTACCCTTGTGCTACGACCCTTCCCAATAGGGGTTTACTTGTTGGGGGATCATTGGGGGAAGCATCAGGTGGCGGTTGTCAAACTCCTACAACAGTTAGAAGTACGCACGGCTGATCGCTAGGACAGTCGGTAACCCCGATGATATATTTAGAAGACCGATCGTACTATTTTTATTTCATGTGGAGTCACCCATTTACTTTCAGACATTTAAATTTTATGGGAATTGGCTTGCATCTTAAATTTTGGTATCAACGGTGGGCCTTCTCCGACAACCCTATGGACTTATTGCAGGATGGGGTTCGTGGCTCATACCCTGGGCATATACGCATTATGGTTGTGAGTAGCATAGAATCTATGACCTAGTAATGTTGTTAGGTAAATAAGATTAAAATGAATTGCATATAAGTGCATTTGTTTTATATTTTTTGTGTGATTTGCCTTGTGTGGTATTCTTTTCCATTTACTGGACTAATGAGCTAATCCCACGTGCACAACTCTTTTTAGGTGATTTTACAGGTTACCCACCTGGTGATTAGGAGCTGGGTCCCACAGTGGAGTTTCCATCTGAGGACTGGTGGGTCTCTGATGAGTTCGAGCACGGTGCCGATTGCACGTGCGAGGATTATACTGCATGACAGCTATGACTTATGAGTGATTATTTTTTATTCTTTTGATGTATTCCCTTTTTGTTACTTGATGTTTAAATTGTTGTATTTTTGTATATATATCAAGCCTTTGGCCCAAATGTATGTAACATTTATAATTCAATTTGGATATCAAATATTTGGGAACCAATTACAAGTATTATCATGAATAGGTCTTTCGCTGAATATACAGGTCTATTATTAGACTAGTAGATGTATATTATATTGCAAGTACTGCATTGTTGATCATGACAAGTTTATGAATTAATCGATGTTAACTCAATCACCGACTCGACTTAGTGCGGGCGGGGTGTGACATTGATTTTCAAATCTTATAATCTGACAAACTTTATTTACATTGGAATTTTATATATAAACAAAGGACATGGATTTACTTGCCCACAAAATTCAAGTATTGTCACATTTGACATGTGGCAAGTATTTGAAACTCCTTGATAAGATTACCAACGCAACCGTTTCCGATGCTTTTTGCTTAATTATTGTCATTATAAATTTTCGATTTTTACCTGTTGATATACCTTTTGTGGTCATATGGGTCAAAAAACATACACCAATTAAAATCACACTGGTTGGAATATAAACGTTGAAATCAATACCACCATCTTTCCAATTGTTCGAAATGGATAAGTACATACTGAGTCCAAATATGTCATATGAAGTCAATGTTCTAAGCAAAATTACAAACTATCTAAAGTTAGAACATGTAAGTACCAAATATGTCCAACAAAGTCAATATCCTAATCATCATTCCAACTATCAAAAGGTAAAACATGTAAATGACAAAATTTAAGTTAACATATTAGAGGGATTTTGAGAAAATCTTCAGTTATCTTGTATGATTTACCAAATGGAAAATTGTAAAGTTATATAGATATATGTAACTATATGTGTTACCAATATTACCATCAAAAGGGTCATGCTTAAAGTAAATCAAGCATTGATTATATGGAGATGTCACCAACAAATCAGCATGATATATGGTAATTGCATTATCTCTTTTTGTTTGATGAATATGATTGCATTATCTTATTTTCTTTGACACTTAGACTCACATATTTTTATTTGTTAGAATTTTAATTTCCAAACATGATGGGCTTTCTTGATAATCATATTTTAAATATAAGATTATCTAAATGAACATATCGACAAGTGTATTTAGAAATTGTAACATTATTTTGATTGTCTTTTGTCTTATTCATAAAGTTCTTTTAAGTTAGGGATTGTGGATATGGATTTTTCAATTAAAAAAAAAAAATCTAAATATTTGAATATCATTTTGTAGTTATAAAAAAAATAGCAAGATTTATCCTTGCAGAAGAAAGAACCTGTTATGCTAACTAGGCAAAATAAGTAATATTACAAATTATTTAATATGTTAAGAGTGTCGATAATATATTCCGTGCGTATATATATATATATATATATATATTCTTAAAGCGATTATTTGAATCCATTATATTAATACTTAATCCTTACATATTAGTCTTAGATGCAGATGCAAAACATATAAGGCTCTGTTTGGTATCGTTCCAAAAAAACGTTTCTGGAGTTTTTTCGTTCTATTGGAACAAAAAAACGGAATCTTCTGTTTGGTGCACTTATGGTCCGTTTCTGTTTTTTTTGAACAAAAAGTGAAAAAAAAAACCGAAAAAACGAAATTGGATGGAACTCCAAAATGGAGTTCCGTCTTCCCAGTTTCGTTCCATTTTACAAAAAAAAAAAAAAAAAAAAATCTCGATAAAAATCTGAAATTTTGAAACACCATTTTTTGTTTAAAAACTGCGTTTTGACACAGAAACTGAAATTTTCGTTTTTGACACGAAACGGCGTTTCTGGAACAGAAACGATACCAAACGGGCCCTAAGAGTTGGACCAAATGGGTGGAAATTATTTCATCTCCCACTTGGATTGCACATGCCTTTCTTAATCACCACATCATTCTATTATAATAATAATGGATTTAACAAAAAGAATAGCCAATTTCATTGTTGGAAAACCAGGTATTATGACTCGACTCGTCCTCTTTAAATCCTAGTGAGTCGGAACGAGTCACAGAAAATCAGGTGAGTCATGTTAAATTTGTCCCTCTTATTTCCATACTAGTATTTTTCAGGCAATCCAAATAAATAATCAATAAATAAATTAAATGAGACAAGATAGAATAAAAGTGTTTGTTTTTCAAAATTTTTTATTTTTTGTGAAGGTTATCATTCATTGTCTCTTGAATGAACGTGACAAAATCCGACTTGGAGCTGTCATGGTCATGAATCATGTTTTTTTAATTAAAATTTAGATGTATACATTCAATAGTCGTTAGATTCAATATAGAAGACTTTGGTCATTGAATATTTAATATCATTGGAATATATTTTAATTCAAAACTATTCAGAAAATACCGACTTTATCTTTTGACAAGAATTAGTCATTTTGTTGTGACTTGGGCAAAACAAACGAGTTTTGAATGATTCGGTATGATTTGGTCCCAATTTTGTCATTTTTTAATATAGAACGAGTCTCCATGACTATTGATTAGGTTTTTAATCTTTTGATCAAACACGGCCTAATTTTCCTAGTCAAAACCTGGTTTGCCAACAATGGCTAATTTTAGGGTTAACATGTGACAAATACTTGATATCACTAATTCCTAACCTAGAATCAAACACTAGGGATGTCAATCGGTCTGTTTTAATTGGTTTTGGTTTGGTTTTACTGGTTCTGATTTGAAAATAAGTGAGTACAAAACATGATGGTTATTATTTTTTTTTTATGTACTTTGGGCTGTATCGAATTTTTATCAAGTTATCTGCTTTTGATCTGAATTTTAAGTTTGATTCGATATTTAATCGGTTTCGTTGGTTCGGGCCAGAAATCGGTAAGGCCAATCCATAAAATATACTAAAAAATAAAAGGGTATTATCGTCAAACTACTGACAATAAAATTTAATTAGTGTGGTTGGTAATCAATTAATTTAAATTTGGCTGATAATCCAATAATTATTAGTTTATTAATGTACTTAGACTGGTCATTTTACGCTGAAATCCAGTCATACCGTAGTCTTGGTTACTTCGAAGCAGCTCTACTATCTATCGCGGCTTTCAGACATGGCTGTCTCCGCTTCCTCTCCTTCTTCCTTCTTCTATACTCCGAAATTAGGGCATTTTTTGTTTCTACAAAGTCACTTGTCTTCCATGATTTGATTCAGAAGCCCTGCGACTCTGCTGGGGGCGGCAAATTAAAGTGAAAATCAATCGTTAAGTATGGTTTTTAAGGGAAGATTTTTCTCTTCAAAGAAATCAGGTTCGTCAAGCCCCGACGGATCGAACAGTCCAAGAACTGTAAATTCGGATTCTCCTGTCAGATCGGATAAGAAAAAGGTCAAATCAGTAAAGGAAGAGCAGCAGATCGGGAGCAGTAGCGGAAGCTTTGGTTCTGTTTGTCGACAGACGCAGGTTAAAGATGGTGGTCTCTCACAGCAACAGCAGAAGAAGAAGGAGACCAAAGGGAAAGAAGCTCAGACTCCGTCGAAGCAGACACCGACGGCAGTTCACAGTTCTGCTGCCAATTCGTCTTCCAAAATGCGAAATGTTCCCGACGTAAAGGAGGCGCCTTCTTCCATTTCACCCATTCTTGCATCGTCTCTTGGTTTGAACCGAATAAAGACGAGATCAGGGCCATTGCCGCAGGAGAGTTTCTTTGGGTATCGTGCAGACAAGGGGTCCACTCTTAGTTCCAGCAATCTGTCGAGGCCTGATGCTGTTGGGAAGAGTTCTGGCAAGAAGGAGGTTCCGAAAACAAATAAGATGGTTTCTATGGACAATGCGTTCTCTAGTGGTTGGGTGGACAATGGCAGCCACAGCGATAGCTTGTCGACTGAGAGTGCACAGTCGAGAGATCAGAGCCCAAATGTTCAGGTCCAATCTCGTCTCAAGAATGCTGACGCCTCAACTGAAATGGGTATGAATCTACATGGCTATTGAGTCCAGGGTAATATTGTTTCTTTCACTATTTTGGAAATGCTTATACTACTTGGCCATACAATAAGGAACCCAAAATCTATGGGTAATAAATTTCTTAAAACTAGTTAATGGAGGATTTCTTCATGATTGCTATGTTTTCTGTTTGCTTTAAGTGGCTGTGAATGCTTCATTCGTAGACTTCTTATTGGATTTGTATAGATGTATATGCAATTATGCATGGTAGCACGATTTAGGAAGAATTTGTTCAGTTTCCAAATAGGATCTGGTGAAATGTATGTGTGTAGTTTATTGAGAGGCTGCAGCAAGAATTGAATAACAAAATCGACAACAAATTGTATGAAGATAACAAAAACCAGCTTCCTATTTGAATTGATGCCCATAAATACTATGTTACATTTTTTTTGGGTAGAATAAATAATTAAATAATGTCACAGTTTACTCGATTATGAGATCATCCAGTGGAAGTGGATTTTCTCTGGCAAGGTGAGCACATGACTAGTATTTGTTTGGATGCAAAAAAGCAAAGTATAGGACAAACATGGTTTGGTTTAGTTTCAATGATTGACTATTTGATTAGAAGTCTACTTAAAAAAGGGAGAACTTAAAACCAACCAGATTGAGCATTTATGCATGTTTTATACAAATTTTCATTCAAAAAACAGAAGCTAAATTCAGTGTAATGTATATGGTGCCATTTGATTAATGTAATCATTTTAGATGCCATGTGATAAATATAGAGGAGCACTTGTGTCTATTGTGTTCATAAAAGAAGAGGGACTTAAGTGGACATATCTTGTGTTGAGATTTTTCAGAGTTGGGTGGGTTTTATATGAATATCCATGATAAGATCCCCTTGTAACACCCATTGAAAGTTCATTTTTCCCAGTTGTATCTTGTAGGTAGAAGTTACTTCCGTCAGCTGTTCTCTTGTCAGGGTGCGTATTTACTTTATATTGCTATCCAAGATGTTGGATGGGTTGAGTTCATATCCA
This sequence comes from Macadamia integrifolia, assembly GCF_013358625.1. Classification (NCBI taxonomy): domain Eukaryota; kingdom Viridiplantae; phylum Streptophyta; class Magnoliopsida; order Proteales; family Proteaceae; genus Macadamia; species Macadamia integrifolia. The sequence goes on from NC_056562.1 coordinate 29,749,471, forward strand.
ATTTATATAGGTATTTAATGTCTTTTCAAGTATGCATTGGTTTGGGGATGGTAAATCCCTATGGGTATTTGTGTATTAGAAAGTTAAGGGTGATAAATAAGACAATATAGGGTAAGCAATTGGCATTGGAGATATGGGAGAGAGAACTCATCTTCATGAGGTAGAATACTTTCCATGAGGTTCCTTGTTCCTATGTGGTGGGGTTAGCCAATTTTCTCATACTCGTGGTTTGCTCTGGTGAAAGGTTTGTTTTTATAGGAACCAATGGAACAGGGTGGGAAAGTCTTTCACCTTTTGCTTTGACTTTATGGGGTGGTTCCCACTTGGGAGTTGGTATTACCTACGAATTATGTTCTTAAAATAACAATTAACATCATGGCTGGGGCGTGATCATTATGTGGCCCATGTTGAAAGGGGGTCTGAAGAAGTGTATGTATCTTTCAGGACAGTTTTAAGAGTCCTGTGTGGTGTGTGGATATCAAAAAGGCTGGCTTATGTTCAGGCTGAATGATGTGACATTATCAGAATTTGAAATAGGGGCTGTTTGGGAAAAAATAATTCCTAGTACATTGGATGCTTACATTTAGTTGTCAGTGATCAATAAATTCTCATAGTCGATCACTTTATTAATGAATGGGTTCTAGACTTCTAGTCTTGGATCACTATACCATTTGGTGGGAGGAAGCAAAACTCTTAATAATTTTTTCTATTGTTAAGTTGCATTGGTATATCATATATGCTGCTTTTTCTTGTTGTTATTTCTCTTTTGGTTCGTTTGGAGTACTTAAGGAAATCCAGGAGTTATCCGCCTTTTATCTAGTGATTCATTCTTGTGAAAGGGTAAATTCTTTAGAAAATCCTTTGGCTACAAACTGAGAGGCCTATGAAAGGAGTGTGAAAATAGATTTTTGAGGATCTATTTAATGTCTTAAGGTACTTTGCTGGGGGACCAACTTTTGAAGGAATTGAAGTAAAGCGGGAGGATTTTGTGGGCCTGTGTTACGATCCCATATCAGCTTATGGGGCTGATCCCACATCGGTTTCCTATGGGAATTGATGTGGGTTGATATGGTCTTGAGTCCCCTCACCTTGTAAACCGGTTTATGGGGTTGAGTTCTTCTAGGACCGTAACAACGGTATTAGAGCAGCCGATCCTCAGCCCAACCCGCGCTCGGAAGGGGCAACCTGGTGTGATGTAGGGAGGGTGCCTAGGCAACTAGGTTTCCTACAAGGGGTCAATCCACTAGAGTAAGGAATACTCAATAGGTCTTGAATTGGGTTGGGTTCAAAGTTGCTCAGAAAAGTACAGATTTAACATGCAAGATAATAGACTAATTAACAAGGCAACATTGGTCAATAATAATCTCAGCATGAAAAACACTTAAACTACCCAAGGGTCAAATGGGGGTATGGGGAAGGGAACATGACAGCAAATATGTGTTAGGTTTAGCACAAATCAATCAAGACACTAAGCATAATAAGCAACCCGCGCAGTTCTCTGAAATCAGTCAACTAATAAGGTAAAAACAAGAAGGATTAATTTCATGTTTCAGCAGAAAATAGATGGTTTGAAAACAGAGATTAATTTCAGATTTCAGTGGGGGAGATAATGGGGATAATAGGCAGTCAATGGATGTGGAGCAGTCATTGATGAGGAGACCAGCAGCAACCTAGGTGGGGTCTATTCGATGGAGGAGACCTTCAGTTACTGTGAACAATGGCTGCAGCAGGGCAGCAGCAACAGAGAGTAACAGTGGCAGCGAAAGAGAGAGATGAGAAGAGAGATTAGCGAGAAAAAGAGGGGAGGGGGCGAGATTAGAAACGAGAAGAGGGAGAGGGCAGCAAGAAGGATGAATCGTGGGGGGGGTTGGGAGCTTTCTTTTCTTTCAAATTTCTTCATTCAATAATTCATTCCGTGGCCAATGGCCTTACATAAATAAGAGACTAATTACTAAAAAGAAAAGAATATTATAGGAATGCTATTTCAGAAACAAAGAAACTTTCTGAAAAGAAATCAGTAGGATATTTATTTAGTTTCCTAATTGACCTAAAGACTCAAATAAACAAAATCCTAGGAAATAAAACTACTAACATATCAGATTTGGTGGGGGCCACACAATCTTGGCAAAATCCTAGGAAATAAAACTACTAACATATCCGATTTGGTGGGGGCCACACAATCTTGACAAAGAAAGGAAAGAGAGGACTCGATCCAGCGCTGGGAAGGCTGGATCGAGCCTTCCTTTTCTTTTTCTTCCTCTTAATCCTCCAACCACAAAGAAGGTTGGGTCTTCTTCTTCCTTCGGCTGTACGTCTTGATGTCCCCATCAACTCTCCCCGGCTTGGAAGAATTCACCTCCGGTGAATTAAAGCTCATGTAATACTCAAGTAGGTCTGGGTTGAGTTGTTGGACTTCTTGCATTGTGATCCAGGTGTTGTCAATTTTTGGACATCCATGCCACTTGACCAAGAGCTCTCTAGAACCTCCAGTGTGTGTGGACACAATCCTCTCATCAAGGATTTCCTCAACTTCTTTAGTTCTTCTCGTGACCTTAGGCACAGGTGGTAATGAGGTGGGGGGAAGTGGTTGGCTTGGCTCTGAAGTCTCATCAATGTTGAAGGGGAAGTTTTTAAGGTCATCAGGATAGAAAGGGGTAAAGGTAGAGGTACCATAGTATGGGACTAGGTCTTCAACATTGAAAATATTACTGATCTCCATGCTAGCTGGTAGATTAAGAACATACGCATTGGCACCTATCCTCTTGAGTACCTTGAACGGACCTGTGCTACGAGCATGTAGGTTGCTCGCTTTTCCCCTAACAAAACGTTGTGGCTTGATTCTTACTATCACCATATCGCCCTCTTGAAACTCTTGTAGCCTTCTGTGCACATCTGCCTTCGATTTGTATTGCTCATTGCTCAGTGCTATCTGTCTTCTTATTCCTGCATGCAAATCATGTATATGCTGAGCAAAAGATTCGGCTGACTGGGAGGTCCTGGAACTAGACACGACTGTGATAAAGTCTATGGGTGCTCGGGGCTGGTATCCTGAATAGATCTCAAAGGGGGACAGACCAGTGGTACGGTTCTTAGAACTATTATATGCAAACTCAGCCTGGCTAAGGACTCGATCCCAACTGGTAAGGTGTTCTCCTATGAGGCAACGCAATAAATTCCCTAAACTCCTATTGACAACCTCGGTCTGGCCATCGGTTCGAGGGTGGAAACCAGAGGAGAAACGGAGCTTCGTGCCCATCATCCGCCATAGGGCCCTCCAAAAATGACTAGTGAACTTAACATCCCTATCTGACACTATGATGAGGAGCAACCCATGGTACTTGACAACCTCATTAAAAAAAATTCTGGCTACGATGGATGCATCGGAGGTCTTAGAGCATGGGATGAAATGGGCCATCTTCGAGAAGCGGTCCACAACCACATAAACAGAATCATGGCCTCTCGAAGTTCTTGGCAGACCAAGCACGAAGTCCATGCTAAGGTCCTGCCAAGGGGAATGGGGAATGGGGAACGGGTAGGGGAGTGTATAATCCCGTGTTTTGCTTTTGTTGTTTGGCAGTCTGGCACGTCCTACATTGACTCACAACTCTAGCAACATCCCTCTTTAGCTCTGGCCAAAAGAATCGGTCCTCGACGAGGGTGATGGTCTTATCTCGACCGAAATGGCCAGCGACTCCCCCAGCATGCAATTCCTAGATCAGGAAATCTCGGAGTGAAGTCCTGGGAATGCACAACTTGCTTCTTTTAAAAAGGAAGCCCTCCCTAAGTAGGTAGTCCGAGCGGTTGACCGGGTTGCCTTCACTCAAGGAAGTGAATGGCTCACTAAAATCAGGACAGTTGGGGTATTGGTCTTTGACTTGCTCGAACCCTATAACCTCTACACTCATTGCTTGGAGTAGCACACTAGCCTGACTCCTAGCATTGGTGCGAATGAGGAACATGTTCATCTGGCTCAATGCATCTGCAGCAGTATTCTTGACACCAAGTTTGTGCTTGAGTACAAAAGTGTACTCTTGGAGAAACTCAACCCACTTGGCATGCCTCTGGTTAAGTTTCTTTTGGGCACTCAGGTATCTCAGAGCTTGGTGGTCAGAGAATAACACGAATTCTTACGGTAAAAGGTAATGTCGCCAATAACGCAATGATTGGACAACCGCATAGAATTCCTTGTCATATGTGGAATATCGTTGCCTAGCTTCATTAAGCTTCTCACTAAAATAGGCAATAGGGTGGCTCTCTTGTCCTAGGACACCATCTATGGCAATACCAGATGCATCACAATTCATTTCGAAGACCTTAGAGAAATCTGGGAGGCGCAGGACTGGAGCTTCAATCATAAGCTTTTTAATCTCATTGAAGGCATTCGTAGCACTCTTAGTCCATTGAAACTCCTTTTTCATGCAATCGGTGATAGGAGACATAATGGAACTAAACTGGTAGATGAATCTTCTGTAGAAAGTGGCTAAACTATGAAAGCTTCGTACCTCATGAATGTTAGTTGGCTCAGGCCACTCTACAATCGCTCTCACTTTCTCAGGGTCAGCAGATGCTCCCTGAGCTGATACAACAAATCCCAGGAAGATGACTTGATCACTCATGAAGGTGCACTTCTTGAGGTTGACATAGAGTTTCTCTTGTAAGAGCACATGAAAAACCTTCTGTAAGTGATCTAAGTGGGAAGACGAGGTCTTACTATAGATGAGGATGTCATCAAAGTAAACCACAAGGAACTTGCCAATGAATGGTTGAAGCACTTGATTCATTATCCTCATGAAGGTGCTAGGTGCATTTGACAAGCCAAAAGGCATGACTAACCACTCAAAGAGGCCATCCTTTGTCTTGAAGGCTGTCTTCCACACATCTCCAGGCCTAACCCTAATCTGGTGGTACCCGCTCTTGAGATCAATTTTCGAAAAGATCGAAGAGTTGGCCATCATATCCAACATGTCATCAAGCCTAGGGATAGGGAACCTATACTTGATGGTGATCTTATTGATGGCCCTACTATCAACACATATACGCCAGGTGCCATCTTTCTTTGGCGTGAGCAAGGCAGGTACAACACACGGGCTAAGGCTTTCCCTAATGAATCCCTTCTGCAACAGTTCATCCACTTGCCGTTTGAGTTCGGCGTGTTCTTTGGGATTCATTCGGTAATGGGGTAAGTTCGGGAGAGAGGATCTTGGAACTAAGTCAATATCGTGCTGGATGTCACGTATAGGCGGTAACTCATCAGGTAGTTCCTTAGGGAATAACCTTTCGAATTTCCTCAACAAGGGTTGCATTTCTCTAGGGGCCTCAGTGAATAAGCGTGACCTATCGGTATTACTCTGTACGGCAACTAGAGCATAAATCACCCCTGACTCGTGACACTCTCCTTCAAATTGTTGTTGATTTAAAATGTTGAGTGTTTTGGGGGGGGTGTGTTTGGATGTACTTCCCTTGTTCTGGAACCCTAACTTCCCTAGGGGCACTGGGGATCAGTTTGATCTTCTTCCCTTTGAACTCAAAGACATAGGTGTTAGACTTCCCGTAATTGGTGACATCCCGGTCATATAACTAGGGTCTACCTAGAATGATGTGGGCAACATCCATCTCTAGGACATCACACCACACTCGATCCTCATATCTTGCAAAGTGTAGGGGAACTAAACACCTCAGATTAACGGGAATGGTGGACTGATCAACCTAGGCAACCTTGTAAGGCTTGGGGTGGGGTTCAGGTTTGAGGCCCATTCGAGCAACAACGCTCTTGGCGACCACATTCATGTAACTCCCGCTGTCTATGGCGATGCTGTAGTTCTTGCCCTGATGACATGTGTAAGTGATGAAAATATTAGTTCGTCGCCAATCATCGCTACTCTTAGGTTGTGAGACCATGCAACGCACAATGCCGAGCTTGAGGTCACCGGCCTCCTCGGTATCCTCATCAGATATGGTCTTATCTGGCCTATGGTCCTCATACTCATAGTCCTGAAAACCCTCTTGGTCACTTTCTTCAGGGGTCTGCTCTCCTACATAAAGATTCCTATTGGGACACTCTCTGGAGAAGTGACCAAACCCACGACACTTGAAGCACTGTTGTTGCCCACTACTCTTGGGTGCTTCTCCCAAAATTCCTTTACCCTTGTTGTCAAATTGCCACTGTGGTGCAACAGGGGGTTTTGGGAATCCAGTTGAGCCTCGGGTGGTTTTCTAAATTGGGACTCCCCAGCTTGGAAGCTCTTCCTCTGAGAATAAGTTCTCATGGAGGATTCCACCTCAAGGGCTATCCTGAAGGCCTGTGGAACGTCTCGCACCAGGTGGGGTGCCATACGAGACTGAATTTCGGAGTTGAGCCCGGTAAGGAATCTGGATAGTGTCTGCTCAACATCCTCCAGATTACGGCTTCTAATTTTCAATTCATTGAACTTGCTCATGTATTCGGTCACAGTCAACTTCCCTTGCTTCAGGGTATTCATTTCATTCAACAACTGGAGTCTATAAGTGATGGGCAAAAATTCCCTCTTGAGCCGCTCTTGCATTTCTACCCAGGTGGTGATTGGCTCAAGTCCTAGGTGGTCCTCCTGGTACTCTAGGTCTGTCCAGAAGTCCTGGGCAGCTCCAATAAGCTTGAACTTAGCAAATCGGTAGCGGACTTCCTCTGGCATATCGTAGAAATTGAAGTACCTATCCATTTGCTTGATCCAATCCAGAAGGATCATAGCATCAATCTGACCATCGTAGGTAGGGACATCTACCTTAATCATCCGTCTGACATCAAAACCCCTATGATGATGCTCATGACCCTCATCATCTCCATATTGGGTTTGGCGTCTTGGCGGTGGGCCTGGACCCCTACCCTGATCCCTACCACGCCTTAGGCCTTGAAAGTTATCCCCTATTTGGTTAGGGCCTCTGCCCCTAGGTTCAGTGCCAGTTGTGTTACGGCCTTGCCGTCCATCAAGATTTTGGGCACTTGTCTCAAGGGCAGCCAACTTATCGGTAAGGGCTTGGAGATGGACAGCTTGTGTCTCTTGTATGGCTTGAACGGCTTTCATGAATTCAGCCAGTTGCTCAGATTGGGTGGAGGTGCTAAGGGGGTCAGACATATCCTGGTATGCTCTACCACTATGAGTGGACATAAGGAGATGGGCTGCCAATGATATGGTTGCCACCAAAGACTCAAGGTCTACTCAGAGTCTCTAATTGAGATAGGTAGTTAGCCCTCTCAATCTTAAGGTCAGAAATCTCCCTCTCAAGTATATGCTTTTGGAGGGAATAGCGTCCAATGCTATTTGGTCCCGCCAACTTAAGAAAGAAAAGGGTGTCCTCTAATCTATGGTATCGCTCTCTTAGCTTAGACTCGACCACGGACAGATGGTGACGGAGACTAGACCTCAAAAGGTAAGACATGTAAACAAGGGACAACAGTACCTAATTACCCTAAACCTAGACAAAACCATGCTCTGATATCAAGATGATGTAGGGAGGGTGCCTAGGCAACTAGGTTTCCTACAAGGGGTCAATCCACTGGAGTAAGGAATACTCCATAGGTCTTGAATTGGGTTGGGTTCAAAGTTGCTCAGCAAAGTACAGATTTAACATGCAAGATAATAGACTAATTAACAGGGCAGCATTGGTCAATAATAATCTCAGCATGAAAAACACTTAAACTACCCAAGGGTCAAATGGGGGTATGGGGAAGGGAACATGGCAGCAAATATGTGTTAGGTTTAGCGCAAATCAATCAAGACACTAAGCATAATAAGCAACCCGTGCAGTTCTCTGAAATCAGTCAACTAATAAGGTAAAAACAGCAGGGATTAATTTCAAGTTTCAGCAGAAAATAGATAGTTTGAAAACATAGATTAATTTCAGATTTCAGTGGGGGAGATAATGGGGATAATAGGCAGTCAATGGATGTGGAGCAGGGGGGCTTTACTTACCTTCTTGCTGTCCCGATCTGAGAAGAAATGGAGAAGCCGAAGTCCTTCAAAACAGAGGTGCAGTCCACCTTATTTGACGCAGGAGAAAAGTCCAGCTCAATGGTGTAGTGTTCAGCAGCAGCCCAGTTAGTGATGAGGAGACCAGCAGCAACCCAGGTGGGGTTTATTCGATTGAGGAGACCTTCAGTTACTGTGAACAACGGCTGCAGCAGGGCAGTAGCAACAGAGAGGAACAGTGGCAGCGAAAGAGAGAGATGAGAAGAGAGGTTAGCGAGAAAAAGAGGGGAGGGGCGAGATTAGAAACGAGAAGAGGGAGAGGGCAGCAAGAAGGATGAATCGTGGGGGGGTTGGGAGCTTTCTTTTCTTTCAAATTTCTTCATTCAATAATTCATTCCGTGGCCAATGGCCTTACATAAATAAGAGACTAATTACTAAAAAGAAAAGAATATTCTAGGAATGCTATTTCATAAACAAAGAAACTTTCTAAAAAGAAATCAATAGGATATTTATTTAGTTTCCTAATTGACCTAAAAACTTAAATAAACAAAATCCTAGGAAATAAAACTACTAACATATTAGATTTGGTGGGGGCCACACAATCTTGGCAAAATCCTAGGAAATAAAACTACTAACATATCCGATTTGGTGGGGGCTACACAATCTTGGCAAAGAAAGGAAAGAGAGGACTCGATCCAGCGTTGGGAAGGCTGGATCGAGCCTTCCTTTTCTTTTTCTTCCTTCTTCTAATCCTCCAACCACAAAGAAGGTTGGGTCTTCTTCTTCCTTCGGCTGTACGTCTTGATGTCCCCATCATGGTGTCAGAGTGAGAGTTGCTAGGAAAGGGCTACTTGCCGCCAGGCAGAAACCCTGGAGCAGAGTGAGAGTCGCCTAGAAAGGGCTACCTGATCCGAAGTGGGCTGCCGTGAACGTCGGGTTCGGAAGCGTGGTGGTATGTTACGATCCCATATCAACTTATGGGGCCTGATCCCACGTCGGTTTCCTATGGGATTTGATGTGGGTTGATATGGTCTTGGGTCCCCTCACCTTGTAAGCTGGTTTATGAGGTTGAGTTCTATCAGGACCGTAATAGCTTGATTTATGGTGGTGCTAACGATGGCTTTGTTCCCACATTATCTCTACTAATTACATGATCCCCGGTTTATGCCGAACTCCAAATAACAAGAACAAGTCCTTTACCTTATGGTTGGAGAGCTGCAGGAATTGAGGCAAGCTTATACGGAAAACTTTTTTGTTCTTTCTAGAGATTTCAGGTGGGTTTGGATTGTGGAACCAGTAGGAGAATATCAAAGGAGTTCCATTGATTTTTTCCCTTTAATTTTACACACGTAAAGATTGATTCAATGACCCAGTTTATGCAGAAGTCCAGTTATTTCATTTGTTCAAATTCTTAAGGATAAATGGACAAAATAAAAGCAAATCCTTTGCCCTTTGGAGCACTGGAGGACTTGAAGCAAATTTATCCTGAAAACTTTTTGTCCTTTCCAAAAATTTCAAGTGTATTTGTCTCTTAGTCCAGTAGGAGAAAATTAAGAATCTTAGAGCATGGGGATTAGGTTATTTCCTTATTTTTACAGGTGGAAGAGTAGTGAATTCTGCAATTACACAAAAATGTTATAAATTTTGTTTCTGTGGCCATTCTGGTCTGGTGAATGAAATGATATTTTTGTATATCATAGCCTTTCTGTTCAGAAGCTTGGTCTAGTAGTTTGGTGACTATATATATATATATATTGCACGAGGCTCCCGCTACTACAAGGTCTGGGAGGGGCAAATGTATGCAGCCTTACCCCCTGCTTTGCAAGAGAGGCTGTTTCCAAGTGAATCTGTGACCAACTTGTATATATATATATATATACACATGTTATATAGTATAAAAGACTATATGTAGGTATTTTAGTATCTATTATGAGCTATATTGAGATACATAGATTTGTTATTGACTTGAGAATAGATCTTTTCTAGTGGTCAAGGTATGTGTAGTTTGGATGGTTTTGTGTTCAAGTCCATCTAACAACCACCATTCAGGTTTACCTTTTAACATGGGCTGAAATGAGGTATTGATTATTAGTGTCATTTCAATTTGGGGATTGAAAATGGATTTTTAGGAGCTGAAATGGAATTGATAACTTGACAAACAAATGGAACACTGTTACTAGATTGTTATAGACCAAATGAAAATAATAAGACCTACACCGGTACCTTAATCGTGTTCTGAATCTGTGAATGGAAAAACCACTAAAGTTTGGTTATTTATTTCCATTCCGTTTTGGAGATTTTGCTGCAGTCCATGCTTTACTCCTTGGCAATTGTTACTTTCTTCCTCTCCTCTCTTGCTCTTTGTTTACATGCCCTTCTAAAGAGAAGTTTTATGCATTCTATTATTAATTGTCTGTGCATTTAATTGCTGAGGGATTTTAAGTTTATTGACCAAAAGACCCATTTTATTCATTGATATCTCCTCCAGGGCAATATAATTCATCATGGGGCAAGTCTGGAGGCTTGAGAAGTACAAATGTTTTTACTCCAGAGGTACTATTAGTTATTTTTCCTTTATTGTTGTTTTTTGTTCCTTTATCTTGTATGTTTCGACTAAATTATGATTCTTTTATTACCTACTGAAGAGGTTAAATATTTGTATACGTAGACTTCATATGACTGTGAAACACCAAAAGAGTCTGAATCTCCCCGTTTTCAAGCCCTACTTCGGGTTACAAGTGCTCCTAGGAAAAGGTTTCCTGCTGATATAAAGAGCTTCTCTCATGAACTGAACTCCAAAGGTGTAAGGCCTTTCCCATTTTGGAAACCTCGAGGTTTAAATAATTTGGAGGTAACTAGACAATGTGGTTTCTGGTTGCTATGTATGCTTCCTTTTTTATTCCATCAAGGAATCGGTTCTGTTTTGTTATTTGTTTCCAGTGCTGATGTTGGCATGTTGCCGTGCAGCTGTCCTTGCTATTTGTGCAATGTTGCCCCTAGTTTTCTCTAATGTTCTTAATATTTTACGTTATGCTGTACAGGAGGTTTTGGTTGTCATACGGGCAAAATTTGACAAAGCAAAAGAAGAAGTGAACTCTGATCTAGAAATTTTTGCGGGAGATTTGGTTGGAATTCTTGAAAAGAATGCAGAAACTCATCTTGAATGGCAGGAAACCATTGAGGATTTGCTGATTTTGGCACGCCGTTGTGCGGTTATGACACCTGGTGAATTTTGGCTTCAGTGTGAAGGTATAGTTCAGGATTTGGATGATCGACGTCAGGAGCTTCCTATGGGTATGCTTAAGCAGCTGCACACACGAATGCTTTTCATCCTCACCAGATGTACCCGATTGTTGCAGTTCCACAAGGAAAGTGGATTAGCTGAGGATGAGCATGCTCTTGGTCTTCGTCAATCTAGAGTTTTGTATTCTGCAGATAAACAAGCTCCATCAGGCACAGGAAGGGAGGTGAAACGCCTCAATGCTGCTAGGGGCTCAAAGGCGGCCTCTGCAAGGAAATTTTATAGTCAACAGCAACATGCCTTGGATTGGAAGAGAGAACATGCGGTGCAGCCCAATTTCCTCTCACCTCCTGATGCAGAATCTCCAAAGAACATTGAATCCCCTGCAAGCAAGGACCGGATTGCTTCTTGGAAGAAACTATCGTCTCCAGCTCCAAAGAACCAGAGAGAAGAGATTTCAGCGAAGGTTGAACAGGTGGTCTCCTTGCAGATGTCAGAGAACAGGAGAGAAAGGTCTGATGCAGTTGTGGCTAAGCCTCCTGAGCATCCTCCCACCAAGGATTCCCCTGGACATACCTCCCAACCTTCCAAGCACCAGCACAAGGCTTCTTGGGGCTACTGGGGTGATCAGCAGAATCTTTTTGATGATACTTCGATCATTTGTCGCATTTGTGAGGAGGAAGTTCCAACCTCTCATGTAGAAGACCATTCAAGAATATGTGCAATTGCTGATAGATGTGATAAAAAAGGTTTTGGGGTTAATGAGCGTCTCATCAGGATTGCCGAAACTCTTGAGAAAATGATTGAGTCCCTTTCACAGAAGGACTTACAGAATGCAGTAGGAAGCCCAGATGTTGCAAAAGTTTCAAACTCAAGTGTTACTGAAGAATCTGATGGTCAATCTCCAAAACTCAGTGATTGGTCCTGCAGGGGTTCAGAGGACATGCTTGATTGCCTCCCTGAGACTGATGATTCTGTTTTCATGGATGACCTAAAGGGTCTGCCGTTGATGTCTTGTAAAACACGTTTTGGTCCTAAATCTGATCAAGGGATGACAACATCATCTGCAGGTAGCATGACTCCTCGATCTCCATTATTGACTCCAAAATCCAGCCATATAGACTTGTTATTGGCAGGAAAAGGTGCATATTCTGAACATGAAGATCTTCCACAGGTATCTTCTTCTTAACCATCTTTTCTATTCTGTTTTTGTTTTTTGACTTGCTTAAGAGGAACAGGTTAAACTCAGTTCTGTGCAAGATATTAATAGGAACAAAGAAAAGGTGAAGCCGGATCAGGGGGTGATTAACTCTAAATCAATGCAGAAGCTCAACAATAAAATAAGAATTGAGGGATTTTAGAGATATATATGCAATAAGAACAGCAATTTGATATGTTGTATTATTGTAGAGTTTAAAAATTTTGAAATCTCAAGTCTCAACATGAATAATAGAATATTATAAAGAATATAAAGAAAGAAGTAAGGAAAGTGACAAAGTATAGGCTTGTACAGCAATTTTGTAGAAAAAGATAAACAATAATTAGTTCAAACCAATGTTTGATGGTGAGAGAGAGGGACGATGGAAGAAGAAGAGAAAACTGCAGAACACGATACATTCAGATTATTGTCTATTGTGGTCTGCCCTTTATTTATAATAGCTTTCTAATAGCTATTGTATTCTTAGTAGGGTTCACTGATTACAAACATGGAAGGAAAACAGCCAAACATAAAACACCATAAGCATATCATGATAGGGACATTGGGATAACTAACAAAGAATCTTGCTGCCAACAGTACTGCAGGGGATTAGACATAAATACCCCTGTAGTACATGTACATGACTTAACACTCCCCCTCAAGCTGGAGCAGATAAATCATCCATGCCTAGCTTGGAACAGTCTTTTAGGAAAGCAAGGCGAAACAAAGGCCTGGTAAACGTATCACGCAGTTGATCTGCAAAGAGACAAATGGAGTAACAATCAACTTCTTCATAACTGCATTTTGCACAAAGTGACAAAGAAAAAGGGGGGGGGGCGTACCCAGTGCATGTGGCTCCCGCCACTTCGGGGTCTGGGGAAGTCATAATGCAGTGCAGCCTTACCCCCACTTTGTAGAAAGGTTGTTGCCCGACTTGAACCTGCGACTACTAAGTCGCAATGGAACAACCTTACCATCGATTTGAGGTCCACCCTCTTTTTACGCAAAGTAATAATCAACTTCAATTTGTTTCGTCCTTTCATGAAACACCAGGTTACTTGTGATGTAGATAGCAACTTGATTATCACAGAACATTTTCTTAGGTTTGGTAATTGGAAAACCCAACTCTTGAAGTAGTGATTTCTGCCACATCAACTCAGATGCAAGCCATAGCCTTATACTCAGCCTAGCACTGAATGTAGTAGCCACAGTCGTTTGCTTCTTCACTTGACCAGATTACCACCAATAAACGTGCAATAACTTGTGGTAGATTGCCTATTGTCGTCAAACCAGCCTAGTCTGTATAAAACAATCCAACCCGATCAATATGCTTCTGTGGATGATAAATGAGGCCCTTTCTTGGAGCCTCTTTCAGATACCTAAGATACAACATGCTGCTTCCTAGTGAGTCTTTAGACTTCTTCGGGTATTGCATTAAAATGGCTGATAACACCAACAACAAATGATATATTAGGTCTAGTAACAGTTAGATAAATGAGTTTCCCAACTAATCTCCTGTATCAACGCTTGTTCTCAAATTCTTCACCATCACTTGCCCCAAACTTTTGGCATGGATTTATATGAGTATTAATTGATTTAGAAGCAAGTATACTAGTCACAAACAAGAGGTCTAACACATATTTTCTTTATGATAGACTAATAACTTTCTTACTCCATAGTACTTCAATACCAAGAAAATACCTAAGGCAGCCAAGTCTTTCATCTGAAAATGCTGATATAGATAAGATTTTACCTTTGTCATCCTAGATGCATCATTCCCAGATATGAATGACCACTTTAGAGTCTCGGTGCCGAACAAATATAGAGTGATTAGAATAACATCATGAGAAACCACAACGATTAAAAATTGAGCTGAACTTGTCGAACCAAGCTTTGGGTGACCGTTTTAAACCATATATTGCCTTGTGTAGCTTACAGACTTTGTGAGAATTCTCCCCATGAGCAACATACCTTGGAGATTGCTCTATATACACCTCCTCATGTAGATCACCATATAAAAAAACACATTCTTGATATCCATCTAAAAAAGAGGCTAGTCTAAATTCACAACTAAGAAGATAAGTACATGAATTGAGTTAAAATGAGTATAGAAAGTGGGAATGTCTCAAAAGAATCCACACCATAAATCTAAGTATAACCCTTTGCAACCAAATAGGCCTTCAGCTGTTTAACTGAGCCATCTTGATTGTACTTAATGGTGTATACCTAACGAAACCGCACAAGATCCTTACCCAGAGGTAAATTCACTAGGGTCCATGTTTGTTGAGAAAGTAAGGCATCCAGTTTTGTTTCCGTAGCCACTTAACACCAAGGATGAGATAAAGCATCAAAATGATTTTTTGGAATGGAATTAGTTAATAATGTTTGAAAGCAAAATTATGTAAAAGAGGTGGTGAGATATTGAAACAAAATTTTCTATAGGGTAAGCAGTCGAGGATTCCTAGTGGGTACCTTAGGGAAGAACAACCGGTAAATCAATAGGAGACGACGAGGAAGTAGGAGCTTCAACACTGAGGTCAGACTGTGTGGTGTACTGGACAACAACTAGAGCTGAACTAGATGACATTGTCTTCTTATGCCACTGATGCACTTGCAATGGTGCAGGGGATGTAGTGACTGGAGTATCATTGAAAGGCATATGTACAGGAATAAGAGGTGTATGATTAGTGTTTGCATCAAGAGTAGAGCTAGGCACATGAAGGGAATAGTATAAAGTTTTTTCGAAGAAGGTTAACATCGGTGTTGACAAATTGCCGATGAGTAAGAGGATTATAACATAACATTTGTATCCATTATGAGTTCTAGAGTAACCAAGAAAAACACAATTCATAGCCTGGGAGACAAGTTATCAACCTAAGAGTGCAAATTATGAACAAAGCACACACAACCAAACACTCGAGGTGGCAAAGTAAATAAGGAAGAATTCGGAAATAAAATAGAAAAAAGGGGATCAATTAGCTAGGACAGAAGAGGGAATTCGATTATTAAATAACAAGCATTGAGACGGGTTCACAAAAAAAAGTTTGAGAATATGCATATGGATCATGAGGCACTGAGCAATCTCCAATAAATTTTTGTTTTTCTGTTCAGCAATGGGGTATACGAACAACTCGTCTGATGAATCATACAATAAGTCAAACAAAAGTTAGGGATTTCATGCTGAGTGTATTCAAGAGCATTATCAGACCAAGAAAAAAAAAAAATTTAATGGAAGCATCAATCTGAGTTTCATTTCATTATAATTTTTTTTAAAAACAAAAGGAAACTCGAAACAGTCTTTCAACAAATACACCCATGTCAAACAGGAATGATCGTCCACAAACGTGACAAAAGAAGAAAAACCTACCTATTTTTGACACAATAGAGACTCTAAATATCAGAATTTACTAAAGAAAATAAAGGACTTCCTGACACATTATGAGCAGGAAATGATGAATGATGATGATTCTCGAGTTCACATGCTTCACACTCGAGGCGAGACATGGATTTGTAACTTCAGACCATATGCTAAAGCTTTGACAAAGATAGATGTCCGAAGTGCCACTGAATAGGAAAAAGGCCACTAGTAGTTGTAATAGCAGTAGTAGAATGTCCAATGCAATCTAGAAGGTAGAGTCTTGCCTACTTAAGCCCTTCACAAGCTGTCTTCCTTGTCTGAAGGTCCTGAAAAAGATAAGAGGAATAGAAAGTGACAAAGCAATTAAGAGATTTAATAAGTTGACTAACAGATAAAAGACTTAAAGTTAGTTGAGGTACATGAAAGACAGAAGACAAAGTCATGGATGAAGTAGGTGAAACCGTACCATGACCAGTCACGTGGGTATAGGATCCATTGGCAAGAATTGCAGGTGAAGCGTTATAAACTTTAGACAGGGAAGACTGGAAGAGAATAATTCTGACTTACCAGTCATATGGGTAGAAGCACCATAATCAATTATCCCAAGAGTGCCAAGAAAATCTGATATACTTGTTTAGGCCAAATTGACTGTGGATGAGGAAGTAGCTGTATGACTCAAGCTGTTGGATATGTTCAAGTTTTTTATCATAATCGTCTCAACATATGACACCTGATAAATAAACTCTAGATGAAGATGCAAAGGAGGTGCTGCCAGCTGCCAGATAACACCTTTTAATATATATATATATATATATTGGATGAATAAAATAATTTAGTAACAGGGGAAAAGAGGGGGGAGGGGATATACAACCCGAAAGGGGCTAGGAATACAAGCCTACTGGGTGGGGGAAGGGGTGTGCAAAATGGACTGAGGTAGACCCCAGGAAACAGCAATAAGCCTGTTCCTCGGGGAGTCCACAACTGTCCTAAGTTGGAGGGAGGTCAAATTTGGAGGAGTCATCAAAGTAGATGGCATTCCAAATTTTATCAAAAGATCTAGAGTTGGAGGTCCATCTACGTAGGTTCCGTTCCAATCCAAATATTGTTGATAGCTACACCTTTTCAATATTATCATCTATCACAGTGGTATTAGCTAATTGTTGAGCCCATTCTGGTTTACCATGGTTAGCCCAACATGTCTCAGCAGTATGGTTGTGCTTGCCACAAAAGGAACAATATCTAGAGGATCGATCAGTTTGCTGTCCACCTGAACCACGACCACGACCACGACCACGACCACGACCACGACCACGACCACGACCACGACCACGACCTCCCTATGAACCATGATCTCTCTCCCAGAAAAGGTAGAACCTTGGCCACGACCAACATCAAATGCAGAACCTTCCTTGGGAGAAGGTGAGATGTCAGTTATGGAGGGAGTAATCATATGCTGAAGATGGGCGAAAATCTCATTTAGTGAATGTGCCTTTTCTCCAGCAAGTAGGCTGGCTCTTAACAGATTGATAGTCATGATGTAATCCGGCCATAATTCCAATGCAGTAGTAAGAGGTTGATCGATATTAAACTATTCATGCATACCCTTAAAAATTCTGAAGTACTCATTCAAAGACTTGGACCCCTATTCGAAGTTAAACAATTGTTCATATAGGTCATACATCCGGGATCTGGTCTTATCTTGAGAGAAGCTTTCCTTTTAAGTCATCTCAAACCCTTTTTACAGTAATGTGGAACATGACATTTTGTGCAATAGCTAGATCCTAATGTAAGGCTTGGTAACAACTACCCAACCCCATTCAAGATCACAGAAATATACCCAAAACAGTTACTGATATTTGACTTAGGGCCCATTTGATAATGTTTCTGCCGTTTCTGTGTCAAGAAACGGCAGAAACATAAATTTCCGTTTCTAGGAACAGAAACGAATTTTTGGGTGTTTGATAAACCTGTTTCTTGAAGCAACTTGAAGCGACGAAAGCCCAGTAAGAAAATCCGCTGGTAACGAACCCAACCTACTCAAGCTTGGTAGAGAACCAGAGATGTTGGGAGACATCAACTCCAATCATTGCAGGGCTGTGAGCTTTTGAAGATCAGAAGGAAGAATACTTGAGTGACCCTGGTTTTCATTTTGAATTTGGGATATCCTTGAAGCTGTGCAGCCCACATTTTTCCACTTACAAGGATCTGGGTTAGTCCATTCAAGGGACTTCGGAGGGTTCAAACTCTGCTTTAAAGCCATCATCGCTGCCACATCTCTTGAGTTTGGCTGAGACTTTACCGGAACAAAAACCGAGAGGAAAACTACAACAAGAAGGTCAAGAACCCCACATTCAAGATGGCTTTTCTTCATCTTCCTCATCTTTAGAACCCAACAAGATAAATTCAAAAAAAAAAAAAAAAAAAGGTGCTAGAGAGACTTTTGCAGAGACAACTCCCCACAACAGTGGTTTAAGTCGGCATGGTGGCTAGGTTTTCGTCGCTGAGATTGAAGAGGGAAGTGAAAGATAGGGTAAGATTTTGGAATGCACAGAGAGTGGCGGTGATTAAGGAGGGAAGGATCCAAAGCAAGTGAGGAGAGAGAGAGAGTTCACGAGCAGATTTGCTTTCACGAGATGCAGAGGGCTCACGAGATTTGCAGACGGTTCACTGGAGTTACAGATGGAGTCTTGCTGCAGCTAGCCGTGGAGCCGACATTTGAGGTTCACGGGTGGGTTAATTTTTTTGAGTGAACGTTGTTTCCGGAAACGGCGAAACGAGTAATCCGTTTCTTGAACCATAAATAGTTATAAATTCCTATTTCTATTCCTAAAAATAAGTGAAACGGAATGCAGTTATCAAACACTTTTGTTCCTGTTTCTCTGTTTCTCGAAACAGAAAAACACAGAAACAGCTGAAACGAACCGTTATCAAACGGTGCCTTAACCTCAGTATAAAAACATGTAATAACAGTAGGCAACCGTAGGTTAGATCAACCCTCATAACCCCTAGTAACATCTGACAATGGTAGTAGTTGTCCCTAGCCAAATAAACAACAAACTGCAACAGTGTAACACCTATTGCAGTCAGAACTATGGGTTCTAAAGTCCGAGCAAAAACTAATTTCAAGAACCACACTAAAAGAGAAGGGAAAGGCCTGAAGTTACCATCAAGTGGAGGTCTTGAGGGATAGAATCAATCCTCAAATCTCAAATGAAAGTGAGCTGAATTCTGAGATTCCCCAGTTCTTGATTTAGGGTTTTAGTTGAGGAGATTTCTGGTAGAGGACAGACTTCAGAACGCCACCAAATCACAGTCGAGTGGGGTTCCTATGGGAAGGTTTGATCTACAAATCTTGGGCAGCAACAGTTGTTGGACTTGGGAGATCGAAGGCCTTGAAGGTTTCAGCTGTTGAAATCCTCCTTCAATCAGCAACATGTAGCAGCAACCCAGTGGGATATATTTAATTAAAACATGGAGCTGCAGCAGTTGATCAGAATATCAATTGGTCTCAGGTTTGCACAAAAATAAAACTCAGAACGGTACGATAGGAAGAAGAAGAAGGGAGAGAAGGATAGAAAAGGGAAGGGTCTCTCACCCATGGCGTCTCACCATAACTCACAGATCACTGACTCTCTCAGTTGACTGGATCTCTCACCCAAGCAATAAGTTTCATTCTTTTCTTCAAATCGTGTGGGGATAATCCCCCATCCTTTTATTTATAATTAAGTAGACAAGTACAAGAAAACCTCCCATACATGGGGAATTAGAAATTCCTAATTACGAGCAAATAAAAGTTAATCCTACTTGCCAAAGCTGAAAATAGAAACTCTTCCTATCTAACTTGCTATTACATGGAAATAGAAAGTACTAATATAATGAGTAAATATGTAACTAACTAAATGAGATTCTTTTCCTCTTCACTTGCCAGCTGTCCAAGGAACTCTACTCTTCTATAGTGTTTGTGGAACTTTGTAATCTTACGTTTTGTCAGATTGCATGTAAGTTTCCTTAGCTGATACATGTAACCTGTTTAGAAGTACAGTTTAACGTTGAATAGGGCATTGTATGGAATTCTCTTTTGTTCTTTTCAATAAGATTCTAATTCATAAAGAGCAGACGAATTCAATACAGCATGATGGTTGGTGTTACTGATTAGGAGTTAGTTGTGGACATGTAACCTGTTTAGAAGAACAGTTTAACGTTGAATAGGGCATAGTATGGATTTCGCTTTTTCTATTTTCTTTCAATAAGATTCTAATTCATAAAGAGCAGACAAGAATTTAAGAAAGCATGATAGTTGTTGATTCTGATTAGGAGTTAGGGCATCCAAATATTGATTTTCTTATATTTGAATTTAGTATTGATGGTCACTGAGGTATTAAACAACTTTTGAATTGGTGCAGATGAATGAACTTGCAGATATTGCTCGATGTGCTGCAAATTCTCCCATGGATGATGATCAGTCTACGCTGTATTTGGTGTCCTGTCTTGAAGACCTACGGGTTGTAGTTGACCATAGGAAGCTAGATGCACTTACTGTGGAGACATTTGGAGCACGCATAGAGAAATTGATCAGGTGAGTATTGAGCTTCACGGATTGCTTAATACGACAATAACAACATCTCATTATTCCAACTCCATGGATTGCTTAATAACCCCCCCCCCCCC
>NC_056562.1:29769898-29799280 GCF_013358625.1 Macadamia integrifolia
CTCTCTAGGTGAAGTGGGATTCAATCGCTAGGGCCGGTGACAACATGTCTAGGACCTTACTAGCTGTGAGGACCTTTGATTGCTTAAGTTTGGTCTGCAAAACTTTCAAACATACAAGTCTTCTTTTAGTTTATTCTTATGTACACTCATTTATGAGCTATATACAGATAGCAGAACTTTTACTGATGCTATTGCTTTAAGTGGAACTTGCATCAATCTCTTTTGGCAGAAATATGTTGGTCCTTTATTTGAATGGAATTGTTAGTGGTCAAACTTCCTGTATTTTCCTTCAGTACTTAGTGGTGATTGTGGTTCTATAGGGAGAAATACTTGCAGCTCTGTGAGTTAGTTGATGATGAGAAGGGTGATATAACAAGCACTGTAATTGATGAAGATGCCCCCTTGGAAGATGATGTGGTTCGTAGCTTGAGAACAAGCCCTAATCACTCTGCTAAGGACCGTACTTCCATAGATGACTTTGAAATAATAAAACCAATCAGTCGTGGGGCATTTGGTCGTGTTTTCTTGGCGAAGAAGAGGACAACGGGTGATGTTTTTGCGATAAAGGTATTTTATATAATTTTTACAGTTACATATACTTCATAGTTGCATCAAGACATTGGTCATTAGCGTCTAGTGCTTTGTGTAGATGCTTTATATTTTCTTTCAGCGGAAGTAACTAGTTGAGGCATTTCTAAATTGATAGGAAGAGAAATAGACTACCATTAGATTGAGATGTTCAAAGAATGAATAACCCTCATTCAAGCTATATTTGTTCAAGAAGGCCATGTTTTCATTTTTTTTTTTTTCAAAATTCTTGAACCCATCAATAGTCTGATTATCTGTTGATTGTTTTTATGTTATCTTATCATTAGGAGCATTAATGGGTGCTGTTATTTGTTCATTTGTACCATTTTTGCAGGTTCTTAAGAAGGCAGATATGATCCGTAAGAATGCCGTTGAGAGTATTTTGGCTGAGCGTGACATCTTGATTTCAGTCCGCAATCCTTTTGTGGTGAGCTGGTCTAGCGTATGAAGAATTTCTTTTGAACTACTGTATAATTCCTTCTCATTCTAACTGGAATGTGAATTTTTTCAGGTGCGCTTTTTCTATTCATTTACATGCCGTGATAACTTATATCTTGTCATGGAATACTTGAATGGAGGAGATCTGTATTCATTGTTGAGGAATTTAGGATGCTTGGATGAAGATGTTGCTCGCATATATATTGCTGAAGTTGTAAGCTCTAGTTTATTCTGTGGGAAATAATGTTGTTTCTTTGTTGGATTGTACTCTTTGAATTTCATAAGTAATGTCATGCAGGTGCTTGCTCTGGAATATTTACATTCACTACATGTAGTTCATCGTGATTTGAAGCCCGATAATTTGTTGATAGCGCATGACGGTCATATCAAGGTTAATATGTTTCTTTTTTGATATAATTTGGGGAATGTAGGGGCTTCATAAGGATTATTTGGTTTGCTTAAATGCTTTTCAAAATGGCATTATGTCCTTAATGTTTTATTCTGTTCTGTTAGAAGTTATCGTAGGAGAGGAAAGGAGGAGTCTGTGAGTTGCGCAGACTCCTCCCTTCGGTTAGTCAAGATTCCTAGTAAATAGGAGTCCTAGTTGTACTATGACTAGTATTAGTTTCCTATAAGTCAGTAACTAATAAGGTAGTCTTTAATTCTGTTTTATATTCCTAGTCATAGTAGGACAGCTGTCCCCTATTGTAATTGTAATAGAATGTCAGCTATTTAATGAGAAGATGAGGGCAGAAGCAATCGCACGATTGAATCTGCTATTTCCTCAAGTTCGACTCTCTCTTTCTCCCTCTCGGACTTTCTCTGTTTTCCTTTATTTTATTTTTACATGGTATCAGAGCTGGTCTGATCCTTAAATCAATAACCAACCCTATTTTATAGCCTACTGTTTAGAAAATAAGGTAAAGAATAGCTCTCGGTTTCTGGTTTCTCCCCTAAGAAGCTCGTGGCTCTTTTGGAGGGGATGTTTTCATCCTCTATTTTTTCTGGAATATGTATGAAGGACTGATGGTTGAAATCAGTCGCATGTATGAAGGGATTGACTCAAATTGTTAGAAGAAAATTTCTGGATTGGGATTTTTGGATTGAAGATTGGTTTCTTGGCTGACGTTTCTCTCTCCCGGAACTGACATCAAGAACTGAAGTAATTTACAAACCAGCCATCAGAAGTCAACCAAATTTGGAGGTTTTTGTCACCTTGAGAAGACCTTCACTCGATTAGAAGCTCAGTCCATTCTGAGCCCAGAACAGCAAGCCGTAGGTACTTCTCTAAAACCCTGCGCTGGTTTTTCTCTCTCCTTCTCGGTTGGGCTATATTTGGTGGATTTTGGCTACTGTTTGGGTACTATTTTAGGTACTATTTACTGGACTTTGGATACTATTTTAGGTACTGATTTGGGCACTGTTTTGAGCACTGTCTTGCTGCTTTTTGGGTTCTGTTGTGGGTATTGTTTGCTACTATTCCTTCAGGTTTTAGTCTTCAATCCACTGTTGGTATATTGGGGTTTTGACATCTGTGCCAATTCCCCTTTGGTTGTTATCTTTTATTGACGATTGTTTGCTATTTTCTTGAACTTGCGTGATCTAACAAAGGAGGTTAGATCGATTGATTCGTTCTGTGTGCACTAATGGCTGACACAGAAGGGAAGAAAGTTGTTACTGAGGTGATGTCTTCATCATCACATAAAATTACAGAAAAGAAACTTTTAGGAGCTGCCAATTTCTACCAATGGAAGAAAATTGTGCAGCTTGTTTTGACTGGTCGAGATCAGCAGGATCACCTAAGAAAGGGAAAACCTGCTAATGATATTACATGGGATACGGTTGATGCATGTATTTTCGGATAGCTATTGAACTCAGTGTGTAACTCCATAGTTGATGTTACTCACATTGATACTGTGAAAGAGCTGTAGGACTATTGGAATGTTTTGTATTCTGGACAGAACAACCTTTCTCGTATTTATAAACTGTCTTAGGCCTTTTATCGGACTGATAGGAAGGGTCGGCCTCTAACTCAGTACTTTGCTGATTTCAAGAGAATGTATGGAGAGCTGAATTCTCTTCTCCTTATTAGTAGTGATGTGAAGAAGATGCAAGACCAGTGAGAGCAATTTGCAGTTATGGGTTTTTTGGGAGGTCTTGGAACAGAATATAACTGTTCGTTCTCAGATCCTTGGAGGTGACAAGGTGGCATCTCTTGCAGATACATTTTCCCGAGTCTACGGATATGACTCGGATATCTCGAGAGAATTATCAAGATTCCACTCCAGTGGAAAACTCCGCACTTGCAGCACAGGGTAATAATCGAGGAACTTCACGTGGCATAAGTAATGGTGGTAATAAGGGACAATTTACTCGGAAATCTTCAGACAGTTCAAGAGTAGTACGTACATGTCATCATTGTGGTAAACCAGGACACATCCAACTATTTTGTTGGAAACTTCAGGGCCAACCTCCTCAAAAGCAGTTTGCCAACTCAGCCACAGTTGATGAACTTTCTCAGCCTGGACAATCTGAGGGTAAGATGGTCAGGATGACCAATGAAGAGTTTGTGCGCTTTCAGAATCAAACACCCTCATCTCCCACTGCTACTCTTGTTCAGACAGGTAATGCCATTTCGTGTCTCTCCGCTTCTTCTCGCTCCTGGATAATCGATTAAGGTGCATTGGATCACATGTCTAGTGTTTAAGGTATATTTTCTTCTTTTAAGAAGTCCTCTGCTACTGTCATTGGCCAATGGCTCAATCGCTAAAGTCAATGATTTTGGCACTATTCGTCTTAATGCCTCCTTATCATTATCATCTGTGCTTTATTTGACCGAGTTACCATTCAACCTATTGTCTGTAAGCAAGTTTACACAAGCTTACAATTGTTCTATAACATTTTTCTCCGACTCGTGTTTTTCAGGATCTTACGACGAAGACGATGCTTGGTAGAGGTCGTCGGGTTGGGGGATTGTACCTTTTTTAAGACACTGCACCTTCCATAGCCTGTTCGGGTACTCTGATTCCTCATCAAGTTCACTGCTGGTTGGGCCATCTGTCTTTACAGAGTCTACAGAAACTTGATCCTAGTTTTCATTCTCTTTCTAGTTTAGAATGTGAGTCATGTCAGTTTGGAAAACTACATCGTGTTAGTTATTCCCCTCGAGTTCATAAACGGTATGCATCTCCTTTTTCTTTGATTTATTCAGATGTATGGGGCCCTTGTTCTGTTACATCCACTTTAGGTTTTAAGTACTTTGTTACTTTTGTTGATGACTATTCTAAGACAACCTGGCTTTATTTAATGAAAAAATCGTTCTGAGTTATTTATCATCTTTTGTGACTTTGTTGTTGAAATACAAAATCAATTTGGCATGACTATCAAAATTCTAATAACAAACATAACCTCCCAACTGAATGGGGTCGGCTACATGGATCCAATGCTGTAAAATAATAGAAAGTAAAGAAGCATAGAAGATGAGTTAAAAGGAGAGAATATGGGGGTAAGTTTAGGGGGTATCGTAGAATATAGATACGCATCATGGAAAAACATCCTTTATATGGGGTCAGCAACTCGTGTTCGTGTCCTCCACAGAACTCTATCCGAAGTCATACTAGGTTCTAGTCCTAAAATTTGCGTATCTTTTTGGACTACCTCGTTAATAGTTATCTTAGGTCTGCCCTTACTTTTTCTAGCGCCTTCCCAATAAATCTAGTCACTCTTTCGTACTGGGGCCTCCATAGGTCTCCGTTGGACATGGCCATACCACCTCAATCGACTCTCGCGGAGTTTGTCATGGATTGGTGCAACCCTCACTTCATATCTAATATTTGCATTCCTTACCCTATCTATCCTGCTCTTCCTGCACATACCTCTCAACATTCTCATTTTCGCTACACTCAGTTTGTTCGCATTACTCTTCTTGGTTGCCCGACATTCTGCTCCATACATCATAGCCTGTTGTATAACTGTCCTGTAGAATTTTCCCTTGAGTTTAATAGGTATTCTTTTATCATATAATACTCCTGACGCTTCTCTCCACTTCATCCACCCCACTTTAATCCTTTGAGCAATATCATCCTCTATATCTCCCTCTTTGTCAATGATAGCCCCCAAATAAACAGTCCCTCCGAGGTAGTTCTTGTTCCCCAAGCTTCACCACTCCCTCCTCTCCTCTAGATTGACTGAAGGGACACATCATATATTCTTTCTTCGTTCTGCTTAACCTAAAACCTCTTGATTTCAAGTTTGATCTTCATAGCTCTAGTTTAGTATTAGTCCCGTCCACTGTTTCATCTATCAACACGATATCATCTGCAAATAGCATACACCACGAGACTGAGTCTTGGATGTGCGTGGTTAGGTCATCCATACTGAGTGCAAACAGATAGGGGCTTAGAGCAGATCCTTGATGTAACCCAATTGTGATCGAGAATTCGTTACATTGCCCGTCTCTCGTTTTCACACTTGTCACCGCTCCTTCATGCATGACTATCAAAATTCTACGAAGTGATAATGCAAAAGAATACTTTTCTTGTCCATTTTCTGAGTTTATGGCTAAGTATGGTATGATACACTAGTCTTCTTGTTCAAACACTCCCCAACAAAATGGAGTGGCTGAAAGAAAGAACCGTCATTTGATGGAGGTTGCTAGGTCACTTATGTTTGAAATGAAGGTATCCAAAGTTTTTTGGGCCGATGCTGTTCTCATTGCTTGTTATC
Organism: Macadamia integrifolia; assembly: GCF_013358625.1. NCBI lineage: Eukaryota > Viridiplantae > Streptophyta > Magnoliopsida > Proteales > Proteaceae > Macadamia > Macadamia integrifolia. The sequence goes on from NC_056562.1 coordinate 29,775,650, forward strand.
TTATTAATCGTATGCCTTCCTCTGTTTTGTGTGGTGGTATTCCCCATTCCTTATTATTTCTGTCTGACCCACTTTTTGTTCTTCCCCCTCTTGTTTTTGGTTGTGTTTGCTTTATTCGTAATCATCATCCAGGGTTGTCAAAATTGGATCCTCAAGCCATTGTCTCTTTTTGGGTTACTCCCGTACTCAAAAGGGATACCACTGTTATTCACCGGTTCTTCCCAAGTATTTTGTCACTGCTGATGTATCCTTTTTTGAATCCACCCCATATCCTAATGAGTCATTTGTTGTGTCTGAATTGGATGATGATCTTCCCCTTTATTTTATCCATCACTCTAATCTGCAGGTTGCCACTGAGACAGAGGTCCCACCACCACCACCCCTGTTACAGGTGTATACACGACGTGTTCGGGAAGTCGTAGCCCCCCTTTCCTGCGGCACCTACCTTATCATCTTCGTCTACTGATCCGCCTCCAGGTATTTCTCTTTCTGACCTAGACCTCCCTATTGCACAGCGTAAGGGTGTTCGGAGTTGTACTCAACATCCTATTATTGGTTTTGTGTTTTATTCTGGTCTTTCGTCTACCTTTCATTCCTGTCTTTCCACTATTTCTTGTCATCCTGTTCCTAAGACCCTTGCGGAGGCATTATCTAGTCCTTGGTGGAAGACTGCTATGACAAAGGAACTGTGTGCCTTAGAGGCAAACCAGACTTGGGATCTTGTATCGTTACCCCCTAGCAAAAAGGCTATTGGTTGTCGCTGGGTATATGCAGTTAAAGTGAGCCCTGATGGCTCTCTTGCTTGCTTGAAAGCTCGGCTGGTGGCAAAAGGGTATGCCCAAGTTTATGGCATTGATTATGTGGATACCTTCTCTCCTGTTGCCAAAATGGCTTCTGTTCGTGTTCTGATTTCTCTTGCGGCTTCCTCTCATTGGCTGTTATTTCAGCTTGATGTGAAAAATGCTTTTCTTCATGGTGACTTGCATGGGGAAGTGTATATGGAGCAACCTCCGGGGTTTGTTGCTCAGGGGGAGTGTGGAAAGGTGTGCAAGCTCAAGAAGTCCTTTTATGGGCTTAAACAGTCTCCTTGGATGGTGTTTGGAAGATTCACTGATGTGGTATGTGCATTTGGACTGTCAAGGTGTGACAGTGATTATTTCGTGTTCTATCGGAAGTTCGGTGGAAAGAGGATATTTTTGGTTGTTTATGTTGATGATATTGTCATTACTGGAGATGATGTTGAAGGAATCCAAAGTTTGAAAGCTCATTTGCAGCAACACTTACAAACTAAGGATCTAGGACGATTAAAGTACTTCCTGGGAATCGAAGTTGTTCATTCAAGAAAAGGAATTTCTTTGTCTCAGAGAAAGTACATTTTAGATCTACTTTCAGAAACAGGTATGTTAGGATCCAAGCCCGTGATACTCCAATGGATCCAACTGTGAAACTTATGCTTGAAGAAGGTGATGTGTTAGATGATCCTGAGAAATACAGGAGGTTGGTGGGAAAGCTGAATTATTTGACTGTGATTTGACCTTACATTGTCTTCCTTGTCAATGTTGTGAGTCAGTTTCTGTCATCTCCACATACTTCACATTGGGATGCCGTTGTTTGTATTCTAAGGTATCTTAAAAAAGCTCCAGGACGTGGTCTGGTATATTCAGATCATGGACATAATTGTATTGAAGGTTTTTATGATGCAGATTGGGCTGGTTCTCCTATTGATAGAAGTTCAACTATAGGGTACTGTACTTTTGTTGGTGAAAACCTTGTGTCTTGGAAGAGATAGAAGCAAACTGTTGTGGCAAGGTCTAGTGCTGAATCTGATTATCGAGCCATGGCTCATGTTATTTGTGAGTTGATGTGGATAAAGCAGCTCCTGACTGAACTTGGTTTTAATTGTACTTATTCTATGCAGTTATGGTGTGACAACAAAGCTGCTCTTCATATTGCTTCTAATTCAGTGTTCCATGAGAGGACAAAACATATTGAAGTTGATTGTCAGTTTGTCACTTTGTTCGTGAAAAACTACAAGAAGGGAGTTATTTCGACAATCATATTTGCACAGGAGAACAACTTGCAAATGTTTTTACCAAGTCCTTGGGGGGTAGTAGAGTGGACTACATTTGTAACAAGTTGGGCATGATTAGCATCTATGCTCCAGCTTGAGGGGAAATGTTAGAAGTTATCGTAGGAGAGGAAAGGAGGAGTCTACGCACCGGAGAGGAAAGGAGGAGTCTGTGAGGTGTGCAGACTCCTTCCTTCATTTAGTCAAGATTCCTAGTTAATAGGAGTCCTATTTGTACTAGAACTGGTATTAGTTTCCTACAAGTCAGTAACTAATAAGGTAGTCTTCTATTCTGTTTTATATTCCTAGTCATAGTAGGACAGCTGTCCTATTGTAATTGTAATAGAATGTTAGCTATTTAATGAGAAGATGAGGGCAGAAGCAATCACACTATTGAATCTGCTATTTCCTCAAGTTCGACTCTCTTTCTCCCTCTCGGTCTTTCTCTATTTTCCTTTATTTTATTTTTACATGTTCTATATAATATATGTATCCAAAGTGCACCTATCATTGCTTTATTTGTTCTTAGTTACTTTTATATGGTACTGGTTTTGTCATTTATCCCCGTGTATGTATTCATCCTTGTTTACTTCCTTGGTATCTGATAATGCCATATAATGTACAGATGCTACATCTTGTCTCATTTATTTTGTCTTCAATAGTTAAATTTATTTTCTTTTCATGTTTGCTACTGCATTAATTTACCCTTTATGTACTCCTGGCAACCCTCCCCCCCCAAAAAAAAAAAATGAAAAGAAAAGTGTAATTGGTACTGTCTGTTTTGTTATTTACACAATTATATGTGCTTATGCTAAATGCTGACATGTTCCAGCTTTTCTCCTGTGCAGTTGACAGACTTTGGGCTTTCAAAGGTTGGTCTCATCAACAGCACGGATGATTTGTCTGGTCCAGCAGTTAGTGGGACATCTTTGCTGGGAGAAGATGAACCACAATTATCGGCATCTGAAAAATTGAATCAGCGGGAAAGAAGGCAAAAACGTTCGGCTGTGGGAACCCCTGATTATTTGGCTCCAGAGATACTCTTAGGGACTGGACATGGTTTGTAAAGCTCTGTTTATGACTTCTTGATGTATTTATTAGTTCATTGCCTTTTTCTATCATTAGATTGTTTGCATCCTGCAATTGCAGAATTTCTTATCTTGTGATTCTTTCTTTTCCGCAGGCACAACGGCTGATTGGTGGTCTGTGGGTGTTATTCTTTTTGAGCTGATTGTTGGCATTCCACCCTTTAATGCAGAACATCCACAGGTTATTTTCTTGATTCTATATTCTTGTAAAGAACCTAGAAAGCCATTTTTTATTTGCTTTTTATGTTTTTCTCTTCTTCTTCTTCTTCTTTTTTTCTTTTTTTTGGATATCATAATCCTTTTGTTTTAGCATGGGGATTGATCCAGTTTCTTTTTGTTTAGTTTACTCCACGGGTTTATCAATAAAAAGGGCATACCTAGTGCATGAGGCTCCCTCCATTGCAGGGTCTGGGGAGGTTCATAATGTACGCATCCTTACCTTTGCTTCGCAGAGAGGCTGTTTCCCAACTTGAACCTACGACCACTAGGTCACAATGGAGCAGCCTTAGTTTTGCACTGAGGTCTGCTCTTAGGGGTTTGTCAATAATTATAATTTATATTATGCTTTGTCACCCATATGCTTTATTGCAATGGTGGAAACAACCTCTTCGCGAATTGGGGGTAAGGCTGCATACATTATGACCTTCACCAGACCCTGCAGTCGGGAGCCTCTTGGACTGGGTAGTGGGTACCCCTATTTTATGCTTTATTGCAATAGTGAACTCCTGTGTCTGCATGCACGACACTCACATGTGCTTGTGCACATGCGTGTGTGTTTGTTTGTGCGTGCATGTGCAAAGTTTTGTTCTTTGTTCCGACATTTGTCGCACGTTTGAAGTACTAATGTGGTGTTTTCTTGTTTATCTCCTTTATTGTCTTGTAGATTATTTTTGACAATATACTCAATCGTAAAATTCCTTGGCCCCGGGCGCCTGAAGAAATGAGTCCTGAAGCACAAGATCTAATTGATCGGTAAGAAAGTCTGTAGTCTGTTCTGTTGCCATTATATGCAAATATGTTTTAGTGGATTTTCTTGTTGATACCCCTGAAGGTGTCAAATAATTTGTAACCATAGTTGTCACGGCGTCAAATCGATCCAAGGCGGTGGAGGGGTGGCTAATCGATTTGGCGATGAATCACCCATTTTGGCGTTGCCATGGCGGTCAAATCGCCCGTGTGTCATTTTTTATTTTTTCTATTTTCTAAAATTATTTAATATGCTATTTTTTTATTTTTCCTATTTTTTTAAGTTATTTAGCATGCTACAAGCCTAGAATATATACCCTATAACATATAAAACAAACATTAAGTAACATCAAATCATCAAAAAAATCAACATAGCCATATCATGTCATCAAAAATCAACATAAATTATTGACTCATACAGTTATACATCAATTCATCACTCATCAAGTCATAAAAAATCAACATGTACATCACACAAAAGTAAAAAGTAAAAGGCTAACCTGTGATTGAAGCTTGAAAGTAATGATTGGAAGTGAGTGAGCAACCTGAACAAAGTAAAAGGTATATATGTCAATATATCATATATGAATGACAGAATGAGAGATATATATTTGGAAACCAAAAAATAGAATCATTAGATCAAATGATGAGATAAGTGGCTAACCTGTTAAGCTATTAGTGACTTACTGAAGCAATAAAGCTTGATAGCAAATGAACTCAACATAAAAAAAAAACTTAACTAATCATCCAAGTTCAAAGTTTAAAGTTTAAACAATATATAAAATCCAAACACTCAAACAGTCAAACACAAATAACTTAATCATCATAATCATCCAACAAATCAACAGATGGCAGATTCCTTTGTTGTCCTTGTCCACTAGAAGCATTTGCATTTTCACCAAAGTTATCTATGACATCCAAGTCATCATTCACATCATCCTCTTCTTCCAAATCTTCTTCCCCATCTGATTCTGATGACTCCCCAACAGCCCTCCCTCTACCACGGCGTGTGTAGCACAAATTTCCTCTAGAGGTTGATGATTGAGCTCTCCTGGGTCGATTGGGCCCCTCCATTGTTGCCCCCATTGCTCTACCAGCAACGTCCCATGTGAGATCAGCATCGGGATGGACTACATCATCCACTTGCTCGTCAATCATCCACTCACTACTCCAATCCAGTTCATCAAGCACAAGTGGATCATAATTTCTGTTGAGGAGACGTCTTTCTTGAAACCTTTCTTCTAGGCGGAGATTGTATTGAACATAGACTAGATCATTCAAACGTTGATGTTCCAGCCTATTCCTCTTCTTGGTATGAATCTGAATTCATAAACAATAGAGAACAACAAACAAAGTTATTGTTCCAAAAATAAAAAGTCTAAAATATGAAATAGAGACTTGAGACCCAGCTACTTACAAACTCAAATGTGCTCCAGTTGCGCTCGCAACCAGAAGAGGAGCCACAAAGCCCTAGAATACGTCTTGCAATCTTTGAAAGCTCAAAAGCATGACCTCCAAATGAACCCCACCAAGTAACTATAAAAAATAAATATATATAAAAATAGTTAGATTGATATTTAATATATCACACAAGCAAAACAACTAAACATTAAACAATGAACTCTACTTACTAGGACTCATGGTTGCCCGTGATCTAATTGCCATATCCGAGGCAAAACCACCTCGAGAATATCTATACAAAGTGGCTTGAGTATTTATCTTGTCTTGTAAAGCTGGTTCATGTATCATTTTTTCAATGACTTCATTAAATGCAAGCTGTAGAGAAGATATAATTTGGTAGCCACCATCATCACCTTCCTTATAAGAAAAAAATTTGCCAGGATTAAGAACGCCCCATCTGAATCTCCCAACGCCTATTAACAATATCTAACACTTTCTTGTATTGCCTTTCTTTATCTCCAAAATTTTCTTTTATTTTCTTTTTTGCCTCATCCATGGCAAATTGAACCTCAGGCATAGAAGGCCTCTCATCACCATCCACAATCCTCAAGACAGTAAGAAGTGGCTTTGAAGCTCTAAGACAATTTTCCACACCATTCCAAAATGCTACCGCAAACACCGTCTCAACCACTTTCTTCCCAGCTTCGGTCTTTGCCAAATTAGAACTAGTCCATTCTTCAGAAATAAACAAATGTCTCAAGTCATCTCTATGTTTTAACAAGCTTTGAAGTGTCAGAAATGCAGTTGCAAATCTAGTAGCTGCTGTCCTCACAAGATCCATCCCATTTGTTCTAGCCCTCATTGCATCAAGAATGCGTGTGTGCCTGTAGATGAAGTTGGTTACTTTTTTTGCCTTACTTATCACAGTCCTATTAGCATTCAAGAATCCTATTTCCTCCAACATCAGGTCAATGCAATGCGCTGCACAAGGAGTCCAATACAGCTTTGTCCTCTTCTGCATCAGCATTGTACCGGCTAATTTATAAGCCGATGCATTATCTGACACAACTTGCACAACATAGTCCTCACCAATTTCTTGAACTTTGTTGTCAATCAATTCAAACAACTTCTCTGCAGTTTGAGATATACTAGATGCATCAACAGATTCCATGAAATAAGTCCCCTCTGGACAGTTAACGAGGAAATTAATTAAATACCTTCCTCTTTTATCCGTCCACCCATCAGTCATTAGAGTGCACCCATACTGCTTCCAATACTCTTCATATTTATTCTTCATCTCTGCAGTTCTATCCTTTGCTGCCTTCAACAATGGCACTCTCACTTCATGATAACTTGGGGGCTTATATCCTGACCCGTACTGTGCAATAGATTCTACTATCACCTCAAACCTCCTTGACTTAAGAGCATTGAATGGAATACCACACTGATAAACCCAGTCAACAATGTGATTATCAACTCTCTTTTTTTCTTCCGCTGATCTAAACCGGTTCTCTATAGTAGTCTGAGTACTACCTTTAAGATGCCTCTCAGCAACCACTTGCTCAGGAGTCCGTCTAACATGAGCATCCATGGGGCCCCTTACTTGTGGCTGAATGACTACTTTCTTTTTCTTAGCAAATGTCCCAGAGCTAGGAATAAGTCTAGAGGTTGTAGAAGAAGGAGTCCTACTAGACTGTCTTTGACCTTCAACTTCTATATCAACATCAGCACCAACACCAGCACCAACACCAGCACCAACATCAACATCAACATCATCATCATCCAAAATGTCTTGCATCCTTTTCTTCTTATTGCGCATAAGAGCTGCATTCATCTCTGTAGCAATCGCTACAGTTGTCTTGGTACACTTAGCAACATCTCCATATCCACCCACCAAATGTTGCTTTAACCTTTTAATTCCACACTTGAGGTTTTTTCCACAAAGAGTGCATTTAACAAGGTTCTTGTCTGACAGGTCAGGCCAATACCCATACTTCCACCCAGGGTCATTTGATTTGGCCTTCCTGGTTGGGTCTTTGGATGGATCATATGCAGCCGTGCTTATATTATCACCCCCACTACTACCAGGTCCACCAACAGTACCATCCATTATGAACTCCTATAGTCCTATCCTACAAGTTACAAAACAGAGTAACAAAGTATGTTAAGTGTTAACCAATAACATTAACATGATAACATAAAAAAAAAACAATCAAACACTCACAAATCCAACTTAATCATTTCACTTAACACAAATACACAACCAAGACCATTGTCAAGTTCTTATATTTTTTTTTTCCAGCAATCTAAAATATATGATTTCCCATCTTCAGATCAAGATCAAGCTCTAGATAGTAGATAACTAGATATACAGATAAAGAGGAAAACATATTATAAACATTGAATTTATTAGTAGGTGGGGCCCTTACTTGGTTGTCGCTCTTGCTGCCGGAGGAGAAGATGTCGCAGGCGATATCGTATTGTGGTTGTTGTCGTTCATGCTGCCGGAGAAGGAGCAGAGAAGACGTCACTGTTGGTTGCTGCCGGAGAACCAGTCCGGCTGTTGGTTGCTGCCGGAGAAGGAGAAGAAGAAGAGTTGCAGCGGTGGCTGCCGGAGAAGGAGAAGGAGGAAAAGAGTTGCAGACTTGCAGCGGTGGCTGCCGGAGAAGGAGAAGGAGGAGAAGAGTTGCAGCGGTGGCTGCCGGAGAAGGAGAAGGAGGAGAAGCTTGCACGGTGGCTGCCGGAGAAGGAGGAGGAGAAGAGTTGCAGCGGTGGCTGCCGGAGAAGGAGAAGGAGAAGGAGGAGAAGAGTTGCAGCGGTGGCTGCCGAAGGAGGAGAAGACTTGCACGGTGGCTGCCGAAGAAGGAGGAGGAGAAGAGTTGCAGCGGTGGCCGCCGGAGAAGGAGAAGGAGGAGAAGAGCAGCAGTGGCTGCCGGAGAAGGAGAAGGAGAAGGAGGAGAAGAGTTGCAGCGGTGCCTGCCGGAGAAGGAGAAGGAGAAGAGAAGAACCAGCGGTGGCTGCCGGAGAAGGAGAAGAAGAAGGAGAGGAGCAGAAGTCGCAACGGTGGCTGCCGGAGAAGGAGAAGAGAAGAATGTTGCAGCGGTCGAGGGTTTTTGTCTCTTCGAACTCTCGAGCTTCGATCGAGGGTTTGGTGACTTTGGTCTCTTCGGCGTTAATTGAAAATTTGAAAGTCGACTGAGGGTTTGGTCTCAATGGTGGCAACGTATGGCCATATTATAATAAACAAAATGTTAGTAAAAAAAAAAACCAATTAAAATATAATAAATAAAATATTGTTAGTAAAAAAAAAAAAAAAAAAATCAACCGCCTAGGTACTAAAACGTTGTATGGCGTCCATGGTGTTGACAAGGCGACGCCTAGCAGTCTATGGCGACCGCCAAGTGTGAAAACATAAATCGTTGGACTGCCATGCCTAAAACTTACCGCCGGGACGCCAAGGCGCCGCCTAGGCGTCCTTGACAACTATGCTTGTAACCTTAAAATTTTTTACCCATCTAGTAAATGGGTGGGTTTTGGGTAGGCATATGGCTTGTAGCCTGAGCTTCCCTATCTCAACCATCCAAACTCCTTCCATTGCCTCACTTTCATCTGAAGACAGCATAGTTGTCACGGCGCCAAGGCGAACCAAGGCGGTGGAGGGTTGTCTAAGCGTTTAGGCGAGAAGGCGTCCGCCTTAAGGCGAACTAGGCGAACAAGTGTTATTTTTTATTTTTCCTATTTTCTAACATTATTTAGTAAGTTATATATACCTTGTATCATAAAAAATCAAGATTAAGCCACATCAAGTCATTAAAAATCAACATTTAGCCACATCAAATCATAAAAAATTAACATTAAGTCATATTAAGTTATAAAAAATCAACATTTAGAGAAATGCTCTTATTCTATAATAAGTTTGACTGGTCAAATGATTTTATTTTTACATGAGACTTTTTGTATTAATTATAATATAAAACCAGTTTTCTAACAAGTCTAAGATTACTTAAATCTGAGTTGTAATGACAAAGTTATGCTTCAGTCAAACTTATTTTTAAGTGCGCGAATACTGTTAAAATCGCCTGAATGAAAATAATTTTATGAATATCAAAACAAAATATTTTTTTACCGGACTTTTGGTTTTTAGCAATGTTTTAACATGATAGAATTTATAAAATTTTCATAATTGAGAAAAACCCTAACATTTAAAAGTTGAAAATCGTCCCTATAACCAAAATCCAGTTTTTGTTCTTAGACTGGGGGGTTGACTTTTTATCCTTTTGGAATTTGATTTTTAAACTATTTTTATTGGATTCAAATAGGGGGTATTTGCTTATTTATGAATAATATCTTAAGTAAATGAAAACATTTACTTGAATGATATTTGGCATAAATAAGTGCCGAAACACAATGCGACATGCAGTGCAACAAGGCGGCTGTCGCTTAGGCCCCAGGCAAACCGCCTGGACGCCTAGTCGTCGCCTTGACAACTATGGAAGACAGGGAACTGTGATTATCCATACATGTTTGTGATATAATAAAATAAGAGTTGAATGGTCTGAGACTTGTCGTCCTAGTTCCATTCATTTATATGAATGTGTTTAAAAACCGATATACCAATGTTTAGTTCAACACAACAACAACAACAACAACAACAAAGCCTTGTCCCAACTTGGGGTCGGCTACATGGATCCAAAGAAAATACCAATGTTTAGTTCATTGGATTCAAATTGTTTTCAGGGTAGAACTGTAAATAGCTGGTAGTGGAAAAAGGTATTATCATTTCAAATATCAAGAATGTATTAATTTTCAAGTTCCTTGGAGAAATGAAATATCCAGATCTAAAGTTTGATTTGTTTCTATATCTTCTTGATTGGAACTCATGAATCTTTCCTCAAGAATATACATTCATTATTTAGCAATGTATTTTGTTTGTTAAAACATCTTTATGCGTGCACATGCATACCTTCATGTTTTTGTTTGTATTCCTGATCTTTTTGTTTTCTTTGTTTTCAAAGTATTTTCTAGATAGAAATCTATAGAATGTTAAACTGATATCTCCTGAGAATAAGCTCCTCTCGAGGGGAAAGGGGATTCAGTGATGTGATACTTTCAGAAACTGTGAACTTGTCTGAAGCATGTACAATGTGAAATTTGATTGTCCAGCTTTGAGACATACTTTGAACTCCAAATACCTCTCTTTAATCAGATGTGAGCTCCGATGATTATTTGAGAATTATCAAAACCTTTATAAACTGAAACTAGTATGGATCAAAAGGTTGGTCTAATCCCAAGAAGTTGGTGTGCATGAAAACTGAAGAGTATTCAACAAAGCTGATAAATTACCGTTCAAACAGCAAATTACGAACTGAAATTAAATCTTCTATTTTTATATAAACTTATAGATGAGCTGACCTTTGCAGGCATTTGTCACACATTACTGACTAGGTCACCCCCTCATGGATTTTGTAACATTTTGTTAATTAATAATTCAATATGGCCATTCTTGTGTGATGCATTTTATATATTAATAACTTGAGAATTGTTTCTGATTTCATCATATCCTAGATTATTGACAGAAGATCCTAATCAGAGACTTGGAGCTAAAGGAGCATCAGAGGTAATTTTTCATAATTGATTTGTGGGACTATATTATGTTTAACTGTTGAACCTCTTTACTTCTTCTTGGAATTGATTCCCTGGGAGAATTAGAAACTAACAGAGACCTATGATCCAGGTGAAGCAACATGTGTTCTTCAAAGATATCAACTGGGACACACTTGCTAGGCAGAAGGTGGACACTATATTTTGTCCATCTCGTTTCATCTATCTAGTTCTATACTGGTGTGGTAATGGCATTTGGCTTGAATTGATAAAGTAATCTGAATTTCTGCATCTATCACAGGCTGCATTTGTTCCGGCTTCAGAGAGTGCACTTGATACAAGCTACTTCACAAGCCGATACTCCTGGAATACTTCGGATGATCGTGCTTATGCACCCAGTGAATTTGATGATTCTAGTGACAGTGGTAGCTTGAGTGGCAGCAGCAGCTGCCAAAGCAATCGCCAAGATGAACAGGTATCCACCTTTAAAAAATGATTTACCTTAAAGCATTCAGAAGGGACAAATTTAAGTAGATTTATTGAATTCTAGAACCTGATAGAAAATATATGACGAGGGCCTTCCTTGGACTTTCTTTTTTCCTTCATTTCACACCTTATTATCATACTCATCATCATTGGCATTATTCTGTGGGGATTAACTGCAACGTTGAATACATTGAACAGGGAGATGAATGCGGAGGTCTTGCTGAGTTTGAGTCTAGTTCATCTGTCAATTACTCATTTAGTAATTTCTCATTCAAGGTACGTATATTCATAATGACAACGAATAGAATGCTATTGAGTGATAAGTGCTATCAAGTATCGAAGTCCAAACTGTTAGATTCAGACTCAACTTGATTCCTTTATTTATTTGACAAAAATTCCCTTGCGATCCCAATCTAACCAATTTAATGCTTGATAGCACCTGCCTAGATTCTTATTAAATCAGTACGTACTCATAATTGTATTAATATACCAACTCATTTATTTTTTATAAGTTTGGTTTGGTGCTAAACCAATCAGTAATAGATGTGTTTAGTTTTTGGGGATTACAAATAGCCTGGTTGACTAATCTGAAACTAAGCTGCTGGCACCGTAGAAGTTTAATTTTCATGATACTTCATAGTAAATTCAAGCAATTCCTTTTTTTTAAGTGGAGTTTTTTCAAAGAGGGAATGTTCTGACTGGAGATTCGATGTGAGAAAAAATGGAGTGAAGAATTTGGCTTGATGCTGTTCTTCATTTGATGATGTTGGGACCAGCATTACAAAATCCAGCAATAGCATCACCATATGCAGGCATATTTACCACTTGCTGGGATTCCTTGGTAGATCTCAGTTTTGCTAGAAATTGAATGCTCAGGGTCTTGAAATTCAGTCTACCCATATTAATTTTGGAAAGATAACTTACATTCTTGCTATTGCACACTGCCAGAAAACAATCTTTTGTTTCCTATTTTTCCTTCTTATTGGGTATATTTTGATGCTGCCTTCTACGTGTTTTTCACTAGTCTTTCAACGTGGATCCTTTTGTTCTGTTTTTCCATGTTTGGTGCTCAGAATCTCTCCCAGCTTGTGTCAATCAACTATGATTTGCTTTCAAAGGGATGGAAGGATGAAACTTCAGCAAACCATGGTGCTTAACTACCCAATTTTCTTGGCTGAGAAACGAAAGTGGGTTTTGATGCTAGGTCAACATTTGAACCTTGAGGATCCCATTCACCTCAGTGGTTGCTTTGTATACAGCCTGTAAATGTAAGATTCTAAGAATTCTTTGACTTTGGTTATGTTGTTTCTTCTCATTACTACTATGTTTTATAATATTTTTTTTTTCTTCTTTTATTTCTCACCTTGCAGAGAGAAGCTTGAGTAGACAAAACTGTGGGGATGTGATCTTTCCTGATATAGGCTACTGCACCACATCGTGGGGCTTCAATTTTAGTCTTGAGTGAGTTATTTCTTTGGTTTGAGGACCTCTCTGTACATTGATAGATGCCTCAGGGCGGGCCCTCAGATGTAAACATGCGGTTTCTCTGCCATAAGCAAAGAGTCACATCCCTTTTACTTGATTTGTACTCTCTCTCAGAGCAGGACTTTATCAACTTAATGTGCTGACCAAAACTGAATTTAACTCGTGGCTTCAAGAAGCTTGGTTCCCTGCCCTATGGGGTTGATTCCCATTTTTCTGAAATTTGGAAGGCATGCAAGAAACATGAAAAAAAATTAAGGCATCATATAGGAGATGAGGAGAGTATGCTGCTGCCTGGTTTATTGTGTTTTGCTGCATTGGTGGCTTTTCCCTTGTAAATCCTTCATTCAAAAAACAACATATTTTCCATTATTGAAATTACTTATCAATCTTATAGTTATATGGTTTATCTTGTCAAGTTATTTCTCTAGGGAGTTTTGCTACCATAAATCCACTGTGACACAAAATCTCCACAAAACCCTTCATTAGAAAACTAGGCACCTGGCGCAATAGCTCTACCCGGTGTTGGCATGTGAGCTTGCATGCAAAGCGAAGCACTTTTAGCGCGGCCAATAAGTTCACTGAATGTTGATTGATTCACAATCTGATCGGTTATTCATTCCTGTCTTGTGACTCTGGGTAAACAAGGAGCTGATCTACAAGCACCCTGTCCTGGTTGTCAAGTTAATCTATGAGCTCAATTGCTTTGACTGAGTTGAGGACTTAATGATTTTCATTGTTGAGTGCAAAATGACTTGCACGAATTACTGCATTGGGAGTTCATGGAACCGTATGCCACTATTGGTTTACAATAATATTCCTTTCCGAGAAGCTTGACATCTCTATCATTCTCTGAAAATTTGTGTCCGAAACATTTTAAAAATTATATGAAAAGAGAGAAACATATTTGTACCAGACAAACCACAAAAGATGTGAGCAACGAGGAAATAATAAATGGCAATATGAACATGAAAAAAGTGAAAATCTTAAAGATGTGAGCAACAAGGATATCATAAATGGCAATATGAAAATGAAAAAAAGTGAAACTCCAAAAAAAAAAAAATGGGATTGAGTCATGTCATCAATCACTTTTTTTAAGATTGCGAACATCTTCCATAGTGTAGTCGGATAAATGCGAATTAACATCCAAGATAAAACACCTTATGTAAGCCAGGTCACTTTTTTTAAGATTGCAAACATCTTCCATAGTGTAGTCGGATAAATGCGAATTAACATCCAACATAAAACACCTTATGTAAGCCAGCAAAACCAATTGGTGTGCACTCACTCACTAGGATCTTCTGTAGACATATCAAAGTTATCCAAAAAAAGGGATCATTTAACAAGCAACTGGTTGATATATCTGTTGGTGTACGATGTCTTGTATTCCGTCAGAGTTTAATCCAGGGAATATTGGTGCAGCACCTTGACAGACAAGACGGTGGTCCCGCTAACCAGCTAGCAAGCCGTGAGGGTTGCAAAGGGGGCAGGAGGCCCCCCTGCATAGCAGGGGGTGTAGGGGGTGCAGTCCCCTCTCAAATTTTTTATTTAAGGACAATTGTATACTTTCTGGATGAGGGTTTTTTCGCTATATATTTGTAGTGAGGGTTTCTTTTTCTGTACTGCAAGCAATATTGAGAGGTGTGAGGGACGAGCGCTGTAACCCTATTCTCCATTGATAGTGAAGCAGGATCTCATCTCATCTGGGACGTAAGTAATTTTGCCGAACCTCGTAAATCTGTGTGCATTGCTTGGTCTTGTTTTTCCATTATCTTCTGCATCATTTGAGGGTTGCGTTTCTACAATATCCCTTAACATTAAAATTTAGAAGCTATTCTTAATCAGATTTGGATGAGGATATTACTCTAAAGTCGTGCTTTCTAATTAGATCGAGTGTTATTAGGGTTACTCTTGAGCCTCTCTCCAAGAACTTCAGTTTTGCAATATGATTGATACCAAACTTAATCAAGATTGTAGTTTTTCTATTTCATTCCATTCCAATGTAAAACCACATAAAAAATTTGTGATGGAGGATGCAGCCATTAATCAATTTGAAATTTATTCAAGATTTTAATATTATGGATGCTACCAACAGAAAGGGAATGCTTATTCTCCTTAATATAATTTTAGAGCCAGAGAACCTCATTTTGTGGGATTCAATACTGCTCAGGAGAGCCAGAAACCCAATTGGATCTCTCGCTCGCTCTGAAACAGCAGGAATCAAGATTGGGCTTGCCTGATTCCTATTCAAATCGATTTATTCAATCAATCCGTTCTAAGCGGGCCAGTGTGAAGAGTTTCTCTAAAGTTCCTTTGCAAATCATTCCTAACTATAGAATTGAAAAAAGAAAGAGAAGCAAACAGTATAATGCATCTACTGGTCATTCGGTGAAGTTATTTTCTCCTCCATATTGAATTGCTGTTTCTGTTCGATCTTAGTGGCAGAATCTAGCTCAACCTCCTTGCCTTTTGTTTACGTTTATGCGATATTGGAATCCGGCTACTGGTCAAATTCATCGGAAACGATAGCCCTCGAGGGGAAGGGGGAAGAGAATTGAAAAGTAGACTGAATTCATTTTCTATTTGGTTTTAAGATTCTGAAATTCCATGAAGCTCATGCTTGCAAAGGTGCACACCAATCTGCCTCCCAATATCAGTCAAAAACTTGTCAAGCTTTATTTGAAATCAGGAGAACTTAGAAATGCCCGCCAATTGTTGAATAAAATTCCAGAACCAGATCACCGTTTATGGACACTCTTGATTTCTGCTTTTACAAAGCAGGGTCTTCCTCAGGAATCCTTGAAGCTCTATGCTGAGTTGCAGACGAGGAACGTCAAGCCTGATAAGTTGGTTCTGTTATCTGCCATCAAGGCTTGTGCGGCTTTGGGTGACCTCATCAATGCCAAAGAAATTCACGAAGATGCAAATAGGTACGGATTCTGCTCGGATCTTGTACTGGGCAATGCGTTGATCGATATGTACGGGAAGTGTAGGTTCTTGTTAGGTGCATGCAAAGTTTTTGATGAGATGCCCACGAAAGATGTGATTTCCTGGACCTCGAAGTCTATGTGTTATGTTCATTGTGGGCTCCCAAGGGAAGCTCTGCAAGTTATTCGACAAATGAGCTTGACTGGAATGAGACCCAACTCAATAACCGTGTCATCCATTCTGCCAGCATGCTCTGCTTTAAAAGATCTAAGTTCTGGAAGAGAAATTCATGGTTTTGTTGTTAGAAATGGGATGGGAGAGAATGTTTTTGTGAGCAGTGGGCTTGTGGACATGTATGCAAATTGTTTGAGCATGCAGCAAGCACAGGCTGTCTTTGATAACATGTCACACAGAGACACAGTGTCCTGGAATGTGATTTTAACCGCACATTTCTCAACTGGAGGCTTCGAAAAGGGGCTTAATATCTTCTATCAGATGAGTACTGCACGGGTTAAGTTGAACTCTGCCTCGTGGAATGCTGTGATCAGTGGATGCATACAAAATGGGCAAAATGAACAAGCACTTGAGTTATTTGCTCAAATGCAAGATTCAGGGTACAAACCCAATCCTATAACCGTTTCCAGTGTCTTGCCAGCTTGCACAAATTTAGAAAGCTTAAGGGGAGGCAAAGAGATCCATGGCTATACCTTCAGGCATCAGATTATGGAGGATGTAACTGTAGCAACAGCTCTGATCTTCATGTATGCAAAATGTGGTGACTTGGAGCTTTCCCGAAGGGTATTCGACAGGTTGTCTAGACGGGATACCATTGCGTGGAACACCATGATCATGGCAAACTCAATGCATGGGAATGGCAAGGATGCACTGTTAATCTTCCAAAAAATGATAGACTCAGGTGTCAAGCCTAATCATGCCACTTTCACTGGTGTTTTGTCTGGCTGTAGCCATTCACAACTTGTTGAGGAAGGCCGCTTGATTTTTAATTTAATGAGTGGGGACTATTTGATTGAACCTGATGCTGATCATTATTCATGTTTGGTTGATATACTCAGCCGTGCAGGTTACCTAGAGGATGCATATGACTTAATCCAGAAAATGCCAATGGAACCAACAGCCAATGCCTGGGGAGCACTGCTTGGTGCTTGTAGGGTGTACAAGAACGTAAAGTTGGGACGTATGGCAGCACACCGACTGTTTGAGATTGAACCGGATAATGCAGGGAACTATGTTTTGTTATCCAACATATTTGTTAATGCCAAGCTATGGGGTGAAGCTTCACAGATCAGAAAATTGATGAGAGACAAAGGAATTATTAAAGTACCAGGTTGCAGTTGGGTTCAGGTGAAAAATAGAGTTTATACTTTTGTTGTGGGAGACAAAAGAAATGATCAGAGTGGCCAGATCTACAAATTTCTTGATGAGATGGGGGAGAAGATGAAACTTGCTGGGTATTCACCTGACACAGATTTTGTTCTCCAAGATGTGGATCAGGAGGAGAAGGAAGAGGTTCTGTGCAATCACAGTGAAAGGCTTGCCGTTGCTTTTGGCATACTTAACCTGAATGGGGGATTACCAGTCAGGGTTTTCAAGAACTTAAGGATCTGCAGAGACTGCCACAATGTCATAAAGTTTATGTCAAAGATTGTTGGAATACAGATTACTGTAAGGGATTCCCTGAGGTTTCACCATTTTCGATCTGGGTTGTGCTCCTGTAAAGACTTTTGGTAGAATCTAAATTCATTCTGATGTCTGAAATTCTTGTTAGACGATAGGGAACTGGAAGGAACCATCTCTTTCAAGATATCCGCTACATGACATACATTTTGTGATGAGATGTGTTCCATTGTTCCACCTACATGTTCTGATGATTCCAACGATCCATTGTTTTGCATTCCTTTGAAGGTCCAATGGTCAACGGAAATATGCAGGTTTAACTCTGAAGGTTAATATGATAAATTTGTTCAGATTTTTCCTGCAAGATGTGGATCAGGATAAGGAGCAAGTTCTTTGCAATCACATTGCTTTCAGCATGAATGGTTGGAGGTTGCATGACCGAGTATCTAATGTTCATAACATTTTGATAAAATGCCACTTGATAAATACTTCACACTATTTCATATTCTCATATGGTTCTTTGGTAGAACGATGAGCATATCACTTTAGTCAGAAACTGAAATAAAGGATATGAGAATATAATTAGCTGGCTTACCTCCACCATGAGGACCTTGTTGCTGGCCATCCTGTCCAATTCCAAGTTGTGTTATCTGGCAACGGCGACGGTGACAGTGAGAGCGGTGGTGCTGTAAGACTAAGGTCTTCTGGATTTTTTGTTTACTGAAAGCTATCTCTGATGGTGAGTAATGCATGATACATAGCAAAGCCAGGGACCTCTCTTATACATCTGGTCAGTATGCCGTTCCCTGATTCTGTTGTGGGGTGAAGTAGTTGCTTTTTCCTTATTTGATGGTATATGCTAATTTCTTTCTCATTAGTAATGCTTTTCTTGGTTTGAAAAAAAAAATCCTGAACCAAAATTTGGAAATTTTATTATGAATTCTTCTCCTCATATAAGGAATTAATATTGAAAAACCATATATCCATGGGCTCTTGCCTATAACTATTTAGTGGGTGCACATAAATAAAGGATATCTCCCTTATGTTCCTTATGGGGACCATTATGGCAATTTTGGCCATATAATTACAAGTGTGTTTAAGTTTTCTCTTGAACATGTCATTTTTTGTGCACTGTTTATGCCTTTTGTTTTCATCCTTTGGAGGAAGTCATCCACTCTGTGACATGGATCCTCCTGTCCATTGCAACGTACCCTATGTCAAAACACAACATGGGTGCGAGTGTGGGATCAGTACAGGATCCTTCAAAATTTTGTTCAACAAATCTATTTTTTTATTATATTTCTGCCAAAAAAGAAAAAGAAAGGGAAGCTGCCATGGATGGCGAAGGAGGGGAGGAAGGGGGTTGGGGGGGGGGGGGGGGGGGGAGAGAAGAAGGGAGACAGCTGTGTGCCTGCTGTTCATGTGCATTCTCCAGCATTCTTCCTTGTCATTGGTGTCCGCTTGTGGAGTGGGAGGGGAAACCTAAGCCCCAAAACCCAAATTGTGGTCTAATATGAATTTTTTACTCTAAAAAAATTAGAATTTAAAAAACTAACATTTTAAATTTATTTTTATGGCCTGAATATCCTTCTCTGCAGAATGAGTTGGTGCATGATGCCCAACGTAGGCCTAGATTTTGTATTTCTTCTTAAAGTCTTTTTTTCTTGGTGTTTGCGGGTTAGTCTTTCCTGCTAATAGCAATGCCAAAGGTGGTGTAAAGTCTAGCTTAGCTTGTTTGTTGAAGTGTCTGGCTCTGTCCAGCTTGTGGTTGTAGTTTCTTTTTCTGTTTTTTCTTCTGTTTTGCTAAAAGTTTATAGCCTGAATAGTTTGCAACTTATATTTGGGTTCTTATTAAAAACTGAAAACTTCATTTAAAAATGTATATTTAGTATCCACAAAGAATAACTGAGGATTCAACACTTTAGTGAAGAGAAAGGAAAGGCTTAGCCAAGCCCTGTAAGTGTTACCCATTTTTGGGCCCATATCCCTGCGTCTTATGCTGTAGGGATCACATGGATCCAATTCCCTGATACATATCTGTGCTGAATAGGTCAAGTGTAAGAAGGGTTTAATGTTGGAAGAAACATATTGCTTACATTTTGTAGGCATTTTCATTGCAAAGGTTTTGAAGGCTGTATGTTGAACCCCAAGTAAAGTAGAGTGTGGACTGTAGATGAGTGGATGAGGAAAGATTAGAATACAGAAATAATGAGAGAATGGAGTGTTTGTTTTTGCTTGGATTTCCTGCTCCTTTTCATGTCTCACTGAGAGGGGTGGCAATGCTTCAACTATCAAGTAATGTAGGGCCTAGTTGAAAGAGACTATTACTACATATTCAATGCTATGAGTCACAGACTTGCTTGATTGAGATGACCTTATAAACTGCTTCTGCATCACGAAACCTCTCAGGCTCTTTTTGGTCTAGAGATGCTGCATCTGTTTAGGCAGGTCCTTCCACTTTTTCCAAAGAACTGCACCTCCTTTTAAAGGCTCTTCCTTTCTATGTTCTAAAGATATATAGTTTGAGTTCAGAAACCAACATGGTCGTGGATCATCAACACAACAAACTCAACCTTAGCCCAATTAATGGAGTACGCTACATGGATCCGAGCAAACAAAAAAACTAAAAATAATAGTAAAAGAAAAGAACATTGCAACAATAATAACTCAGAAATATCCCACCTAAATTGGGTCGGCTACATGGATCCTTGCCTTCCAAACACCTCTAGTTGAGATCGTCCTTGAGTCAAGACCTAAACTATGCATATCTTTCCTCCCTACTTCCTCCTAGGGTCATTTTAGGCCTGCCCCTAGCTCTTTTAGCCCCTTCAATCTGAATCAAATTACTCCTCCATACTGGTCCATCCTAGGGCCTTTGTTGAACATGTCCATGGTGGTGGATTTTCATATTTCACAAACCCTTGAAATAGGACATGTTACTGGTCCTTTGAATTTGATAATGTAACTTATAATTTTTAATAAAGTTACATTGGGTAAGGTTAGGATGTCAATAAATATGGGGAATGATCCTTATATTTTTTATGAAAGTAGATGACAGAAAATAGTTTGTCAAACTTGTTTCTATTATTTATCACAATCTGACATACCAAAACACTGCAGAGATGCTTTGCCTCTTTCAAAGAAACCATAAAATACTATTTGCTACCAATGTTTGAAAATTATGTTGTTCCTTCTCATTCCTGTTTTCTAATATATATATATTTTTTAATTCTCACGTTGCAGAGAGAAGCTTGAGTAGACAAACTATGGGGATGTGCTCTTTCCTGGTATAGGCTATTGCACCACATCATGGGGCTTCAATTTTAGTCTGAGTGAGTTCTTTCTTTGGTTTGAGGACCTCTCTGTACATTGATACATGCCTTAGGGTTGACCTTCAGATATAAACATGCAGTTTCTCTACCATAAGCTAAGAGATCACATCCCTTTTACTATGTGTACTTTCTCTCAGAGCATGAGTTATTGACTTAATATGCTTACTGAAACTATGAATATAATCTTCAAATTTGAAAGGCATGCAAGCAATATGAAGAGTTGAGGCTCTGATCGTTTCAATGGAAATGGTTCTTGGAAAGGAGGAACAGGAGGAAAGTGTTTTACAGAAATGTAATACAAAAAGTTGGAAAAAAAAATCATATTAAAATTCAGGATGTTGTTTTCTCAAAATAGTGATATCTTGATTGTTGCTACTTTTCATATCCATGGAGGACCCCATACTCATCATATGGTTGGATCCTTTCTTTCATTCAATTATGGCAGACTCAACTATGTTGTTTATTGTGTGGCTGCATTAGACCTTTTCCCTTGTCAAGCCATTATTCAAAATATGACCTATTTGCCTTTCTTGAAATTACTTTTCAATCTTTTAGTTATACCTGTGTGGGGCACTTTTCGGGTGTGGGATGCTCGTTTAACCTCTGTTTTCGTCTTGTTCCTTATTTACCTGGGTGCACTGCATTTTCAAAAGCTTCCTGTCGAACTGGCTTCTATTTCAATCCGTGAATTAAGTCTCCAGTCAACTGGTGGAGTACATTGCATCAACCTGGGAGCGGTGGCCGATCTGGTACATCAATACATGTTCCAATGCCCATTCCAATCTTGTCGAACTTTACTAACTCATATGGTTTACCTTGTCAAACTATTTTTCAATGGGTTTTGCTAGCATAAATCCACTGTGACACAAAAATCACCAAAAACCTTTCACAGAAAACGAGACAAATGAAAAATAAAAACAGAAATACATGAGACTGTGTGGGGTTGCATTCCTTGATTTATGAGAGGAGTTGTTGCATAGGGAGTTCATGAAACAATATGCAATTGTTGGATTACAATAATTTTCTTTTGAGAAGCTTAACCTCTTTTACTATTCTTGAAACAATTTGTGGTGGAAATGTTCTCAAAATATAAAAACAGAGAAAAACATAATTGTACCATAAGCAGACTGCGAAGGATGCCAATAACACAGAATATCAGAAATGACAACATGAACCTGAAAAATAAATGAAATATTTTTTAAAAATGGTGAGGTTGAGTCATGTCACTGGTCACTTTTCTAAGATGGCAAACACCCTCTACAATTGGATGAATGTGAATCAACTTCCAAGATAAAACACCCATGGTTGTATACTTTACGATACCTCCTTGGGACCCGTCAAAGTTATATTCAACGAGAAAAATAAAACCGAAATATAACAGAAACAGAAAGATGGTGAGATTAATATCGTTGTATATTATTTTGATAACAACAATTCAGTTTTTTACCAACTAAATGGGATGGGCTAAATTAATTCGTGAAAAAGGGTAAAATAAAATGAAAAAAGAGAAAGGAAAGAAGTTGTAAATTGTTTTGAAATCGTTGGAAAAATTGGGGCCAGACCTTCTCTCGATCTATTGGAAAAGAAGAGACGCCCATCAAAGGTTTGTCGACCATTGAAACATCTCTTCCAATAGTTGCACCTATTTTAAATAATCAGATTTTTTAAATTAAAATTTCCTATAATTTAAAACCTCAATTTTTTCAAGGATTGGTTTGGTTCGGTTGCAAGGCCATGCAACGTGCTCTTATTGTTATTTTGTTTTAACAAATTATAAACAAGATGCTACCTGAGCTGCCATATGATAGATATTGGGATCATCAAACAACCATCAATTTGATAAATACCTCAACCTTAAAATTTTAAAAATATTCCTAATCAGATATGAATGAGGATATTCTCTAAAGTCCTGCCTTCTCATTAGATCCAGCATCATTAGCTTGGTTTGAGGAATTGGAATTCCGATTCGGGCTGCTCTGAATCAACTCGATTCGTATCAGGCCAATTCCATGTGATTCCCAACTGATTTTAGAGCCAGAGATCTTCATTTTATGAGATTCAATTCTCCTCAAAGAGATAAAGAGCAACCCAGTGCATGAAGCTCTTGCTACTGCAGGGTCTGGAAGGGAGAAGTGTATACAGTTTTACTCCCTGCTTCACAGAAGAGAGATAATGTAGCAGTAACTTGTGAACTACCTCAGTACACTGAGCCAACAAAACAGATCATCTATTCACATAGTGGTTACTTGCACCAATAGTTGAAAGTGGGAAGAGAAACCCTGCTAAAACATATATATATATATATATATATAGTAAAATTACTTCTCCCAATTTGTAATATATTGGGTGGAAAGGGTTTGTGGGGAAGAACAATTCACCCTCATTTGACCCTTTTCGGTGGTTCAGGCCTTCAGGGCTTCAAGCATCCCCAGTATTCAGGCTTTCCTTCCAATTATGTGCTATACTGATAGTGAAGTCCTTGGAAGCTTCTTTGTTGTCGGCATGAGTGTAGGCGCAAGTGCCCAACAACACAAATAGGATCTCTCATCTGTAACTGCAAGAAATGAACAAAAAGAGATCCCTCCATTATGAGTTCTTGACCATCAGTTGAACGACAGTAGTGATTAAGCCCCTGTTTTTAAAC
>NC_056562.1:29799352-29864274 GCF_013358625.1 Macadamia integrifolia
TTGAACCCTTGTTTGTTTAAAGTGAAATGAAATAAGAGTGGTTTCGAATGGGGCATTTGCTCAAAGTATGGTTGATGTAAAATGTTATCAAAAAACATGTGGGAATCACAATTAAAGAAAATGAGACACATGAAATAAGTGATCTCCTTCAATAATCTCTCTAAGCGGTCTTGTGTAGAAAAACCTTTGTCATAAATAAGCATTTTGAGTAAAATACTCAACAAAGAAAAAGGTTAGGGGTCCACAACAATTTGCATTATAAGGAAACTTGAAAATTGGGTTTCAATGAATATAATAATTTGAATTTGTTTGCATCTTGAATAATTTTATCTACTTAGTTTTACTCAATTTATCATATTCATTTTACAGGTGAAAATTCTATTTCACTTTACTTCAAACAAATGGACTAACGTTTCAAATTCGATTACAAAAATAGATTACCTGTTGGGTTATTTGCTTGATATATAGCCCACTAAATTTTGACATACCACTTATGTACATAATTTTTCATCTATCCAACGATCAAAATGTCAGAAAATTTTCCTTATACAAAAAACAGTAGTGCACCCAGTGAAACCCATTTTCCTATATTTAAATTATAACATCATAATTTTGCCCAAACTAGTTGAAATGTGTGGGACTGGCATCCTCCACCAACTATTTACAAATAATATATAAATTAAGGGAAAAGGCTTTGCAGTGGGCACACCGGCCTGCCTATTTCTCTCCCATAAATTGACTAATGATTAAGGGCTATGACAAAAATCCTTGTCAAGGTAGCCTCAAGGATAAGCAATCTTTGCCTTACAGATTCAAATTCCAATGGCGTAACATGAAAGAGAGAGAATAGAGAGAAGCCAAAATGCATGCTACCTCACAACTTTTGCTACAAACCCTTTTTGATTCATTCTTTATAATCCTTTTCACCGGCAACTGATTATCACCTCTATATTGAATATGCAACAATGTGGGACTTCTCCATCCTTTGTCAACCTGAAATTCCAAAAACTCATGACCTAATCTCTTCTGTGTCTGCTAACCGTTTACCCTTCAACCTAGAGGTCCAGAAACCAGTCAAGAGCCACAGAATTTAGTGATTGACCCGAACCTATGTTATGAATTTATTTTATTTTTTAATTTTTTTAATTTTTTATTATATTATATTCTATGAGAGTGATGTTTTTATGAAGGCCGGTCTAGAGAGAATTTGGTTTATGTTGTATTGCTTAAAATGACTACAAAAGGAAAGACTCATACCAGTAAGAGAAGAATTCATTAGTTTCAGAGGGAAAAAAAAAGACAGAATTCATCGGCTATGAATAGAAATTCATTCGATTGGAAGGAGGTTTACGAATTCACGATGACCTTGCCGTGCATCAACTCAGGTCATTACTCCCCTAGACTCAGCCTTTCCTAATTTGAGGTAGGACTCCAATTCTAGAGCAGTAGTTAATTCCAACCACAACAATGCGCGCCAGAAAACTACTAACTTCTAGGCTGAAGACCCTCTCTTATTCTAGAGAGAGAGAGAGAGAGAGAGAGAGAGAGAGATTGAAAACAACAAACCAAGACACAACTTGAAGCCAAGAACGAAACATTTCAATCTCAACAAATCAGAAGTTGCTTCAAAGGTGAAAATCAATGTAATTACAGCAAACACCATCCCGACCCCCAACCCACTATTAAGAACTAATAATACACAGTTACATACGAGAAGCATGTAAGGAGGAAAAGAAAAGGAAAGAAAGATAAAACCACCTTCCCCCATCCCATCATGTAAATATGAAGGTAAAACTAATTAAAAAAAGGCTGCCAATGCTCAATCGATTCTTAATGAGAAGATTTGAGCAGATCTGAAATCCTGATTCAATGAAACCACCAAAAACCCAGATTAAACTTGCTTAAAATGGGCATGACAATTGGTCCTCTTCTTCAGTCCAGAAAAGAGGGAGGTGGTTGGCCCAATCCAACTCGCTGGGATGATCCATCGTCCAATTCATCAACCACATCAGGGTGCAGATCTATGCTGGAACGTCGGAGGTCTTCAATTCGCCGGGTCACCTCAGTCATTGAGGGGCGCTTATCGGGATACTGAGCACTACAATCTATTGCAAGCTGTAGGAGCTGAACCATCTCATCCTCCACATTCTGGTACCTCAAGAGCTCAAGGTCAAACACCTCTGATGTCCACTCCTCTCGCACTACCGATTGAACCCACCTTGGTAGATCAACTCCATCTTCATTCAAGAGTGCATGGGTTGGAGGCTTCCCGGTCAACAGCTCCAATAGAAGAACACCGAAGCTGTAGACATCTGCCTTTTGCGATACCTTACGGGCATCTGTCACCTCAGGAGCACGGTATCCTGCAACGCGGTTGGGGGTGGAAGTAGGACCAACAAGGTGTGCAAGACCGAAGTCAGATACGCGGGCATCATAGGATTTGGTGAGGAGGATATTAGATGACTTGATGTTGCCATGCGAGATATTGGATCCCCTCGCATGGAGATACTCAATGCCACGAGCAACTCCAAGAGCAATGCCAGACCTGATAACCCAACTCAATGGAGTCCTACCGGCTCCTCTGTTTCCTGTAGTTGCGAGAGATAAAGAGATACAAAAAAACAGAAAAAATTGTAGTTAGGCACAGACAGATTCTGCTCTCATAAGCTCACTTGCTTTTCTTCTATCAGTGTTTGATGGGTTTCTTCACATTTAACGTGGTTGAGAGAAGTTCTAAGGGTGACTCGAATAATTTTATTTCAAACTCAATTTAGTGAAAACTGCAGATGAATGAAGAATAACTTGTAATTACACTGCATACATCAAGATCACAGTAATACCAGAAGCAACAACGAAGCAAGAGTAGAAGCAACTATAGTTTTTTCCATTGATAATGCAATCCAAAACAATGTATAACTTTTTTATTTTTTTGGTAACAATCCAAAACAATATATAATTAGATAGAAAAGATCCATTAGCCAGGAAAAATCGCAAAAATTGCTGGCATGGATGGAGGACAAATCCCAAGCAGTAAGGTATAAAAAATTTAGACAAGTTACCTATTCAAAAAATTAGGGGGGGGGGGGTGGATCTCTGAGCTTCTTGAAGATTTTTACGCAATGTAGACATACAGAGCAATCCCAATAAACAATGTGAGCAAAAAATTTAAAATTAGTAACAAGGGGAAATAAAAAAATCTTAAAAATAAAAATGAGGCACAATAAACATATCACAGAGATCATTAAAAATGAAAACCCCCCATTAAAAAAGGGAACTGAAATCAGACCCACAAAATACTAAAAGCAGAGCATGATGCTGTAAAGGTAATGAAAGGAAGAAGACGGAAAAGTCTCACCATGCAATAGTGCAGATAGACTGCCCATAGACAAGTAATCGTAGACAAGGAGCTTCTCGTCTTTGCTGTAATAGTAAGCCCTGAGCGGGACTAAGTTTTCGTGATCCATGGATCCAACAGTTTCAAGCTTCTCCCTGAATTCCCTCTCCGAAATGGTAACATCTTTGAGCCTCTTCACAGCCAAAACCGTACCCATCTCCAAAACGGCCTTGTACGCCGTACCAAACGTTCCCTTCCCCAAAACTTCCGCCGAAGCCCTCAACAGATCCTCCAGATCGAAAACCCTAGAAGCATTTCCGAAGAAAATAAGCTTCTTATTCCCACTACCGTTCATGTCACCCTTGGAAGCTGTTGCCACTGCCGTGGTAGTAGCTGTGGGCGCAGCAGTAGCAGAGGGAACCGCACTGCTACTCAGACCACCATTTTCTCTCTTCTCACCCGGCATCTCTACTTCAGACCCCTGCTTCACTGAAGCAATGTCTACCGATCTCGTCTTTCCACTACTCTTCTTCCGGCACAAAATGAACAAAACGAGAAGAATCAACAAAAACCCAATCACGGATCCAATCGCAATCCCAGCAATTGCTCCTCCTGACAACTTCTTCTTTTCACTACCACTACCGCCACCTTTTACGCTACTCGTGGGCGATGGTGCCTCCCCAGGACAAGCAAGGAGTGGACCGCCGCAGAGCGAATTCCCGACAAATGCATTGGCACTTTTATCACTTAGACTCGGCGGGATTGAACCATTCAAGTGATTATACGAAACATTGAACTGAACAAGACTCTTGATTTCTGGTAGATTCGGAATCGAACCACTGAGTTGATTGTTCTCCAAATAGAGAGTCCCCAACCTGGTGAGGTTGTTAAACTCCGTCGAGATCCCACCAGAGAAGTTGTTCTCCCCAAGGTTCAGACGAACGAGGTTGTCAAGACCGAACAAGAAGTTAGGGATCTCACCAGAGAAATGGTTTCCATGCAAGTATAGATTACGGAGGTCCGTACAGGCGGCGAGATCCGACGGAAGTTGACCGGAGAGGGCGTTGAGACGGAGGCTGAGAGTGCGGAGGTGTGTGAGGTTGCCGAAGACACCAGTCGGGATTTCTCCGGTGAGTGCAGTACCGGGGAGACGAATATAGGTAACGCTGTTGTTCACGCACTGAATGCCCGGCCATGTGCATGGCGTGGGTGAACTCTGGTTCCACCGAAGATACTTGCCGACGGCGGCCTTGAATACCAGAAGTGCTGCCTTTTCCGACGCGAGATCTGGTTTTCCGAGAGGAAGGAAAACCAGAAAAGAGACAAGAACTAGACAATGAGATAACGCCATTGGCGTTTTCGCAGAGCCAAAACCTCTCTTTTCTCCTTAAAAAGCAGTTTTCATGACTCCACCATTCTCCTCCTTCTCCTCCTCCTTCACAGTCCACGCAGAGAGTGAGAATAGAAAGAGGAAAATAAAGAGCCCTTCGCTAAGCGTTATAAAACCCTTGTTATAGGGAGTTTATAGTAATTTTCTTGCAGAGAGTGAGAATAGAAAGAGGAAAATAAAGAGCCCTTCGCTAAGCGTTATAAAACCCTTGTTATAGGGAGTTTATAGTAATTTTCTTTTTAATTTCTCTACCAGAGAAGTGTGAGTTACAGATAGCTTTTAATTATTTTTTAATTTTTAAATCTGTAACCAAGCTGGAAGTTTTATTTATGGTAAAAATGTGAGATATTATCATAATGACGCCTGATGACCAATGGGTGGGCCCCTGTTGGCAGACTTTATAATCGTCTGTTTTGGGTTGTGATCTTGTGGTTTTGCATCACTTGGGACCCCACATAACAAACGGTATAGATTGGTCTGTTAGTTAATTGTCTGTAATGGAAAAGTCAAGATTATAGTTGGGGAAATGGGGAAATGCTTTAGTGTCAACGGCCGGTAACCTGTACGTCAAGATAGGGTCCACTTCCCAAACTCCTAACGGCAGATAGCGGCTGTTTTACTGATTAACCCATTCATTTTTGCACATAAAACCCACATATCAGTACCAACTCCCCGTTGCCGTTACTGATTAACCGTCAAATCAAAGATGGAGTGGGACCTACCAGGTCTGACGCCGTTCCATCCGGATATTGGCCGTTAGAGTCGGAAGGAAAACGCTGTAATTTTTTTTTTTTTTTTTTTTGGGGAAAGACCGCCGAGTTGCGGCTTTTCCGACTCGTTGCCTCGGACATCGCCAAAACCTGGAGGCTTGAAATACCTAAAACACCCGTGAAATACTGGCTTCATGGGGATAAATTTGACATTTCAGGAAATGCCTTTTATGATTCATCTGCTTTTGCGTCCGCCGAGGCGCGGGAGGGAAATATTGTTTGGGTGTCTTCCCAAGTGTGGATTATGGAAACCTAAAAATAATAGGGAAGAGAGGGGGTGAGCTCTGCCTGTGGGTCCCACTAAAGCTCACTGGACGAAGCACACGTTTAATCTTGTTCAACACAGATTCGAGATTTCCCAAGAACAGGGAGTGGAGAGAGGGACCACTTTGTGAAACTGTTACTCTTAACCGTTCGATCTATCACGTCATACAATCCCAGTTAGTCATCCACGCGCTGGCTGTCGGCCACGTGTAACTGTGTCCAAGAGGATACTATAGGTGAAAATTGGTTTTCGTCTATAAATCTGGTCCACTAGACACCATACACGTGGTCGACACTTGTCTGGGACCCACTGCTTCACTGCTCTTTACTCTCACTTTGGAGGTGTGTGGACTCCTACTGTGGAGTGTGGATATAAAGTAGTTGTACCTCGAGATTATTTATAATCATAACCTATCTGGCTTCCAGACCATCTATGTGACCCCCATTGGGCTTGTACCTGCCACCAAATATCTCCATATCTTCTGAGGTGGTTAATGTACGGTGAAGATCTCACTTTGATCTGATCTTCTCAGTTTCTATCGGGGTTGATGATTGGGACCCATCTAAGGCTGTGTTGTGGTGTTGGTGATGGTGGTAGGGACATGATATCCTAAAAAAACAGGGAGAGTGGGTCAGGTGGGCTGTCTTTTGCTGT
Organism: Macadamia integrifolia; assembly: GCF_013358625.1. Taxonomy (NCBI): domain Eukaryota; kingdom Viridiplantae; phylum Streptophyta; class Magnoliopsida; order Proteales; family Proteaceae; genus Macadamia; species Macadamia integrifolia. Next base: position 29,805,766 of record NC_056562.1, read on the forward strand.
GGAAGAGGTTAAGAAATGAGACAACAGTGACAAGAACATTATTTTGAGGCTGGCAGCTTTGGTGGAGTGATTATGAGGAGGGAAAATTAAAAATGGAATCCAAAGTAACTTTTTAAGATCTCAAGCAGGGAGAGGATCCGCCTCTTCTCCAACCGGTTGGGCTAGAAAGATTCAGACACATATTTTATCATTGATTGGTTTTTTTTTTTTTTTTTTTTACAAAAGATGGGTATTCAGGCTTCGACCTGATTAGTCATGCGGGTTTATATTAACCTCACAACTATATAGATTAGATCATATCGAGGTTGAATAAAAATCATTCGATTTTCATTGAAAGCAATGAAGAGTACTAAACACCCCTGTGTGAGTGATCTAAAATGTCATTGATTTAAACCCTCTTTAGTTGGGGTAGTTGGAGAAGACCAACATATGAACATACACCCTGAAGTTCCCATCAGATGTCTAGTTGGGTGTCCCAACAATTAGAGGAAGATCTTTTTTAGTTCAAAGAATTAGTTTTGATATCGATGTTGATCAATATAGCCAATGTAATACTAATACCAAAAACCATGATCTCAAACATCTATAAGTTAAAAGCTATCAGCTATCAAGCACAATTTCAAAAATCAAGATCATATCAGTGGATCCATATCGGGCTGAGCTAGAATTTATCTCAATTCCACTTGATCCAGCTCATTGATTCTTGTGTGAAAATCTTAGATGCCAAGAATATATCATTTCCAAGCTACTTTAGATTGATCTTGGTCGATTTGTTTCAATCCATGTCGAAATTGGCCAGGACCAATTTGGATACGGATTCCATGTTTAATCCCTGCCACCAAGGCATGATTCAGAACAAAATGAAATAAAATCAGACAATCTGGATCAAGATAGTCCAAATTGGCTGATTTGGATCTGAATCAATTGCGGTCAATCGTGACTCCTCCCTTCCGAAATGGTTGATTCATACTTGGTTTCTAGGATTCAGGTAGAACTTAATCAATTCTGACTAGTTTAGAATGAAATCAAATCAAAATCGACTAGACCCAATCCTGAATCGTGATCCTAATCTTGATTCCAAATTTAATAACCTTGTTAACAAAGCTGCCAACAATAAAACAATGGAGAAGTGAAAAAATTGGAGGGAATTGGAAGAATTTAGGTAAGGGGGAGGAGTAAAGTGGGGATTTCTTATGAGACATTCATTATAATTAATAAGAGCAGTCAAAGAAGAAGAGAAAGAGAGAACCAAAATTGGATACTAATAAGAGCAAAGTAGACAATATTAGATAAGTAGAGCCAACTACCCATGCATTGAAAAAGTCCTTAAAATTTGGCTGTTGGAGTAACTCACAATAAGGGTTTTGGCTTTTCTTTTCTTTTGTATACTTGTCGGCTGTTCACATGCACAGTAATGGGTGCTTTCAAATAGAATACGTGCTTTTGCTTTCCTTTTCTCGTGATTCCAGGGCCAATCCAATACTTTTTAATTTACTTTCCATGGCTTACGTTTGGTTGGTTAGAATTTAGGAAAGTTTAGTTTCTCAAGAAACCTAAAAATCCAACAATTCGATTGACACTAATCCACCCTTTATGACCCTTACCCAACCAATAAAAACAGAAAAAATGGTATTTGGGTGCTCACTCTATTACAGACCTATAATTTATCCGTCGCATTGAATTGTATTAGACAGTTTTGCCTTTCATCAAGAAGAAAAAAAGAAAAAAAATTTACCATCAATTTTAATTAAAGAATCAAAATTTTGAATAAATTTATCCTTACTAAGAATCATTTCACCCAAAGACGATTTGCTAGGTATTAGTATTGGTCTTCGTCTTTACGATGAATTCGATACTAATATTTAAAACTATGAATAAGACCTACATTTGATGAAATCCATTTAATGATTCTAAAGTTAAATTGTCGAATTAGTACATACAACTGAACTTAATCTTATCCCAACTAAATGTGATTGACTTCAGAATAAGTAATAAGAAATTTAATAGCAGTCTTAAGGACTAAAATGTGGACTAACTACGGTACGCAACACAAGAACAATGTCGCTGAGCAGTATTTTTGACCAAATAATTTTAAAAACAAACACTTCATCAGCAAAGTTTAAAAGATCAGAATCAAAACAGTTGGATCGATTTGTACTAAATATCTAGGATTAGGACATATATTTTGGCTGGTTTGGGATTCCATTCTTTTAAACCCTACCAATCATTTCAGTGTCTAACCAATTTTAGAAGCAATGGGAAATCATTAATGGCTGTCCCCATCTATAATCTCCCCTTTCAAAAGGGTGTAGTACATGTTAATATAACTAATGGATGAATACAAGGTAGGCTAACCAAATTGTAGGCTGGTTGGAAAAATCTATCTGTTCGATTTATTATTTTTGAAGTCTTGATCCTATGAAATTGTTTGTCAAAATTAGTATGTTGTCAACTATTCAAACTTTAACAATATATATATATATATATATATATATGTGTATGAATTTAAAATCAGTAATAATTATGCATTTATTATAGATTTAAAATTGTGGATAAAATGACTCCTCCATGGGTTTAGGAAAACCTTTTCATTTAATATATAAGAATCACATGGCTTCACTTGTTAAATATTTTACATGCATGTCATTACTCATTATTGCAGTTAGGGGTACCAATCGGTCAGGCCTCGTCAGTCTTAGTAGGGCCTAGCTCGGCTTATGTCCTTGGACCATGATCTACCTATTTAAGGAATGAGTCGGTCTTGATTGGTGTCATGTCGGGCTCGATCGAGTTCTGGGCTTCAATCGGGCTATAATTGAGCCTTAACTGGGATAATGTATCAATAAAGCCTTAAACAGTATTTATTTTTCTTAAATTTAAGATACTTTAATTTTTTTTGTTAAATTATCAACAATTTTGAAAAATTATTATACTTGATTATAATCAATAATTGATAAAAATGTCAATATATATCCTATTCTATCCCGAAAAATCAAAGTACCTATATAAATTATCGGGCTTGTAAACAGGTCAGGCAGATTGGGAGACCCCATCGGGTTTATCTCTTGCACCGTGTACTACTTATTTATAAACGGGCTAGTTCAAGTTGAGTCATAAACGTGTTGAGCTCGATCGAACCTACCGATGCAGGCTTGAAATTGACACCTCTAATTACATTTATTATTACTGGTAATAGCCAAACTTTAATAAGACGACGTTTGGATTATTGATAGTAGAAGCTAATTAAAGCTGCCTAATTCTAGGTGAGATGACCAGGTGGAGATGAAACAATGCAGCAAAAGGAGTCAGCTTTGACTGCTAAAGTTGAATCTTATCTCAAAAATGAACATGGCCATGGCCAACTAGTAACTTTTTGAAGGTCCAGATTTAAGGGTAATGAGAATCATGTTGGTGGAACTGTAGCATTAATTTTTATTTCAAAAAGAGAGAGAGTTTCCCATGCGGATAGTGTTGGGTGGGTGGAGGGAGGGAATCTCATATCCTACATTAATCATGGCGTGAGAAACAATTTCCTTTGATAGGGACTCGTATATTTAAGATGAGAGAGAAAATCATTGTGGGATCCACATGGCCAGAATATGTGTTGAAATGTTGGTGTAGAGTTGTCGACTTGTAGTTACACATGGGTCATATGAGGCTCTAGATATGTTTTCATATGCCATTGGATTTTCTTTACGTGATACTTCAAATATGAATTTAGGTATTAATATTGTAAGAATTGTATTCGATACATATTGACCAACACAATCAAAATGTAGGTTTATTTTTCTCATCAAAAAGTGATTTTTTTTGTATTGGAATCGGCCCAATATAACCATTTTGTATGATTATTGATATTGATATTGCGTCTGGCACCGGTATCATGATCACTAAAACCTTGACCTTAAGGATGTGAGTTGGATTTTTCAATATGGTATAAAATCTTACATTCATTTGTTTGTTCTCTTAAGTTGTATGTTTATATGTAGAGTATAATGAAGCTATATCCATCTAATAACTTGAGTTTTTTGTATTTGAGTAGTGTTTCAGTTTGAAAATCATCTATTATGAAACAATGAAATGCAGTGAGCATCCAACTGTTGAGGTGCATGACTGGGCCCTCTCAACCGTGTAATGTTCATTACACCTTATCACTTGTTGTAGACAATTTCAACCTAATATTTCATGGGGTTATCCCACTTTATTTAGCAATAAAGAGAGAAAGTGTGTGATAGTGTGAGTGTATCCCGCACTAAGTGTGGAACCATTTTTTAAGAAAAGAAAAAGAGCTTTACAATAACTCAATTTGGTAGACTAATGTGCAACATAACTAGTTCCACATGACATCTTTTCATAAAGGATGTCTTCAGAATCAGAAATCTCTGTTTCAAAAATGATATCAAATTTATTTTGTTTCAGATATTTTATCAATTTTTTATGATTATTTTTCTGGTTGGGACATTCATTGCAAAATGGCACAATTCATTACAAAGGAAGCAACGACAATCTTTTTTTGATTTACGTTGTCCCGTGAATTTAGATTTTGTAGGTTGTTTATATACAAAACGCCTTTTTGAAAACTTATTTTTTGGTTGAAGCCTATTTTTCCAAGGCTTCCATTTTCACCATTAAAATTTTTTAATTATCTTTTACCTTCTTGAAGGTTTATAATGAGAATGTGGTTTACCAAACTCATAATTTGTTGAATAATATCTTCGATATAAAACTGGGTTAACTTTATGTTTAATTGCCTTAGCTGCTTTAGCTTTGAGGTAGTCATCAATAATAATGCGAAAAATGAAATTGATTCAGTTTCCTAAGGTATCTGAATTCCCTGAACTGGTAAGGTATTTTGAATAATTTTTTGCACCTAATTCATCCTAAGGTGTGGTAGTTTTGAAAGAATTGTTGTAACCAATGGTTAGAATGTGTGTCATCTAACAGATGATAATAATGCATGTATGCTTTTGCAAAGTCTTCAAAAGCTTTCATTTTATTAAATTAAAACTTATATCATCTATGTAGGTATTAGTGGGTTTGGTACCACAAAATTTTGTTTTTATAATTTTAGTAAATTCTTGAAGGATGTCTTCCCAACTAGCAAAGTTAGCTAGGAGGTCAGCCTTCTTAGTTTTTTCTGCATTTGTGTTTTGGTATTTTTGAATAAATTACAGAACATCTCCTTGTAAGCTTCCTGCAATGTATTCAATGAATTTTTCTTTAGACCATAAATTTTTATGATTGGTTATCATTATACCAAATGTTTGTGCCCAATCATCAATTGTTGATTCATAGTCTTTAAAAGGTATATGGGTCGGGTCAAGATAGGTTCCTCTTGAAGTAATATTGATCTTGTTTAAGTCATATTTTCTTTGGTAGAAAGAAGTGGGAGTTAGATCATCTTCTTCTTTGATAGTGAAGATGTTGTCTTCAAAATGAGTTTGAGCTCCATATTAAGGGGCGAACTCAAGATCTTTTTCAAAGTAATCATCAGAAGAAATTTTTCGTTTCGATTTAGAGCTAGACTCAGGTTGGTCTGTAACTAGCTCTTCATTTTCATTTGAAGACTCATCCGTTGTTTTGGACTTGTCAGATTGATGATCTGTAATGGCTTGGATGTCAGTCTCAGATTCATCATCACTAAACAACATATATGAATGTTCTCTAAAAACTGATTTGTGTTCAGTATAGAAAACTTGCTACATACTTAAAAGTTTTTTCTATTCAGTGTGGTCTGAAGACTCTTTATATCTATATTTATAATGATCTAAGACTTCCTTGTAGTAAGGATAATCATAATCTTGATTGTTTATTTAGACCGTTGGATTGTTAATTGTTGATATAACGACAAATTTAGAACGAACAGTAAATGGTTGATCCGTTTCTGCTCTAGGTCCGAATCTGTATATTTTTTCATATATTTTATTAAAAGAAAATAAGAAAAGTCCATTAAACAATTTAAAGTACTACTAATAGATACTAAGATAGGGTCAGAATGAAAACTATGATTATATTTTTCTTGTATGCTTGAATCACAAGAGAAAGCAGAAGGATTCATAACCTCTGATTAAATCTGTAATTTTGGTACCTAAGACCGTCTCTTTCTTACTGATCTGCCAACAACCAAGCTCTTTTTTCAAACGGGAACTAGCCAAAATTAGAACCAAAAGGTAGATACGAAAGAGATGTATGAGTTTTAAATTAGTAGATGTAACCAGAAAGTGTATCTTTCTATACTTTTTTTTTTTAATTAAACAAACACATTTTGCTATTTGAATAATAGAAAGTACAGTAGAAAACATATTTACTTACTTTGTTACCGTCCACAGATCGGAGGCTAATAGAAGCTATCCCCGCAAGAGATAGATTAGACGATCTGCTAAAGATCAACAGTAATCCACTCTGATCAATAGCCCTGATATGAGAATCATGTGATCCCCTTAGCTATCTAACCAAGGGTAAAGTTGAAGAGCCACAGTGATCGTTGCTGCCGCTCTGATACCAACTCTAGCCGGAGGCTGCCGGGGCAAAATATAAGAGAGTTTACATAGAAATTTCTTACAATAGAGAAACCATACAACAAGAGAACTTTACAGAAAAACTTAGAGAGATACTAAGATAACCGAATGATCACAACTGAGGAGGGGGTCTCTTTTTATAGACTCTAGATTTAAAGACCTTTGAAGTCCGTGGATTTCAGTGTAACTTAAATCCGTAAACAATAACTTGCTGCAGTACCGATAATAAGTGCATAGTTTCTATAAAATATGGTGACGTCAACATAAGAGTCATGTGTGATGTCATAATGGTTCTATATGGTTGGTCTATTTGATGCTTCTATCATATTGAGAAACAGTGGTAGAGTGCATCATAAAAACAAATTCGACATTTGAGTCGGAACAAGCAGAAGTCGAAACAGTTTCTAATTCATAAAGGATGTCTTCAGAATAAAAAATCCCTGTTTCAAAAATGATATCAAATTCATTTTGTTCTAGAGATTTTATCATTTTTTTTTATGATTATTTTTCTGGTTGGGATATTCATTTGGAAAATGGCCTAATTCATTGCAAAGGAAGCAACGACAATATTTTTTTGATTTACGTTGTCTCGTGAATTTGGATTTTGTAGGTTGTTTACATATAAAATGCCTTTTTAAAAACTTATTTTTTGGTTGAAACTTATTTTCCAAGGTTTTCATTTTCGCAATTTAAAATTTTTAATTATCTTATACCTTCTCGAAGGTTTGTAAACCACCTTCTCATTATAAACAGTGAAAAATACTAAAAAATAAATAAAAATAATAATAAAAAAATAATGAGTGTTTTATTTTTTGTAAATAATTTTTTTGTGCAATAGATTATGAGATTCTAACAACACACAAATATTTAAGAATTGTCAAAAAGTGCATGATGTTGGCTGTCTTAGGAGTCCATTAATAATGAGTTCACTTCAGGTCATTATAGAATTGGTTGAGAAGCTTATTTAATTCTCTCTCTCTCCTTTTTCATGTGGTGGGTAAGCCATAAGGATTGTGGAAATTTCGGTCAATGAAAGCAACAGGTAGTGGTGGTTGGTCGGTTCGGTCGACTGACAGCTTTACACCCAAGCTTTAACCCGACCCATTTATTAGCCAGGTTGAAGAGATGCCAACCCTTGCCTACTAATAATAGTGTCAAACACTAAACTCAAGTCGATCAAATCGAACCAAACCAGGCCAGGTTTTGGTTGGGGTGTTATGACATTGGATAAAAATTGGTTCAAAAATAGGCTCAAACTAGACCGAATGAAACTCAGTCTTCTCTTGGACTGGCTTCAATTTCACTCATTATCAGTCGGAATTGGTTTAATCAGTCTAAAATTATATTGAACCGACTGATTAACACCCTTATATACATACAAGAAAAAGAGCAAACAGCAGAAGATGAATCTGGATGACTAGATCTATAAATGGATACAACCAAGTCTTTCTATTACTTGCCATGTAATTAATAACTTAAATTCACCAAAAAAATAAATTAACGACTTAAATTGAAAACAGAAGATTAACAAAGATAAATGAATCAAACACACAACATTGTTGTTACCCGTGCAAGCAACGTCTTCCTTGAGGAGTAACACAGGGTTTTGTTAAGACTTAATTATGAAGGCTTTCCAAAATTACCTATTTTAATTAGTGTTATAGATTATTCTTTTGAGAGAGAGAGAGAGAGAGAATTAAAATATCTTGCAATGGTTGAATCTCTCAAATAAAAATTCGAATTTGATATTAATTTTGACAAAGTGGATACTAAGGGCCCGTTTGATAACGTTTCAAGAAACGCATTTCTGCCGTTTCTGTTTCCAGAAACAGCAGAAACAGAGTAAAAAGCGTTTGATAAAACTGTTTCGTTTCACTTATTTTCAAAAATAGAAATAGAAATTTTTACTTATTTATGGTTCAAAAAACGACCTAGGCGAAACAAGTTCAACTTGTTTCGCCGTTTCTGAAAACGACTTGTGGCCATTCTTTCATTGGTTACTATCGATTTCTAAAAACATGACTTATCAAACACCTTCAATTCCGTTTCTGTTTCTAGAAACGAAAATTTATGTTTCTGCCGTTTCTTAAAACAAAAATGACAGAAAACATTATCAAACGAACCCTAAGAAGTAATTAAAAGAGTAAAGTTTTTGTAGTATGAACGTCCTGTCAACATATTCTCACATTCTTGTAGCTAACGGCTCAATCAAGTGGAGCGGGGTGGGATAAAATAGGGTGACATGGGCATGAGATAATTTCTAGAGAATAAAAAACAGAAAATGACACAAGCTGAGCACCCGCATGACAATTGCCTTTTCCCTTACATTATAAAGCAACTATGTTATAAAAAATGTCCTTAAAATTGTGTAAAAGAAAAGTGAAAATGCCGACAAGAAGAGCCACACCTTTTCAGTGATCATGTAGGGAATAGATGTGTCCACATTCACATGTTACTGCTCAATCAAGAGGGCACCATAACTATAAGTGTCCCTTTTATCAATGCAAAAGGGAGAAACTGAGACTCTGTTTGTTGATAAACTATTAAACTATGTTTTGATTAGTGAAAGGCTTGATAGAATTGAAATACTAATAATTAATTACCGTGGCACCTTATCAATTAATGATATGGTTCTTAAAATATACCACTTTATCTTATAAGATTAACATGACTTGTTCTCTTAAATACCAAATTTAGGACCACCTTTTCCTTTTTTTTTTTTTTTTTTTTTTTTTTGTTTGAGAGGCGAAGGGGATAAACAATAAAAGTGAACTAATTATAAAACCATGTATTTCAAATATGTTAGTATGTTACATAAAACCCTCATTAGTAAAAAAAAAAGAGATTCCTTGTTTAGTTAAAGAGTGGCATTAGAGAGTCATATGTACGGGCGAATCCATACAGATAGAATCCACCATAGAATTAATTATTGGGTAGATTCTATCTGTGTGGATCAACCCCGTGCAAGAATAATTCTCATATGAAGACTTGATCTACTAATTCCATAAATCACATCATCAGTTAATGAGAGACTAAGTTTTGTGAATTACCAAAAAAAAAAAAAATGAGTGGCTTGAGACTTGTGAGGGCTTATGGTAAGGTGAGTGGGTCATTGGTTCATCGGGTTCGTGACTAAAAATGTCCATCGTCGATTCATATATGATCTACGACTCGTAATCAACCAAATCGTAGCACGCGGATCGACCTCTTCAGCCGTAGATTAAGCGCTGAAATCGGCTGATGGCGCTATCAACACCCGCCAAGAATGGAATTCAAAAACTTTCATCTATAAAACCCCTCTTGAATCTCCCTACCCACTTCACCAAAACGGAAACCAGAAGCGAAGCAGTGGTTTGCTCCCGATCGAGATATCTTAGCAAAAACCAGGTTGAAGGAGGCATTTGAAGATGTCTGGTCGTGGGAAGGGTGGTAAGGGTTTGGGCAAAGGAGGAGCGAAGCGTCACAGGAAGGTTTTGCGAGACAATATCCAGGGCATCACTAAGCCTGCAATTCGTCGACTTGCAAGGAGAGGAGGTGTTAAGAGGATCAGTGGTCTCATTTACGAAGAGACAAGGGGTGTTCTCAAGATCTTCCTTGAGAATGTCATTCGTGATGCTGTGACTTATACAGAGCACGCAAGGAGGAAGACAGTGACGGCCATGGATGTCGTCTATGCCCTGAAGAGGCAGGGAAGAACCCTCTACGGATTCGGTGGTTAAGGCTTTTCTTTTGTGTTTTATTGCTGTATTTTCTGAAATATTATTAGTGATTGTTGATGCTGGCTGAACTTTTTCCTGAATTTCACAAATTTCTGAAATATTAATGACAAGAACGGTTGTCTTACCATTGTCTCACTCTGTTATGCCAAAATATGATCTTCGAGATTACTTTACAGAGAGGTCATGGCAAATCTTTAATCACCTAAAGTTTCTTTGCTCAAAAGGTTGCTAAGAGCTTGAGCTGATATAGAAATGTAAGAACTCGAGAACTAATCAGAAACAGAAGACATCCGATGACCAGTCTCAATAATCTAGTCACCATTTTATGAAGGTAGGGAAATGCCAAGTCCTTGGGCAAGAGTTTGTGGGCACGGATGGCTGTGGTCTCCCTGTTAGAAGGAATCACCTATGCACAGATTGGATCTACTGCTACTGCAATCCTAATGAAACACCAAAACCATGGAATCTCTCTTCATCGTGGTTTAGGAAAACCCAGTCCAAAATATATATTGAAAATTGAATTCCCAAGTAGAGAAAAAGGTTTCATCTGGTCCAATCCTAAAATTATCTGTGAACCTGACCTGGTTACTTCATTTTCAAAATTTTAAGTTGATCCCATAAGATTTTGAATGAAGTTTTCCGAACAATCATAGTTATCAAAACCATGAACAAATCACTAGGGTTTTTTGCCAATTGGTTTAAGATGAAAATTTTAACATGATATTAGAGTGGGTGCATTGGGCCTCCGTGGATGTTGAATTCTTTGTTTGACCCACGGAGACAGTCCTAAGATGCCTACACATAAAAGGGAGTATTGAGATAGTCCCATATCAGTTATGTGTGAATAACTCAATTATCTTGTATAAGAACCACAAGATATAATCCCACTTTAAGCCAATTGGTTTTAAGATTAAAGCTTTAACATAATCTAAGGTCAAAATATCATCAAGCACATCCATTACCCCCTTTTCTGGGTCATGGACTTAGATTGTTGCAATCCTCATCTATTCCTAGCCTGTTATCTCCAGCCCATGCTACTGATATGGCCTTACCTGGATACTTTGAGCTGCTCTTATTATCAATCCCACATAGTTAACTGCAATGAAGTTTCTCTACTAAATGTCATGAAAGAGGGACATCTGTTTCTCGCTTGTGATAAATAATTTGTTGCTCCCATAGAATTTGGATATACACAGCACATTGGAAGCAGAGACGAGGAATGCTCCAAAGAGTACAACAAGCAAAGCAATTGGGAACTAGTTCCGCAAGGGTTTAGACTAATTGTCAGAATTTGGTCGACTTGTTACAGCAAAGTATGGGCAAGTGACACAGGAACTAATTCACTTTCCTTTATTATATTAAGAATGTTATGAAGAACTATACTTCCGTATTGATTATTAAGCAGGATCGTAGGATAATATCATTAATGCATAATCCGGCTACAAGGGCAAGGATGAACAGAAGTAGTCTTCTTTTTTTTATGGGGGGGGGGGCGGGGGGCGGGGGGGTTAAAGGAAGAAACGAAGATTAACTGTAGGGCCTGTATGGCAACGTTTCTATTCCAAATTAGAAATTCTACGGCTGAAATTCTATTTTGTGTCTGTTAATTACATCCAATACTTCTAGCCAATAAATGTTGTATTACTTTCATTAACAAAAAAAAAAAAGAAAAAAAGAAAAATGCATGGAATGCGTCTTTAATTGAAGTATTTTTCTTCTTTTATTATCAAACAACCTAATATGCCATCTTACAGACTCAAGGTATGATCAGAACCATAGTTGCCGCGGGCAATGCTTTGATGCCTAAGCTGAATAGCAATGCTCATCTCTGCTTGTTTGCTGTGTAGCTTCTTCATCAAGTTGTTTGGTTCTATCTGAAAATGGAAAATATACTTTTATCAACCATTACATCATCTCATCCACTTGGGAGATTCACTTGGAACTTGAGGTTGCATTGCTTGCCTTTGCTTGTATATGGTTCGAGTTGCCGGAATCAAAGGAAAGCAACCCACAATGAAAACGGGTGGACTGAGGGAGGAGAGGAAGAAAAATTTCCTTCTTCTAGGGTTACTGAAAAGTGAAGAACCACGGGAGCAATCAATATAAACCAAGGAGATTTCTTACCAAATGGTCATTGCAGTCGAAAATGGAGGCCAGCAGCGAGGTCCTTCCATCAGTCAAAATCAAACTTGAATGCTGTTTTGCTCACAATACATAATAAAGAGCAACAAATGACCCCGGCGGGACCAGCAGTGACATTCCGGTGACTGTAGACATGCAGCGGTGTGGTGGAATGGATCAAGCAGTGGTTCCCTTCGGGAGCTTTTACTTGAGAGGGTCGAGGAAGATGAGAGTGCAAGATTTTAGTAACTATGATGTTCCAACTCTCCTGCTCTACTATCCACCTAAACCCCAAAGAAACTTGCAAAAGCAGCATTGAACCCTGCCATGCATCTTCCCCAATCTCCCCACGGTATAGAAAGCCAATCCTCCACACAACTCCCTCATCATAATGCAAACCATTACCCAGTTCATTAACCTAAGCATTATGGTAGTCACATAAATTCTACAACTCACTAGTATCAATCTCCTATCACTACAGGAAAGATTGGTTACAGAAGAACAAATACGATGAAGCTGATCCTAACGAGGAGCAAAAATAGAGGTGGTCCTCAAGTATTCAGTACTAAAGTGTAACCTGAGGCCTACACAACTAGTTAATAGATCATGCTCCTCAGATTTCCAATGGATGACAAGCATTAGATGATCACAGGCAAACAACAATCCCACAAAAATCCAAGATTCCACCAGTCATCCTTGGACAGATCATAATTTGCCCAGATACAAACTAGAAGATCAGTATACATGAATCTTATCAGAAAAAAAAAAAAAAATCCAAGAATACAATTATATCTGTGTTCATAAACTTCATCAGTCACCAAAAAAAGATTACACCAGCCTAGATCATAATCTTAAAAACTATTGTTTTCTAGAAAAATCTTCACTATTGGCATTACTAAGTCAACAACCGTCGAACATAAAAGCAGACAACAGATTAGCACTGAAAGCAGTGATAGGATTGAGCTCAACAAGGACAAATCACAGACAGATACCAAAGAGATAAGAACTTCAGTTGAGCAATACTCCATTGTTGTCTCCAATTATAATGCCTTCACAAATCCTACAGAACACACTAGGAACTGTTGGAACAGAGTGTGATTTTGTTTCAAGGAGAGGAACATTTATTCACATAGAAACCTCCAGCATTTTTGTATAGTGCTTTGCAGGGCATTCTCGTTCACTTGGCTAAGACATGTCAGCTGGCACGACTTCACAGATGATTTTACATAGGAAACTTCAAAACTAAATCAGTAAGAGATAAGAAACCCCAAACGCATCCATGTTCCCAGCAGTCTGGAAACTCGAGGATGCAAAGAGAGCATAAACTCAACGGAAAATCCTCAAATTAACAGAAGTAAAAATGCACACCAAAATCATAACCTCTCCACATGTAGGTCGTAAAACATATGCTTTAAACAAATTAGTGCGATTTGCTCTCACACCGACTTCGAAGATGATCTGTGAAAGGTTATGAACTGTCATATCTTTCTGCAATACTTCCCAAATCTAACAAGAATAAAAAGCAGGGTTGTAAATCAAAATCCAGAACTAATGGATCGATCCAATTCAACTCTAACAATCTCATCATCATACTCGCTCGCAAAACATCAGATTTTTAAACCATCGAAGGAATCATACTCGCAATTGACTAGCATAAATCTATCAATTATGACTGTCCTACCAAATCTCCATTAACATCCATAAATATGTAAAACGTGTACACAAAACAAAATCCAACAACAACAAACTCCAATCGAAATAGAAGAAATTTTTTTGAAGTAAAACCAAGCTTATCTTTCTCCAGTTAGTCCTGATTCTTCTTCAACTTCTCAACGCGCTGGTTGAGCTGCTCGAGGCGGACAACGAGATGGGTAACGGAGTACAAAAGCCAGTAGAAGATGAGAGCAGCAGCGATCAAAAGGGCATTCCGTTGGCTCTTCATGATGGATTTCTGGTGGCGGAGATGCTCCGTAGGAGTACATGATTGACCCTCACAGCTCGGCCTTGTCTCGTACTTCCAGTATATATCCATCAGCAAAAACAAACAGAACGGAACCACCGAAAGGAAGGGCTTCAGTAGGTTCTTGGTGACAGTTATGAGACCCTTCCGCAACCGATCCAGACCCGGTAAGGTCAGTAAGAGAAGCATGATCGCCTCCGCACCGGCGGCATATCCGAGAACTACCCACTCCAAAGCCATGGCTGAAACACAAACCCTAACTTCCTAAGAAAATTTGAACAGAGTTACAGTGATCTGTGTCTGGAATTTCGATTCCAATGAGCTAAGACAGGAAGCAACTGGTGAGAAATCGAGATGCAGATCGAGATTGGAGAGGGAGTTATTATATATTAATTTGAGAAGCCATGGAAAGATGACGAGAGGGACGGGACACGGGCGGCCAGGGTATTGAGTCTAGAGACAGGGCGCGTGGAAGCTTGAGAGCTTTTGAACACTTTACGCGTCAATATTGGATTTGTATTACTTCCAAAAGAAGGAAACGGAATTCGCCGGTTCGCCATCTTGACCGAGTTGGAGAGGGCAGTGGTCAGGCCGGACGGACCGGGATTGTACCCAATCCGTTTTGGTTGAATCCATGCCGACAACCACCAGAAAATGGTGAGGGCATTAGAGGAGATTGAATTCCTTTGTGGAGGAGCAGGGCATTTGGCTTGGCGCTCATCCAATGCCCAGGAGCCCAAGGCAGTAGCACATAACTCAGGTTTTCTGAGCATTGGATGCATGTCAAATGCTCTATTATGCCACAAATGATTCAAGTCCCACTAGGAGGAGGGGAGACGAGTATTGTACCATCCTTGGTTGTAACCATTGTGATAATCAAAGCAACTAATGTCAATTAACAAACTCTTTTGACTCAATTAGAAGAAGAAGAAGTCCAACAATTAAAAAACCATTAACCTGCCTCATTGAAATTTTTTTGGTCTATTTCTCATTGAAATTAACGATATGAAAAATGTTTATGTCAAGTCTATTTTTGTATTCTTATTTATCATGGACATCATTTCTTAGTCACGTGAGATTATGCTTTACAAACTAATCTCATCCATATGATTCACATTGTATAGTTTTTTAATTTTCTTTCAAATAATTCTTGTTGCATTTATTTTGTTCACTTTTTATTAGGTATACACGAATTTATTTGGATCGAAGAATTCTATGAATAAGAAATGGTCTGAACATGTAGATCTTGTTATCTGGTTAAAGAAGATAGCCTATAGGGCTATGAATAGAAAAAATATGATTAGCAAACCTAATTCTATGTTAAACTCTTTTTATGACATCTAATATATATATATTCTAATAAAAAAATAGGTATTGAGACTAACAAAATCGTCATAATGTAATTATATGGGAGTGGTGGAAAGAGTTCCATTATGGCTGAATAATGCATCAATGATCCTTAGACTCCATAAAATTTGAGCCCCATTTAACTTAGTATCACATGGCCCTTGTTGCAATTATGAAGAAGTGTAGGCCAGTGAGTTAAACAACAAATTTGGATTTGAGTTTACCGTTCCCCCTCCATATAAACTTGCATCAATTGCATGCCAAGTAATTGATTGTCAATTATTTATTTATTTATTTTTAATAAAAAAAATTCCCTAACCAAACAGCATGGAAGAATGTACCAATAAAATGCAACGAAATCAGACAAGGAAGGTAAGGTCATTTAAAGTGAAAAAGAAAGAGAGAAAGGGATAAGGAGCATGCTCACCTACCCTCCCCAAAGGCTTCCCTCACTTGATAGTGTAATTCACAATTGAGATATCTATGTTTTAAAAACTACATATAAATTTGAAGTATCGGGTATCGTATTGAAAAAGGTAATTTGGAGAGATATCGTATTATTAAAAAGACAGAAAATTCACTTAAACAGATACACATGAAAATTGTCAACGAAAAATAAGGACTTGCTTATAATATATGCAAATAGAATTTTAAAACATAAAATACTATAATTAAATAGGGAAAACGTTCAGAATTATTCAGAATTTTATTATACAATCTCAAGAAACCAGAGATTTATCGGAGTTGTCGTTCCTGCTGTTATATATATATATATATATGTACCAATCACAAGTAGACTTCCATTTTATCTGCAAAATCAACTTCAAAGCTTGCTGGAAATATTAATATTACGAACTTTCGATGACTTGGGATTTGTATCTTTGGGGACGACGATAGTAAGAACACCATTTTCCACCTGAGCTTTTACCTGATCGACCTTCACATTCTCCGGCAACACAATTTCTCGAGCAAACTCTCCTTTCGAAGTCCCCCTCTCCGCGATGTGCCAAACTGCATCTTTCCCAACGGATTCCTCTTTTGTTCTTTCTCCTCTTATCTGTAGAACATTCCCGTCTTCTACCTGAACCTTTATGTCATCCTTCCCGAATCCTAATTGAACAGAATCATCAAATTCAATCAAATCAAACACAAACCCATGAAAACCCACAACTTCAATTGGCGGAAGAAACAGAGAATTTGGAGAATTGGAAGGTACCTGGGACGTTGACCTTGTAGATGTGGGCATTGGGGGTTTCAAGCCAATCCATCAGGGCTAGTGACCCAGACCACTGTCGAAAGATTGGAGGGCTCCAGAAGAAGCGCCTGAATGGGTCTACGAAAAAACTCTCCGCCATTATCGATATGTTAAGACTGAGCTGTGGAGAAGATTCTTCTCGGCCTGCTGCTATCACTTACCTTGCTGCGAGATGATAAGTTCTGCAATGCCTTTTCTGGGTTTTATGCTTTTTAGATTAGAGGGCCGCGGAATTCGGTGCAGGGCCTAGAAGCTTCTCTTGGATTCTGGGTCTTATCTTCGTTTCTCTTCTCGGCTTTTCTCTGTTGGGGACGACGAATTCAATCCTATGCTATGCAAGATCATAGCAGCTTGATCTGCATCCTTGATTTAGTATCTAATTAACTATTTTCCACTTACCTTGATCAGCGGCTGTTTTGGTAAGGTACAGCCGATCAAAAATGTAGATAAATGGGCTCCCCAATCGAATTATAATTTCCACCAAAAAAGAAAGAAAAAAAATCGAATTATAATGATCCAAAGTTCCGAACCATCTTATCTAATTATCTATATAGACTGTAGCGCATTATTTTGGCATGGTTATTAAAAAAAAAAAAGTTCCATAAAAAGCAACATAGCTTCTACACCAGGGCATGGACTAATAAATTTTCATTTTTCATGAGAGTTTGGGTTGTTATTCCCCCCGGGTCTAGATGAACTAATAAAAAAGTAAATTTTCCTTTTCCATGGGTGAATGAGGCACTTCGATGAGTATTTAGGGACAAAAACGGAGAAACCTCTAACATATACGGGACAGGTATTCACGACGGTAGATTTAGGTGAACCCTTCACCTGGATGAAGGAAAACTTTCCCCTATAAACAAATGCACACAATGGTAGCAAATTAGACCTAGAATGTACGAGTACTCACTTTGATGTTTCCCTACCAACTTGGGAGAAGCATAAGTTTTGAAAAGAATACAAATTATTTTCAATCAATCATGAATACTGCTCATATAGAAGATAATTTATTTTCTTTGAACTTGAGGGATGGATGGCAAAAAAACTAAAATTATCGTCCACCCCATTTCTATTCTTTATTACAATATGGGACGACAAACTACATACTGCAATAAGATCCATCAGTGAGGATTTTTTGGTTGCTTTACACGGAGTGGAGCGGCCCTGCCATTAGGGGAACCAATCCTACCCATCAAGGAAAAGATGCATGTTAATACAAAAACCATTGAAAAAGATATCACAAGTGATGAATTTAGTCTTCTACAAGTTAATATTGAAGCTGATGTTTCTACATTGAACGATGCAAATCCTGAGCTAGATTGCTTTCTCCTGCAAAAAACACAACAGGAAGAACAGAACATTTCTTAAGATCGAGTCATTGTAAAAAACATGCCAAATATTGCCAGTGTGCAGAATTAAACTTTCCAGTTATAAGGCATTAATTTTCATACCAACATCCAACTGAATGCATCTGCTATGGAGAGTTTCAACTTTCAAAAGAGGTTTCTACATTTTGCCTATTCTACTCTCCTGTGCGTCTATATTTACACTTGCAGCACTCTTTCTAAATTTTATGTCTATCATAAGAGGTCAGTACCTCTACATTGTTATCTTTCATATATCTATGGATATATGTCAAAAATCATCAACAAAAATCCCATCTTAATGTGTCCACATTTGATCATTGCCAAACTGATATCTGTATAGGGTGACATCAGTTTGAAAAATGTCTAAATGCCAATAGCATTTCCCATGACATATTTTTGACATTCATCCAACTTTAGTTCAATGCAGTTACCGTTCAAGAAACATTAAAACCGAGTAGCAGATGCAAACTTACACAAGTGGACAGGTCAAGTGTACTCACAAAATGAAAACTGTGAACTAAAAAACCAAATACATACCCCAAGAAGTTTCTGATCGAGTTCCATAATGATGTAAACTGACTAGTGCCTTTGCTTGAAGCATTGCCCCGTTCATTTTCAGAGTCATGTTTGCCAAGGTTGGTTTCATCTATGCATGGGAAGGTTCAATCAGGAAAACCACACTTCATTTGACCTTTCAAAAATTTAGTATGCTGTGCCCTTAGATGATCTAATAAATTAAGTGAAGTACCATTGGCAGGAAAGGAGTGGTGTCTCCTATATGCCCCCAATGAAGCTAACTTTTCAACAAGTATGCGTTCTGTATCACTGCAATTACCATGAACTTGAGTCAAAGCACAGAAGGATGCAAGAAAGAAACTCATAAAAGCGAACAGGGCACAGATAAGAGGATACAAGATTGCCATGCAAACCCGTGTACAATTTCATGAGGCATATGAAAAGATCCAAGTTTAGATGGCCCAATGGAACACACATAAATCAGAAAGTGGAAACAGTCACGAGCCCTTGCATTTAAGAAAAAAGTCCCACTCAAGAGTCTCAGACCTCCCAAAAATTCATTAATAAGGTAATGCCTAAAACAAAAGAATTTTTTATTTTTTTTTCCAAAAGGAAAATCTAAATACTACCTATGCTAAAACAAAAAGTTCAATGCCTAAAAGAGTGAGACCGTGTACTTTGAGATCCAATTAAATAGACACAGAGAGAAAAGTAACTCAACCTGATATCCTTTGGGATCTCAATGTTCACGATGAAGAGATGATCACCTCGAACTGCAGGTTTCTTCATATTTGGAACACCCATTCGATACAATTTTATTGTATCACCTGGCTGAATCCCATGAGGAACTTGAAGATCTCTCAGACCCTCTACTGTTTCCACCTGATGTTTATGTAAGCAATCCATGTTAAACAACTAAAGCATTAAATGCCATAGTAGTTAATCCATAGCAGCATTTAAGCAATCCATGTCAAACAACTGATGAATTAAATGCCATAGTAGTTGGTCCATAGCAGCAATATAATTCACGAATCGACTTGTTTGTATCTACTTCTCTTTCGGATAGAATTACCTTGACAACAGTCCCTAGAATGGCCTCAGTATAATCAATGTTAATCTTTGAGTAAAGGTTCAGACCATCCCTCCAAATTCCACGTTTTTCATTTACACGAATAAACAAATAGAGGTCACCAGCTGCACCCCTGCATGAGAACAAAAATAGACCATTCTCACAATATCCAGTCTGCTTTATATGGAGGACAGACATATGATAGGAACCTAAGATGCAAGGGATTATAATAATGAGAAAAAACCAGTACTAAAAGTATGAGTAGTCTGTTTGAACTAAATGCAACAACAATGAGATAGAAGTATATGAAGAAATTGTTTTTTTGGGGATAGTCAGTAAAAGGTGAAAGGTTACTTGAGCAGGAGGGAGGAGCACCAATAAACAAATAAATAATATAGTAGACAAATCCAAACTGTCCAAATAATGAATCATTCTGATATGAAAATATATAAACAAAAAGAAAATGATAAACAAATGATACTTATCCATCACATGTGGTACAGTATAGGAGACAACAGGCCATCTATGTATATGTTGTCTTGTTTCTCAAGAATGTTAATTTCATTCCTATGGATTTTTTTAATGTGCTTTAAGCCCACTTTGGGAAATGGAGGAGCACTTTATTTCAGAATTGTTTAAAGGTTTCAGCAAAAAGGACTGTTTTCCTTGGAATCTAGATCCTTTAGCTATATGTTGGAAACTACGAAGGAAACTATAACACTCAGAATTACCCACCATTTGCAAGTTCCATCTGCTTGCTGATCCTAGAATGGGTTTCAATTCAAAAGGTGATACAGGATATTTACAAGACCAGAATGTTTTTTTCATGTTCAAGATTCAATATCGTCAGAGTGACCCTCTTGTACTTTGAGGTTATATGGAGGAATTATAATACATGTACAGCACAGTTTTGCTTATACATAAAATTTGTTTTGGGTGGGGGGGATCGTTTTTCATCTGTCCTATAAAGGGAAAAGGAGAAACAAAAATAAATGCACGTTACAAAACAAAAAAGCCTTAACACAATTACTATGGTAATAAATGCGGATACAAAACAAAACTTACAAATTCAAACACAAAGAATACTTAAAAATAGAAATTTGGGCACATAAACATCCAGATCAATGGAACACTAACCACCAACATGTGCAGTGAAAATATTTATTAAACAAAAAAAGGGAAACTGTGTGCATTGGATAACAAATAAACCTTAAACACATTCAAAAGATAAATAAAATACAAAATAGGACGTAGGCAATGTAACATGCAAACTCCTACTTGCCATTTCTCTCTGTATACAAACCTCTAGGACACTGAAGTGCGTCTCCACACAACCTAACACTTCATGTATACTTTCCTTTAAAATGTAAACAAAGAACGAGGGAGGGAAGGAGGGAGAGGGAGGGCTAATTTGCAGTGAAAACACATTTTACGTACTGGCGTAGATGGAAACATGATTTTATTTGCACCTAGGTGATTCCCCACAAAAAGGACATACTATACTAACAGTTTGAACTTTTAGGTGAAACGGTAGTGAACATGGTATCGGAGCAAGGAGGTCGGGTGTTCAACTCATGGGAAAATTGGGTAAGAGAACACTTCTTCTCCCTTGGTGACATGCGAAGAAATGCCGCTTGAGCTCCATGTGCAAGGACCACGGGATATTGGCCTGCATGTGGGTGGAGTGTTAATGTCTACATTGACACTGCCCTTCCCCAACATTTTGAGCTTTCAGATGAAACTATAGAGAACAACTATTATATTAATATTAACATAAAAAACCCTTATTTCCATGTTAGAGACACATAAGTCTGTGGCCTTGTTAAGTAGACGTAACCATGCACATCTGCACATCACAGCCTATAGATATTGTAGCAAAAGAGTTTTATCTATGAAATTCTACATCTAAGTACTCTCATCAGTGTAATGAGAAACCCTAAAATCTCACATCATATGAAACTGATCTGGTGGGTCAAATCTCGTAGTTAATTTTACCATTCAGAAAACCCTGAAACAGTGATATCAGCTGAGGCTTTGGTCACCTTATTTCCCTGTTACTGACTGGGGTTAAGTCATGAATTTTTATTCAAGTTTACCATATTAAAAAAAAATTTCTCCATAAACAGATGTTGCTGGTATTGTTTGAAAGATCTATTATTATTAATGTTGGAATTTAGAATTCTCCGATTTGGCTACTAATATTGCTTGGAAATGTTTTTTGGTAGCCGACCACATTTAGTTGGGATAAGGCTGAGTGAGTTCTTATTCTTGTATTGCTTGGACATGTTTCTGTTGATGTTTTGGACCCACAAAAACTGGATTGAATATTCCTGCATCACATACATTCAACAGCTCTCTCACTCTCCCACCCCCTCAATGCACCTCTCTTTTGGATTTGTGTGTGACCAGAACAGGTGGAATTGCTTTTGATTGGGACCAAAAAAAATTTCCTTAAATATACCCAGTACATAGAATAATAAAAAATAAGCCATCAATAAAACAAACATGGAAACTGAAACTGTCACTTACCTTTTCTTATCAAAGTTTCCTTCTCCTTGAATTTGCATGGTGGCTCCATTATTCACACCAGGAGGGATGACCACTTTAATACTTCGTTTGGATTGTATTCTACCTTGGCCACCACATCTTCGGCAATGGTCAGTGATTATCTTTCCATCACCACCACATTTTGAACATGTGGTAACCTGGCATGTCATATCATCAATTTAGCATATATCAAAACTGGAAAGTGGAGTTTAAGGGTAAAGCAGTAAACAATAGCAAACCACTTAACAATACTTTGAACACATCATATAAAGAGTTACAGGAACAAATTGTCAACACTGGTGACAGATGGATGCAGGGGCCAATTTTCAATTGTTTTCTGGGATTTTAACAAGTTCCTGGGCCCAAGGGAAGGGCCAATAATAGTTCTTGATCACATTGGAGCCTTTCTGCCAACAGCCAACCTCATGTGTCACCAGACTCGCCACAGGTAGTGATTGAGACTCATCAACCAGACAAAGACAAATCAAACAGCTCCACAACTGATCAAGTTAGCCTTTAACTTTCCTATGTAATATTGATTTACTTAAGGAGATCCAAATTAGAAAGATGAAGAGCCCTAGGTTACTCTACTGATTTCTAGAATTAATAATGTTGGCAATGGTTTAGACATGTTTGATTTGCAATTGAAACGTGTCTCACTGAAATTTGCACTTGCTAACATTCAGTGAGAATATTACTTTCTAAATCGTTACTTTTGAGTCTTAAATCACCAATAGCCAGGGGATGCTTTCTCATTGTAAAATATTTATATCAATGTACATAAGTTCTTGAAATTCCTCCGTTGATAAGGTGTTATGAATTTTGGAATTCTTTTCTACCAAAATAAATAAATAAATAAATCTGTGAAATAGAAGTAACAATGTAAAATAGATCTCTATCCAGTTTTGAAAAACCATTGGAGAGACACATAGACGAAGTTCCATTGTGAATGACATAGTTTGTGCAAAAGACTAAAGAAGCTATGGAGAAATAATTAGAAACAAAAGGTTTTAAGATACACCACATTGAAAATGAATATAAGGGTGCAATTTTATTGAGTGCATGTTTGGGTAAGCTTTTGGGGCAGCTTGTAGAACCAGCTCCTGAGACGTACACAGGTTAGGAAGGGCGCGAACCAAACTATTTCATTTGGAATGTCTACTGAAGAAGCTGGAGAAGCTGCCTCCCTCCTGCTTCTAGGCTTCTCCAGATTTTGGATGTAAAGATTCTAAACGAAATAATTCTACTGGCCCACCCCACTTTTAACACTAGAGGCTTCTAGAAGCCCAAGAAGCTCAGCCAATTATGCCCTGAGTAAGAGAAGGGGTGAACATTGATGATTAAGAGATGTTTCAAAGTGACCATTTCCAGAATCTTGGTTCAATCATGAATAAGGAGATTTGAAGAATAAATTGCTCGGCAACTAGAACTGAAAAGACGTCTCTGGACCACATTTAGCAGAGAAGAAAGCAAAAGCAAGAAGAGATGCAAAAGTGAGAACCAACAGATATGCAATAGTCAGAAGAAAAGGAACTCACAGTTATAGATGCTAAAAAGCTTTATATCCATAGCAAATGCAAATTTTATTCCATGTGAGAGATGGGGGAAGAGGGCATCCAAAACAATGTTACACCAAAATCTAGTTAATATACTGATGGTAACATATGCTGACGAGTGTAACTTATCCAATTTACAAGCATCAGGAAACATAAGCTAATAGATAGCATGTCACCTTGAAAACTGAGAACTAGATGAATGTCCAAGTTAAGGAACATGAAACACTAGTTTTATTAACATGCAATAGCTAAAATATACTTCTGTTTCCATCAGAGTGTAAGCACACCTGAGACACTATCCCAAAAGGTGTTCTCTGAGTTTTCATCACCCCTCCTCTACCTCTGCAATCTGTACATGATTTTATGCAACTGCTAGATTTTGCACCTGTACCGTCACAATTATCACATGTTTCAAAACAGGAAACTTCAATGTCCCGCTGTCCTCCAAAAATTGATTCTTCAAAGCTCAAAGACAAGTCATACCTAAAGCCCAAAGATATCAGGATCAATTTCCGAAACTTCAAAAACGAAGAGAAACATCAACATTTCTGCCCATAAATTGTTGTCACATGAGAATCCATAGGTTATAATCTTACATGCATGGTGGAGCCACCATCATGCCCATTAGTTACGTCAATTAGTTACTTCAAAACATTTTGATCCCATGAAATCAGAACAATAGAATGTCATACAAACTTTTAAACACCCCCCCCCCAATGAAATGAAGAAAGTACCTTAACTTTCTAGCCGTCTACACTTTTGTCTTTTTTTTTTTTTGGCCATGAAACTATGGCATCAGTTTCTTCTCTCCATTTACTGGTACGTGTGAATCAAAGCCATATATAATCTGGCAATTTGATTGATACCCCAGTACATATTCAAGATGGTAACACAGAGCCCGAAGCTCGATTGGCCAATTCATTGCATTGAAATCATGAGGTCACAAGCATCTAGCATGTCTCCCTGCTCCTCTACCATGCTTAAAAACTTTAATATTCCAAAAATTTCATGTCAGGAATAAACAACAGAAAGGAAAATGCACCATATTTATATTTATTTGACAGAATGCATCTTCACTGATGGTTAGCCGACCCCACTTAGTTGGGATAAGGTTTTGTTGTTGTTTGTTTGTTCGTCATCTTCACTGATGGTGAAAACTAGGAAAAAATGCAAAAGAATTAGGAGAACAAATCAAGGTCAATAAGCCAGACAATGAACATACAAATACTCGAGGTATTAGATTAAATATCCTGGAGTTAAATATCAGAGTGCTTTTCTTCCCTAGATCTTCAAAAATGAACAAAAATTAGGTTTTAAAATTGAAGTGAAATATGTTAGTTCGAAGTTTAAGAAAATAGAAAAGAAATAAGAATAATTTAAGGCTTCAAATAGGAGAGATAATAGATGGGTCTACAGTAGCACATATACAAGTTTCAGAACTATAATGTTGCAATATTATTACTTATATGAGTGAAAATGATGGTCCTGAGTAAATGGAAAAATATGTTATATTGACAGATTTTGTTGATGGTCAAAGTTAGATGGATTTTTCTTTCATAATGCAGTCTGTGATCATTGCTTACAATATCAGATCCTTAGCTTAAATACTTACCGAATGTCAAGACCCAGATTGCGGTTATTTGAATACTCCTTGCCTCCAAAAAATCCATTTGAGTCACCAAAATATGCATCAAAGATATCGAAAGGATCGACCTAGGAAAAGAAATTTTCATAGAACATGTAACATCAAATTCCAATGCTGAACATAAATAGACTCACTCATAACAAAAAAAAGTATGATTAAAAACATGCTAACATAATAGCCAATAAACTTTTCTTAATCAGATGTTACAGAGTCAACAAGAATTGAATATGTGCTTACCCCCTGAGAATCAACACCCGATCCAACAAATTCTCCTTGCAGACCTGCCTCACCAAATCGATCATATAAAGATCTTTTTTCATCATCTGATAGGACCTACACAAAGACCTTATTACCGTATGAATAAAAAGGGCAGAACTAACAGAAAAATCCTAATAGATTAGCTTTGAATCTTAGATGAGCATTCCATCACCCAACATCATAAGCATACATATCCAGATGCAAGACAAAAAATGAGTCACAGATGCACAAATTATACAAGTCTCAATACTATGCTAAACAAAACTAAGTACACCATTTCCAGCTCATCAAACAAAATATTCTAGGATGTGTAATATTGATAAGAACAGGCGAAACAGTACATCAGGGGGAGGAGATACCTCATATGCTGCACTAATCTCTTTGAACTTTTCTTCTGCCCCTGAGCTCTTGTTCAAATCTGGATGATACTATTTCAGAAAAAGAAAAACTATTCAGTAGGATGGACCCCAACCATAAAAGGCAAAATAAACCAAGACTGTGAACTTGTAGGGAAGCTAATGCAGTACAGAATTTGATGCAGGGGGAGATTTTGAGTTGAAGTTCAGGAGGTTAAGGGTTCCCTATGAGTCATGCTACTCAGGTGCAAGCTGAAATCTTATAAATAAATAATAATTTTAAAAAAGGAATTATACAATAATTGGAAATATTCCAAATTTCGAGTAGTCAATGTGAATCAACCCACTCATTCAGTTTTCATATGCCAAATCAAACAGTTCAGAATAACAGACTCTCTATGCAAAGAAAGATTATCGAAAGAGATGAAACAACGAACCTTGAGAGCAAGTTTCTTGTAAGAGGTCTTAATTTCCTGCAACGTCGCATTTCTATCTACATCCAAAGTAGCATAATAATCTGAGCCCGCTGCCCTTATTACAAAACAGTGACTGCCTTTTTTGCGAACGGAAGGCGAAGGAGAATAAGGGTTCCATGTCCGTTTAAATCCGCGACGAAGTCTCGCGTCTCTCGAACTCAAGCCGAAGCTTTTAACAGTGGAAGATGCATTCAAGAAGCCAAACTGCTTGAACTGAATTGAAGAGTTGGAGATTGAAGGTAGCTTCGGAGGAAAAATGCAGGTGGAGTTTAGATTGCTACGGCAGCAATTAGGTCTAAGTGGCATGGCAACAGAGCAGTCTCACTGTAGCACTGAGCCACCGAAAAGATATAATCTGAAGTTACCTAACGAAGAGAAGAGAAGGTCCCTTAAACCTCTCGAGAACCTCTCCAGTCAAAAACTTCACTTGTCCCGATTCTCAACTCGATAGCGAGCAGCTTTGACGAACTCATTGCGAGCCTGTAGCGCCCAGATACTCACCAATGCGCTGGGCGTCCAACGCAGCATCCAACGACTGGGACTCGAATGGATTTGGGGTGAAAATTGTCAGCTGCCGTTGCACCAGTGTAGTGAGCATTGGCTGATTGGGAGTTCCTTGGGATGTGTGCATAGATGCTTTCAATCGTAATGGGCATCCACCATGTTGATGAAGATCACAATTTATAGCTTGATGATTAAATTATACTATTGCAACATGTTGGTCACAGGTTCAAAACTCGAAAACAATCTCTCCAGTGAAGCAAAGGGTAAAGCTATGAATATTTGCCCCTCTCAGACCATGCAATTGCGGTGACCTTCTACACTAGATTGCTCTTTATAGAATTATCATTTTTTTTTTAATAATGCAATCTAATTGCATTTTTGTAATTATCTATGACAATTGGACTCACTTTCATGGCACTTCCCCTATTTATCTAGGGTAGAAAACTTAACAAGAAGATCTATTTGAATCTACATCCTCTGCAACGAGTGGTGAGGTGCAGTGAGTATTAGACTGTTGAAAATATTTAAACACGTACCTTAAGGGGCTCCCAACCACCCGATGTTCACTGCACTGGTACAACAACTATGGATGATTTTCACACAGATCTATTTAGGGTCCCCTACATGCCCATGAGTTGACAAGTAGTGAAAAGTAAACAATTGAGTGACAAAGGAAGTTTCAGTCTATAAGCTCAGTGGGCTTATCACGGAGCCCATGATGAATGTGGCAAACCAATAAAGCCCATAGCCTAGGAAGGGTACCAATAACCAGGCTTGTGTTTTTTATATGGCAAGTTTCATAAGGCAGTGAATTTGAATCATAAGTATGCACAACCCAAAAATATCAACCAAAAAAAGAAAAACCCAAAGATGCCACCAAGTGGCAGTAGAGCACATTCTAGGATCTAGAGGCTGGCCTTGCTCCATGTTCAGGATCACTTAGGAACTGTTGACCAGGAAAATAAAGATGGCTAATTATCAGCCAATCATTTGAGAAGTGTCTAATCCAAGGGTCCATGGGCCATCCTCAGGGCCAACCAAATGGGTATCTAAAGATTTACTCACTCCATTTATTGTACAAAGGGGTTGGCTCATAGGCTTTTCCAGTGTGGTCTTGGTCCCCAAGGGTCTACACTGATATTAACAATATGTTCCTATTCCTGCTCATTGTTCTGAACTTCTGATAATTGATATTGCTTAGTGGACTATACTTAATGGATGAAGATTCTCAGATAATTTTTGTTCCTATGAAAATTAACTAAGATCTGTTAACAAAAAATAACAAAAGATTACCCAGCCAATTCAGCCTTCACAATCATCTGACTCCATTTTCAGCTTTAAGTAGCAGGACATTTTTAGCTTGTGCTTGGAGGTTAATTAACACAATCTTTTTTTCTTGTATAGTTTTCGTTGAATCATGAACAAAGGTTAGATTTACTATGATTTCTATCTTAATTTCGGTGAAATAATAAGATACAAAAATCAAACAAAAAAATATTCAAAATATAAATCATTCTATGAAACTGAAATAAAAATCATTCCAAACAGTCAAAATAACGAGTTTAGAAGATTGCATGGAACAAGCCCTTGTGTAGGTGTTTTGTCCTATATAAGACATGCTGACTGAAAAGCCTAAAATCATATCCAACTATGAACCAATTAAATAATGTAGACCTAAAGAGTAGATAATGGAGGTAAGAAGTATATTCCATTAATTTGGCTTTATAATTGTTTATTTTCACATCTCTACCTTTTTCATGACCTATGCCTTTATATCTTAAATTACTTTCATTTTTCGCTTCATTGAACATCAGATCCAACGCTTTATTGTTGAATTGATAGGAATATACGTAGAGCTTTTAAGTACAATTAGTGCCTCCAAATATTTAATATGCCAAGCCACCAATCCTCCATTATCACTGTCCATTGCATCATCAATCACCTTTAATTCATTTCTTTTCTATATATGAGCAAATCTCATTGATTTTCCTTCTTTGGAATGTGTGGAAGGATTTTATTCTTTAGAGCTTTATTAATCAATAAGAAAAGTAGATCTCTCTCTCTCTTCACACACACATTGTTATCACATTAAGAAAACAAGTCCACACAATGGTTCCTTGAATAGGCCCCACTTAACTTATGAATAGGCCCCACCTAACTTATGGAAAACAAGTCGATCTCTTGAATATTAGGTCCCATCTAACTTATAAAAAAAAAGTGTCAAAAGGGTATCTTAAATCAGTAGGTCCCATGAAAACTTAGAGAAGGCCATAATCTAAGATAAGGATGTCCCTTTGTAACCATTATTTGATTAAAAGGAACATAGTAGTAGTGCCAAACACTAATTAAGTATGTCCTACCCGACATTATATCATATCAAGAACTACCTTCTCCAAATGCACTCTAATATCCCATAGTAGTAGTGCCAAACACTAATTAGGCATGTCCTACCCGACATTGTATCATATCAAGAATTACCTTCTCCAAATGCACTCTAATATCCTCATCTTAATGTAACTAGATTGATTGGTCCACCTTAATAGAAAAATCCTAGGTCATAAGTATTATCAAAAAAGCATTGTGATAATGGATGAGAGAGAGAGAGAGAGGATACCAGCACATTCAACTTGACTTTTATTGGCCATAGAGTATAGACTTCCCTAGACAAGCTATAGCTCTTCATAATTTATATCCTTGTGGATGAATATAGGGCACAGAATCATATATAAGCTCAAATAATCTATAGATGATAAGGAAAAGCAATGTGGAATCCATACTTTATAAATTGTTCTTGATGACTAAACCATACACTTAAACTAAACCAAAGTTCCTTAATCATTGTCACAATCATGATTACATTTCCAAAACACATGTTAAATTTTATAATTTGATGCTTAAATGATCCGAGGCATCGAGATAATTTTGCTGTCAAATAAGAATGTTCATTGTTGATTTCTTTTCAGAATATAAGTTGGATGAAATTCAAGGTCATCTCTAAACCATGGAATTATTGCACAATTTAGATTGATTAAGATTGAATTATTATTGACAATGAAAAAATTTCAAGAACAAGCAGGCTTAATCCTTCTTACAAGAACAAACAAATAATAACATTTTGAAGGCCAGGAGCCCTTTAAATAACCCAAATTACACAAACATGGGGGATTATCATCTACACTTTCACAAAAGAATTTGAAATCTTCTTTCCAGACACAGTTACAGGACATATATAACTTTGTTAAGTGGGCTGGGAGTGTGGAATCTTAGGCCTCTCCTTAACTTTCACTAGTACCAAGGGTTCTGTCTCCACTCATCCTTGCTTCACTTTCTTAGTCTCCTTTTAGAAGAAACACTAAAGAAACTCCCAAAAGATAAAGAGAAAGAAAAGTAGAGAACAAGGAACAAAAGTGAAGCAAAAGAGCCACCGAAAGCAAGTTCCCGGAGATAATGTTAGAGGTGGTGGGCTGTTCCCGGAGCTTCCACTATATAATTATTTACCTCCACCTACACCCCCCAAAAACAATATTACAGATATCCAATAATAATTAAAAAAAAAATTAAAGTAAACAATTTTTTAGAAAGTAAAGGATCATACCTGCTTGTCTTTCCATGGCTCTGCTAATGAAAGAAACAAAAATAATGATCAGAGCAACTGCAGCCAAAATTCCAATGATAATCGCAAGAGTCTTTGAAGGATCATCTCCATGAGAAGAATCTGTGGTTCACAATAACAGGGTAAGAATTTATGAAAAATATTCTATTTATATACCTTTTCCTTGTGAATGGAAATAAATGCATATTTTGTCTTCATATTGGGATTGGCTATTAACATATCATGGTTCTATTTCATGAATCATGTTCTCTTTTGCTTTCCATACAACCCCACATAACTAGGAGTATAAGATGTTGTAGTCATTTCAAGGTCTTTTGCTAAGATTAAGATTTTGCTTTATTCTTCATAATTATTTCAAACAATTTAGAACATATTATGTTTACTTCAACCATCAAATCTTGATCAAACATTGGATTCTCCCATTGTGCCACCATTGAAGTGATTGGTTGGAAACTCCTCTTTTTCTTTTTTGGGTAATGGAAACTCCTCTTGTTTATGCAAGAAAGTCTTCAAAACTCTTAAGAACTCATTTCAAAAAGGGCTTTTCTTTGAATACCAGCTACTAGTCAAACACACATGGAACCTCACACCCACATAGAATTTTGGGTCTTCCTCTCACCTTTTGATTCAATATAATTACAGTTCATAACAACTTTATTAATTCTTCTTTTGAAGGATTACAACTTTACTAAATCAGAATTAAGTAATGCATTCTTGGGTTCTCTATGTGAAAAGTTTTTTTTTTTTTTTTTTTTTTTTTCAACCGTCAGGTATTGATCAAGCAGGTCTCATGCTCTAAAAGTAGTTCATCACAACAGCTAGCCAGGTTGTATCAAAGCATGGGAAATTTGGTCACAATTGAAGGTTATTTCTGTAACTTTCCACATTCAAAACAACCCCAATACCCATTAATGGGAAGAGAACACTACTAAGTACAGAGAGAGAGAAGAGAGAGAGAGAGAGGTTACAAAATCTTAGCAGACCCAATTCACTTCTCAAAACACATTTTCAAAGGGAGAGATCGGTAAATTCAACAAGATCCAAGGAGATGCCTGTAAATTTGCAGGAAGCTTTCAAAACCTCACACCTGCACTAATGGATGAGGCAGAAAGAACTAAAACCAGAAGCCACCATGAAGGCTTGTAAAATTAACCACTTACCCCTACTAGCTTTGGAATAATCTCCACTGGTGGAATACCTCACGTAACACTTAGCCAAGAACATATCACCGTACGCCGCCGCACCACAGTCACTCCTAAGCCGTCCGATTGCTGACGACACACAATCCTGACAGTCACCGGAACTCAGATCGCCCACACACTGAGCCATACCTTGGACTACTCCAGACCCACCAACCCTGAAAAACCCACCTCCATTATTGGACAAACTGTTCAAGACCGAATCACTCCGGCTCAACAGGTCCGAGTCATAACCAATCGGCGGTCCACACTTCTTTAAAACCACGGTCTTGTCTTCCACTCCTAAGAAGGAGGTGTTGTCGTACTTGACGAAGCAGCCCTGCACCTGTAACGCGCCGCCCGTGCAGCTCGAGCAGAGGTTTCCGATTTGACTCACTGCGTGATCGACACAGGAGGAACAGTCAGCCATGGAGAGGTCACCTCGGCATTGGTAAAGGCCGTAAACGACGTCTACTGAGCTGGAGCCGTAGATGGTGAATTTGTTGAAGGCAGAGTAGGTAGCTGAGTTGACGAGTGAAGTGAGGAGCGAGTTGAGGTTGGACTCGTAAGCTGAGCCTGGGGAGAACCTGAGCTGAGAGCAACCA
The DNA here is from genome assembly GCF_013358625.1 of Macadamia integrifolia. Classification (NCBI taxonomy): domain Eukaryota; kingdom Viridiplantae; phylum Streptophyta; class Magnoliopsida; order Proteales; family Proteaceae; genus Macadamia; species Macadamia integrifolia. Next base: position 29,838,376 of record NC_056562.1, read on the forward strand.
CCGAAGATGAAGTTATCTGTGGCTGATCTTGATGGGTTTGAGAGAGATGAGAGAGAGACAAAGAGGGTTAGGAGAGGGAGCAGAGATGGAAGTCTAGAAGCTCTGGACATGGCTCTTTCTCTCTGCTAATACTCTGTTAACTGACCTGTGTGACTTGTGAGAGAGAGAGAGCGAGGGACTTATGTGAGATGAGTAACGAAATCTGGACCGTTGATGGTGGGGTCTATCATCTATGTAACATTCTCTGAGCCTCCTCGTTGCTTCGAGGAGAATTTACGTAGAACAGTTAGTGAACTCGAGTTCTTTTTTTATTAAGAGGACAAAAGTACCCTTGTCTTTTGTGTATAATCGGTTCTGGCAAACAGAACTTTCTCGGGTCTTGGATCCCCCGGTACTGTAGAAACGCAACCCTAAAGCGATGCAGAAGATAATGGAAAAACAAAACAAACAATGCACACAGATTTTACGAGGTTCGGCAAGGTTGCCTACGTCCCCGGTGAGATGAGATCCTGCTTCACTATCAATGGAGAATAGGGTTACAACGCTCTTCCTCACACCTCTCCGTATTGCTTGCATTACAGAGAAAGAAATCCTCGTTACAAAATATATAGCGGAAAAAAACCCTAATCCGGATCAAATTACAATTTCCAACCTAATCCGGATTAAACTACAATTGCCCTCAAATAAAAAAATTCGAGCGGGGGGCTGCGCCCCCCTACACCCCCTGCTGTGCAGGGGGGCCTCCTGCCCCCCTTGCAACCCCCACGGCCCGCTAACCGGCGTCCTGGCTGTCTAGGTGCTGCACCAGTACTTCCTGGATTAAACTGCGACGGAATACAAGACATCATACACCAACAATCTCCACCTTGGCTTGAATTCTGTCGAGCCTCTTGTAAAGATAACTTGTAGACGTCTTCATCATTGTACCTCATTAGAGGCACAAACCCGCACCTGTTTGGTGCGTCCCTCATCTTCAACAATGAGTAATATTAATCAAGTCCAAACAGGACTCGAACTTCTCTGTAATAACTGGCTTTGTAAACATATCTGCAAGATTGAGATCTGTATGAATTTTTCTCAAGTGAATACTGCCTTCTGACACAAGCTCCCTGATCTTGTGAAATCTCACATCAATATGCTTTGTCCTTGCATGAAACACTTGATTCTTTGCAAGATGTATGGCACTCTGACTGTCACAATGTAACACTGCACCTCCTTGCTCCAACCTCAACTCACGAACTAGTCCAGCCAACCAGACTCCTTCCTTGGCAGCCTCAACTGCTGCCATGTACTCTGCCTCTGTAGTGGACAATGCAATTGTAGACTGGAGCATCGCCCTCCATGATATAGGTCCATCAGCCAATGTAAACACATACCCTGTCGTAGACCTCCTCTTATCTAAATCACCGGCATAGTCAGAATCAACATAATCTGCCAATTCTGTAGAACTTCCCTTGCCACTGAACATAACACCTATATCTTTAGTCTTGCTCAAGTATCTGAAGATCCACTTAATTGGATTCCAATGCTCATTCCCTGGATTACTCATGTATCTGCTAACAACACTGACTGCATGAGACAAATCCGGTCTGCTACAAACCATAGCATACATGAGGATTGGACAGGGTATGACCCCCACGGGTCCACGGCCCGTTAACCGGCTAGCGGGACCGCCGTCCTGGCTGTCTAGGTGCTGCACCATTACTCCCTGGATTAAACTGCGATGGAATACAAGACATCATACACTAACAGGTACCATCTGATCAAGCGGGTCCCATTGAGAAGATTTTCGAAAATTCGTTAGGTTCTTGTTGGATGATTCACGGGTTTGATTAATGACCAACTCGGGCTTTCCCGTTTGATTCTTTGCGTCAAAGAGACGGAAAATGGAGGAGGGTATTATCGTCCGGATGACTGAGTAGCCACTAGCCACTAGCCACTAGAGTTTAGGTCACGGGAGTGAACTTTCTGGAACCGGAAGGAAACCAATCATTGATAGTTATCAGGGTCAAAAGAGGGCGAACAAAAAACTGTTTTGGTCCAGTCAAAAGTGGGCCAACTGTAAACATGTGTTCTTGGGTCAAGTCAAAAGTGGGCGAACTATAACATGTCTTTGGGTCAAAGTCTTCGGAACTTGGCCTTTATGCTTTGCCAGTACAATAGTAAAACAGTGTAACTGTAGATTGTAAAATTTAAACTCCCAAACCCAAGAAGGAACCGGTGGTTTTTAAACATTTCATGGGGTATTCTCAGGTTCACCGGCTCGACCAGCTGGTCCAGTCCAGGTTCCGCACTGCTCATGTAGTGTATACGTAGCAAGTAGCTGCTGATGCACAGGACTATCGAAAGACACACACACGGGCACACTTGAACTGAAACCAACTCTGGTAGACTATATGCATAGTTTAAAGAACCGGATCAGACCAGCCAGGCAAACCAGGATAGATTGCAATTGGATACCAAAACAGTCCTGGTTCCGGTCTGACGACTCTGACCCACAATTTTGGATGAAAGTCTTGTAGCTAAACTGGTAAAAAAACTGAACCAGAGAACCTAAATGGTATGCCATCTGCTTCAGGATTCTAAAACTCTAGGCTTTGTTTGGACCCAAATGGTCACAATACTCATTTGTCATTGTTACGTTTGGATGGGATTTCCGGAATAGTAAAAGACATTTTAAACCTTCAATAATAAGGGACAGATTATTATGACGATAAATTTATAGGTAAAGCTGTAAAGGATTTTCCTTGAGTACAGGTAAAACTTTCTTCATATTTGAAATATAAAGTATTAAAAGATGTCATGTAAGATTGAGATGGATGACAGATAGTTAGTTAGGGATAATAGGTTTGGATTAGGTGATGTAAAATGGGACCATTTGAAAGCAGATTGTGAAACAATGGCTTTGGGATTTGTCTTTTCTCTCTAAATTTAACTATTTAAAGTTAATTTAATCCCAAGTTTTTGTTTAATCCTGATTACAGAGCCGTGACTGATACGTAATTTTTTTTCCCCATGACAATCAAGACCTTTCATGTTTGTTCATTGGGCAGTAGGAAAGTAAGGAGGGTTTTCTTAGTCAAGTTGTGGTTTCTAACTTTTTAAGGATGAGATTTGGTTTAGTCATCACTTCCCTTTTGGGGTAGAGACCAGAAATGGTTTAAGGTTTATGATATAGGATCTTAATTAACCTCAAAATCAGTAAATTGGACTATTTATAGTTCTTTGTCTAGAAATATTGAATAATAGTATCTTAATTTTATTAGTAAACTGGAAAGTTTAATTCATTTAATTAGTCTAAGAATTGGTGAACAGATATTGGTCGGACCAGTGAATATGTAATTTTTTTAGTCTAAAGAATGAACTTGCCCTGAAACTATTGAATAAGTTTAATTCAAAGGCTTAAGTTGTTCGGTAAAGAAGTCCAATAGGTCTTTATATAAAGTCATCCATAAGTCCCAGAATTCTAATGTGACTATCCCAACATTTTCCTCACTGTTGTCGTTCCTTCTGGGTAGCAATACATGTGGCATGTGTGCTCCTTCTTTTAGATAGTCATGCATGAATGTATCATTAATCTAGTAGCCCTCGTGACTTTGATTCTATGTTGAATAAATCCAATCAAAGAACTTAAGATGTTAGGTGAAGAAGCCCAACTGATATAATAAGGTACTCTATGTTATGTTATTTCACCAAAGTATTTGATCACTTTTTCATTTTGAGCTTTATGAGAGAGAGAGAGAGAGAGAGAGAGAGAGAGAGAGAGAGTACAAAGTTTGAAATTGATGAAGGAACTACCTTTAATCTCTTCTCCAGCTTAAGAGAGAAGCAGATCATGTGTAATTTCTGTCTTGAGAGAACAAGAGGTGGTCGCACTTTCAGATGGACCACCACTATCTAAAAATATAAGTCATGACCTAACTTGATAATTGAGGAGGGAAATCCCATCAAACTCAAACATTAGGCATTTTTAATTTAAGATTCTAGTCATATATAGATATGTGTATTGCGTGGGTTTGTTTTTGGAGATTAGCTAACTTATAAGCACAAGAAAATAAAAGTAGAAATGGTTAGCTAACTTGTATCTTTTTTTCGCTAAAAGAAAATTAATCAACTTATAAGCATATAGAATAAAAGGGAAAAGGACACCTAGGAATAAACTCATCTTTCCATGTGTATCAAATTCTGGCACATGGCATTCCATCCCCACTTTCACCCCATAAAAGAAAAACCTTCTCTACAATTATTCCCATTACATTTTGCTCTATTCCATCCATTTGATTTTAATTTAAGGACTCAGCTTCTCTTCACCCATGTCGAAGAGAGAATCTCTTTAACCATTGAAGAGAGAATCTCTCCCTCCTTCTGTATGTTTCTTTTGTGTGTACATGTGGGAGCTTCTCTTAGACTTTTACATATACATATTTTTTTGGCTTTGCTCTATAACATTATTGTTGGTGATATTGCAAAAGAAATTTTGGGATTATAATTGGTTGCAAAACATTATTGTTGCACCATGATTGGCCTCAAAGACTTGAAGATTTTGGCCATTAAATTTAATAGATCCACGTAAAACATGAGCCATGCATGTTTTGATCTCTCTCTCACTCACTCTGGATGTCCCCCCCCCTTCTCCTCTTCCTCCACCTCCTCCTCTCCACTCCATCCATTCATTGCTGGGGACTTCCTTAATTAATATGGTTTGTCATATAGGTTTTGTGCTGTGGAGGACCAATGCATGGTTGTTCCGGAAAGCAAGAGGAAAGAGATGGAAGAGGTAAGGGGTCTCATTCAACAATGTCGTTATTTTATTTAAATTAGTTTGTCTACATTCTGCATTTAAACAGCCATTGTCTCTTTGCTTTTCCAACAATAAAGTGACTTCTCATTGGCTGGTCCTGCACAACTTTTATTTACGTCCTTCAATAAGCCCTTTAAATTCAAGAACTTGTGGAAGGGATTGAGTTTAAAGAAGACATGGAAAGTTCCTGCTTGTATCATTTATGAGAACTTTTTAGCACCCTGAGCCAAGGGTGGCCCGGCCCAGCCTGGTGTTTGGGCAGGGCTGATCCAAAGATCTTAGTTCATACAAAGTCAGCCCAGCCCAGTCTGAGCCTTGTGAAGGTCTTCTGATGGCATTATGGGTCTGGCCAATAGACTAGTTATATATTAGTATTTCCATTACATCTTTTTGTACATATATACATAAATCTTTTTTTTTGGGTAAGATATAAACATATAGTCTTGAATGTATATATATATATATATATATATATTTGTATTTTTGGAATGCATAAAAATTATTATGTTATAATATAGTTGGAAAATTAATTTTTTATTCGAGTGAGTCACTTAAGTCGAGTAAAAAAACATGAAACCCAATCAAGAGTCATTATCCAAGTTTTCATTGACTTGGTATTTTTGCTCAAGTCATGTGAAACTCCAAGTTTGGATTTTTTTTTATTGGATCATAAACCATTTATTAACTAAAAGTTTAGTCTACTCTACAACTAAACAAAACCCTAGATTTTTTTTTTTTTTTTTTTGTTAGGATTCTCGAAAGAACCCATTTTTTGGCATTTGATCTCTCCAATAACACTTTCGAAGATGATCTCTACAAACTGTAAAATCAATGCACTCTATTTCTACATAATCTCCAACTATTTTGGGTACTCCTTCAAATTCTCTCATTCCTTAACAACTTCGAGTTATTCTCCATCAACCCAATCTCATGCCAACCCAATCTCTTCCACAATCTTCTCCTTCATTGCTCATTCTTCTAAATGAGCAAATTTCTATAGTTGCTTAGAAGATAAATCATTGAAATCCTCATGAACACGAAGAATTTGAGGCCAAATAAAGCTTGGAAAAGATGTGTCTAATCAGAAGAAAAAGCTAAATCTCATGAACATCAAAAGTTCCAAACCCAACAATCAAAACAAAGTAAAAAGATTAAAGGAAATTTTATTGATCCACCATTTATTAATTCATTTCAATCGAAATTCAAGAGCTACGAATCATGACACTATGCATCATATCCTTGAATTCAAGGAAATCAACAAGACCATCTTGGTTACGATCAACAGAAAGGATCATACGTTCAACTCGACCAATATCTCTACCCTCAGGCATCCCAAGCTTTCTCAATACAACCTGCAAGTCCATGGCCGAAATAAACCCATCACCATCCTCATCAAACACCTTGAAAGCCTCCGTCAGATCGGCCTCCTCCTGCACAGACGTTTCCGCAATCTCACCACCACAATCACACGTAGTCTCGTCTTTGCAGTTGTTGTTGCCATCTTTGTGGCCAAAGAAGGTGTCATCGAGAGACTTGTGTAAGGCATCGAAGTCTTCAAAGGCGAGGCCGGTGTTGCCAGGCCTTATGTAGGAGCGAATTATGGATTCAATCTCCTTAGGATCTGTTTCCAAGCCGAGTAGGTCGAGGGCTTGGCTTAGTTCTTCCACAGAGATCATGCCATCACCGTTCTTGTCGAATATATCGAAGATTCGTCGCAGGCGGATGCAGTTGAGACATGCTGTCTTTAGCCGGAATGAGGGTGACGGGCGGCTTAGGCTTCCTGCCTTTGCCTCCGCCATCTCTCCTCCGCTACCTTAATTTGCAGAGGCGGAGGCGGAGGTAGAGGAAGGAGGTGGACTTGGTTCTTTAGTCAAACGTGGACAAGGTTTTAAACACGGAATTCGGATTTGGGAATTAAGTAATGGCGATTCTGATCCTCGTTTTAGATTCGAATTCAGATTAAATTAAGTAGGAGTTGACCGATTCTTCCAACCATTGTGGATCGGCCAATAGATTTGTCTAAATAATTAGGAAATGAAAACTTATTTATAGATAGGAACTACTTACCATATTCATCAAATTCATGTCAATTGACACGTGTTTATAATAAAGAAAAAAAAAGAATTGCTTGTTGCCATACTCGCACATTGGAAATAATCTTTTCTGAGAAGCGCAAAGCAGGAGTAAGGCTACGTACACTTGTCACTCCTAGACGCTGCATTTAGAGGAGCCTCATGCATTGGGTTGCTCTACTCTGAATAACTCACCAACATACTATCTCTTGGGTATAAATTTGACCTTCATCCCTTGAACCCGCATTGACCTGTCCTTAGTCTGAACAAAGTATGGGCTAAGATTTCTCACACAGAGGATGGATTAGGATTGAAAAACATTGACTCTGGATCAGGTTGTGTTGAACCTGGGTTGAGGCCTAGAACCTATAGACTCTGCCATTCTCATTTGTTGGAAGGCCCATCCATCAATGCTTCAAATTAATTTTAGGGGCGTCAATCATGCTCTAGGTCTGGTTTTGGTGAGGGTGAATTGGTTTAGGATTAGTACTGGGCTAAATCAAAACCAAACCAATAAGCCAAATCTTGATGCGGTCAATTTCAATTTTGGTCCGATTAAGTTCGATCTTTTATTGGTTAAATTTAACAGGCTCCTTCGGTGAAATTTCAGGTTTGATTTTGCTCTTCCATATATACATGTATAAAAACATACCGGAAGTAATGGCTTTTTATGGATTTTTTAGTTCACTTCTGTTTCTGGTTCGGTTGGTCCAGTTGGTCCGGTTCACGCTGAAAAAATGACACCCCTAGCTTCAATGTGGAGCAGTTGTTTATAACTGACTTATGGGATTCTTTTAAAACACTGTTGTTGGATTGCTTGAGACTTCAGATATAAGTACTTCATGACTAGTGAATTTCATTCGTTCATTCATTCCTCAATGTGTATTTATGGGCATTGTTCAATGAACTGTGAACAAAAACCAAAATTAAAGTACATAAAATTTTATTAATCACCCATTAGAATTCGTGAACACAGAATCTCTTATCTATCAAGAACTTCAATCCATGTAGCAGAAAGTTTCCATCTAACATTTTTTACAACCATGGCTATCCTCCTTGGTCTACCAAGTAAAGATAATAATTGGCCAAAACTATATCTATTACTACCTGTGTAGATTATAGATTCTTAATGCTTGTGCTGATAAGGTGTTTATTACAAACTTAAAGGAATATAAAGCCATTGGTAAGTGACAGAAGGCACACACAAAGAACAACCCAACTAGAAATGGAAACAGTATTTCTCATTATTTTACTTCAACTACTCTTTCTTGTGGGCTGAAGCTCTGTCCCTGGCCATCTTTTCAAAGAGGCTTCCATCATAAACACCTCTAATGGTGTCTTTGTATAGAAAACCATCTTTGTCACTGCAAAGGTGGTATAATATATGCCATTCTACCTTGGATGCGAACCTACCACCAATTCCATCATTTTTACCTCATTAGATTTTAGACAAGATCATGAAGCTACAAAACTCTAAGCAGAATCACAAACTAACCATCCTTTCTTGTCTTGAGGATCTCTGTTATCCTTGAGCATTTCTGACAACTCTTTCGATGTTAAAGCATTTGGATTAGTATGGGCATGTTTACTAAAGATCTCCTCAAACTTCTCTGGTACAAACCTGAACAAAATCAAAGTTACTATTAAAGAAACAGAATAGAGCCGAATAAAATGTCTGAATAGTTCATCCCATCTTAGAGAGATGTACATTAATATTTTGAAAGTTTTACTAATATTGTGACTTCAAATGGGAGCTAGCCATTTGGAAGATGCCCTTCCTCTTGAACATTCCCCTCCTTCCCCCACCTCTCTCAACCCTATTGGGTCCTCTGCCAAGAGGAAGAAGAAGAGTAAGAAGTATGCTTTTAGGGTCTGCTTTTATCTGAGTCTGGAATTAAAGGGTATCTTGAGGCTGATAGTTCATATGTCTCTTTTATCAACACGCCCTGCAACCATTTTCTACTTTGGTGTCTGTATAGTATAGCACTGAACAATGGAAGTATATAGGTTCTTCACCTTCCTTCTGTATCATAGACACCACTGTCACTCTTATGTTTGGCTTTTTTTATGTTCTTTACCTCAATTGGGAAGAGAGGAGAAAATTTTCCCTGCATCACACATTGTGAATCAATGGATCTTAGTTTGGGATTGTTGTGAAATATAGAAATTGATTGAGAGAGAGAGAGAGAGAGAACACTTACAGAACGAGTTTTAGCACTGAGGGTGACATTAATGAAGATAGAGGCCACGGTGGACATAGAAATCCCAGCACCAATTGCACGGAACCCTGCAATTCCATGAAGTAAGGGAATTGATTGATTGAATTGAAGTTTAATCTAAGCATAATATATGATATGATGAGAAAAGAAAGGGAAGGGAAGGGAAAAGGTGGAACCTTGGTAGGTTTCCCAAGGGTAGATAAACCCGTCTTTGTCCCTGTCAAAGAAAGCCGCATGCTTCTCCAGAGGGGTCAGTTCTCCGTCGTCAACCCCTGCAAGTGTTTTTCCAGTTTCCATAAGGCAATATGCAAATAGTCACACAGGAAGAACACCAAGGAAATAACCCTGTTCGACTCCTTAAGAAGAAAAGGATAAAATTGACATAGACAGCTCACCCTGACTACCAGAATCATAATCACTGGAGAGTGCAACAGAGGAGGAAGCCATGAGATCAATTTCTTTTACTCTTTTCCTCTCTGGAGAGAGAGAGAGAGAGAGAGAGAGAGAGAGAGAGAGTTTGCAGTGAAGAGGTGAGGGTGTTGGGACTTGGAAGGGAAGAAACCAGGGAGGAAGGTATTTATTGTTGAAGATAGAAAAAGGGGGGAGGCGTTGGGGAAGGAATGGAATAGCAGTAGGAGTAAGAGAGAGATTTGGGCGCAACTTGTCTTTCGGTTTTTCAGTTCCCCTTCATACATCCTTCATGGGAGGGTTAGCGCTTTTTCTTTTTCCCTTTTTTTTTTTTTTTTTTTGGTTGTAAGGGAGTCGAAGCAAAAAATGTTAGGAAATGTTTGATTTTCTCTATGGATTGATGGCTTTCCTTTTTGGTGGGTTTTTTTTTTTTTGGGGGGGGGGGGTGGGGGTTGGGGTGTTGTTGAGGATGGAGAATTGGAGCTCATATCCTATTAACATCACACATTCAGAATCTCCACCATTGGATTGATGGAGTTGATCTATAAAAGGACAAATCCTGTTTGATCTACACGCCATCATTGAATGATTATGCAATTGAATCCTTTGTATGTATGATCACTTGATCGTACATGTGAGCATCCAACACTTTTTTCATTTCCTACCATTACAAGGGTAAAGAGGGATATATTTGAAAGCAAAATGGACAAGCGTTAGATTCTGATCACATGTACGACCAGGTGATTATACATGTAGCGGATTCAAAATCTTGGATCAATGATGAAAGAGTGAATACTACTAACTTGGGCTTGCTTTGATATGCATCACGGGTGTCGATGATCGATTTTGATTTTCAGTCAAATTAATCTCAGTTATAATGGTTGTAAATATGTTTGTTTCGGTCATTTGTCTCAATCATGTTTGAAGTTTGTAGATTTTCCATAAGCAAAACAATTTCTTTTATTCTTTTGAACTTTGTCTTTCTTGATATGGGCACTATCAAGTTAGACATGGATTTAAAATCCTTCATTCTTTTGGTCTTATCATTCTCTTTTAAATCAGATGATCATTTGGTCATGAGTCAAGTCATTTCTTTCATGTTTCATATTAAGTTTGAAATATTGAAGAAACTAGAGTTTCCTTTATAGGAGAACCAACCATAAAGTCATCGGGTAAGGTCATGTCTTTTTAGCTAATTTGGCTACCATGACTTGAAACTCATCAATTTTGTGCAGAAACTTTTCTATCATCTTTGGTAAACAAATCCAAAGAAATTGACAATAACATCTATCTTACTTCCATCTTTTTTCGACAACATATATCTTCTCCAATGCATTCTAAATAGGGCAAGCATACTCTTCTAAAAAATAGAAATTATTCAACACATTGGATAATGAGTTTAAAATTCTGTTTTTCATTGATAGTCTATCCATGCATCTGTCTTAGCATTAAGATAGAGATTATTGCTCTCAACAAGAACGCTCTTAGTAAAAGCAAAAACCTAATCATTTTCTTTCATCTCTTTTAGTTAAAACTATTAAATGATTCTATTTTATCAAAATAAAAAATGACTCTTAGATTTTCCATTGCACGAAAAAGGAAAGTAATTTGAAAAATGATTTTCCACTCCTTTCCATTCCTAGAAACAGCATCAGGGAGATCACCCAAAGGTTTTTGGAGACTTTTTATTTATTTATTTAAATAATAAATACAATAGAAACTCACAAAGAACAACCCAACTAGAAATGGGTACAATAAGCCAATTCACATATCCATTTCCAACTTTTCAAGTAAAAATAGTTCCAATAAAGAATGTTTCCTATGTCTTTCTCTTTTCATTTCATATAACTAATCTACATGCACAAATTAAGATGTAACAGAAAGCATAAATGGTACTCGTAGTAATTCTAATTATTTTAGTTTAACTATGCTTTCTTGTGGGCTGATGCTCTCTCCTTCTCCAACTTTTCAAAGAGGCTTCCATCATAAACACCTCTAATGGTGTCTTTGTGTAGAAAACCATCTTTGTCACTGCACAAGAGGTATAATGCCTTCCATTCTGTCCAGGCCCCAAGCCTGCCACCAATTCCATCATTTTTACCTCATTAGATTTTAAACAAGATCATGAAGTTATAAAGCTCTAATCAAACTGACAAACTAACCTTCCTGCGTAGTCTTTAGGAACCCGGAAGCTCTTAAGCATTTCTGATAACTCTTTTGATGTCAAACCATTTGGATTAGTATGGGCATGTTTATGAAAGATCTCTTCAAAATGTGCTGGAACGAACCTGAAAAAAAAAAAAAAATCAAAGTTGACATTAAAGAAAATGAATAGTGACATTGAAGATTGTTATTCCTCAGGAGCAAATAGGTATGATCAATAGCTTTGAAGAAACAAGATTTATCAATAGGCCCAGCAACTATTGTCTAGCTACTTAGGTGCTCTGTATAGTATAGTACTGAACAATGGAAGTACATAAGTTGATTAGGTTCTTTACCTTCCTTCTGTATCATAAACACCACTGTCACTCCCATGTTTGCCTTTCTTTATGTTCTTTACATCAATTGGGAAGAGAAGAGAAAATTTTCCCTGCAGCATACATAATAAGCCAATGGCTCTTAGTTTAGGATAAAATTTTGATTTTAGAATGAGAAGGGCTAGCACAAAGCATAATTCCATGCATTGATGTCATGCAATATTTTGAATAGAGAGAGAGAGAGAGAGAGAAACATGGGTGTGGAGAAGGCAGTGCAGTTGGATAGCCCAGAAGATCCATTACCAAGAATTTTTGAGAGCCCAAACATAAGGCTTTAGATGGCCATTACAAGTTTTATAGTCGAGCTCTAGTTTCAATTTCAGAATGCTTCAAAATTTTGACTCTTCAACTTTCACTACAGCTTAGCCTATACAAAATTCCCATGAGCCCAACAAGATTCCCACAATCATCATAATCAGTGTTTCTTGCATACATGTGTCTATAAGCTTAAAATTAGAAACCTGAGTAATTTCTGGATGGTTATATTATAACATGTGACATGTTAGTGGAATTGAATTTTTGATATATACTATATGGTATAACCTATCCAGAGAAAAGAAAATTGAAAATCCGATGTTGGTCTTTAACATATTTTGTTGGATTAATGTTTTACTTAATAACTATTGTCCCTTGTATTTTAGGTTGAACCAAGGGAAATGATTAATGAGGGAACCAGGGTATAGTCACTCTAAGGCTGTGTTTGGTATGCATTTTTGGAATAAATTCTGGATTTAAATCATGTTCTTCTCTCTTTTCTAGATTTCAGGATGCATTCTAGACTAAGAATCTGTTTCTTAGATTTGTATCAAATAATGGTTGTATGTGAGTTTTTGTATTGGAGTCGAATCACTCTATTATTTATCCATATGGAACCATCCATGGGTGCAAGTATGGCCCAATGAGCCCAAAGCCCACATGAAACCTGTCACACCTTCTACCATTATAAGGATAAAGAGAGGTATATTTGAAAACAAAAAAGATAAGTGTTCGATGTTGTTGATTCGTACGATCAGATGATCGTAAGAGCAGCTGGTCCATATGGATTGATTTTCCGAAGATTGCGTGGATTTTAGAATTCAGTTGTTTCTATCCATCACCCAATCCCATATTTTTATTATATCTGGTAGCAGTAATCAGGAAATCTTGATCTTGGCTGCTACTATGATCACCTGATTGTACGAGTCAGTGACAACACCTGTCCCATTTTCTGCCATTACAAGGATAAGGAATGGCATATCTGAGAACAAAAAGGACAGGTGTTGATCGTTGACTCATACGACCAGGTGATTGTACGAGCAGCAGATCCGTTCTCTAATCGGGTGATGCTACCGCAAGTAATGGTCTCCGTAAGACTCGGTCTGAGTAGAGAACTTATCAGACTCGATCCGAGTTCTGCTCTGGTCCCTCGGCACTCGCGTGGTTCCCCTACCTCCGTCCCAAGATGGAAGAAGCAAAAAGAAAAAAATGTGAACAAAAGTTAGCAAGGAGAAAAGCAAGAAGCTTTACAGTGGCTTCCATGGAATATTTGATCTCAGTGCAGAATTTACAGAACAAAAGAGTGTAGTAATGGGTCTAATGTCCTCGACCCCTCGTCGTTGTCTCTGCTATCTTATTCTCTGCTTTTTAACTTTTTGAAAATTATCAATGGAATCATGGCTACGTTGGGCCCCAATTCTCTAGAACACACGAGAGAGAGAGAGAGAGAGAGAGAGAGAGAGAGATGACTTACAGGACGAGTTTTACCACTGAGGAAGAAATTAATGAAGATAGAGGCAATGGTGGACAAAGGAATCCCAGCACCAATTGCACGGAACCCTGCAATTTCATGAAATATGAGAAAACAGAATAGGGGTTTAATCTAATACTACTAAATGATATGATGAGAAAGGAAAGGGAAAGAAAAAAAGGAAGAACCTTGGAAGGTTTCCCAAGGGTAGATAAGCCCATCTTTGTTTCTGTCGAAGAAAGCCGCATGCTTCTGGAGAGGGGTCAGGTCTCCGCCGTAAAAGCCTGCAACTGTTTTCCAGTTTCATCAGTTAATATTTAAATAGACACACAGAGGAAGAACACCAAGAAAAAATAACCCTGTTCGACTCCTTAACAAGAAAAAGATAAAATAGACTCAAAAAACTCACCCTTCCTATCGGTATGATGATCACTGGAGAGTGCATCAGAGGAGGAGGAAGCCATGAGATGAAACTTTTTTTCTCTTTGCGAGAGAGAGAGAGAGAGAGAGAGAGGTGGGGGGGGGATTTGCAGTGAAGAGGAAATGAGTTGTGAGGGGAGGAACAAGGGGGAGGGAATTTATTATTGAAGAGAGGAGGAGAGGGGTGGGGCCTGCGGAGGATTGGGAAGTAATCGAATAGGATAGGAGTAAAAGTAGAGTAAGAGAGAGATTTGGGCACGAGGTGTCTTTCACTTTCAGTTTCCCTTTATACTTCAGGAGAGGGTTTAGGTTTCAGAGTCCTAAATTTGAGGAGTTAGAAGATTAAAGAAAACGAAAAACAAAAACGTAAAGGGAGGGTATGGATTTCATCTATGGAGTATGGATTGATGGTTTTTTCTTGGGGGAATGGAGAATTGGAGCTAGCTTATATCCATTTAAACCACACATTCAGAATTTCCTCTGTCAGATTGATGGAGATGCTCTATGAAAGGACAAACCACATGATCAGAATTTCCACTGTTAGATTGATGGACACGTGCACACTTTCTGTTCCGTGATGAATTAACCATGGAGTGAATAAGGGCGGCAACAAGGTCCCTGGCCTGTCCTCAGGCTGGGTCAGATTGACCATGATTGGCCTTAACCATGGGAAGGGAGAGGGAGATACAGGGGTTGGGTCGATTAGCAAGAAGAAGGCAGGTGAAGCCTAACTCATGGCCAGAAATTTCAATCTAACCGACCCTCATGGTAGGATAGGGCAGAGCCTACTATTGATGTTAATGATGGATCTGACTCCTCTCCAATGACAGGCATCCAATTCCCCTCCAACGACCATTCAAAGGCTGTTGGGATGCGTGCTCAACTCCTCACATCCCTTGAATGAGTCGTTGGAGGGCCTGTGATGTTGGAGAGGATCTTTTTCTGTCAATGACTGATCTATTTTGATTTTTTTTCAACTAAACTAATATCAATTTTAATGGTTGCATATATGTAAGTGACAGAAGAAGCTATATACAAAATTGGCCAGTGACGGGAGGAGGTACATACAAAGAACAATGCAACAAGAAATGGTTGTACAGTAAGCTACTTTACATATCCATTCCATCTTTCCAAGTAAAAATAATTCCAACATAAGAATGTTTCCTTTTTTAATTTCTCCTTTCATTTCATACAAACTCATTTACATGTATAAATTGAGATGTTACAAATAAGCATAAATGAGAGCTTCTTGTAATTCTCATTATTTTAGTCTAACTATGTTTCTTTGTGGGCTGATGCTCTCTCCCTCTCCATCTTTTCAAAGAGGCTTCCATCATAAACACCTTTAATGGTGTCTTTGTGTAGAAAACCATCTTTGTCACTGCACATGAAGTGTAAAATCTTCCATTCTGTCCAAGCCCCGAGCCTACCACCAATTTAATCATTTCTACCTCATTAGATTTTAAACAAGATTATGAAGTTAATTATAAAGCTCTAATCACGATAACAAACTAACCTTCCCACATAGTCTTTAGGAACCCGGTTGCCCTTGAGCATTTCAGATAACTCTTTTGACGTCAATGCATTTGGATCAGTATGGGCATGTTTATGAAAGATCTCCTCAAACTTCGCTGGTACCAACCTGAACAAAATCAAATTTGACACCGAAGATATAGAATAGTGCCATAGCATTAGTTTGAGGGCTCAACTCAAAATCGTAATGCATTAGGTGAAAAGAGTTCCTCGAGTACTTGGGGTCTTTACCTTCCTTCTGTATCATAGACACCACTATCACTCCCATGTTTGGCCATATGTATGTTCTTTATCTCGATTGGGAAGAGGGGAGAAAATTTTCCCTGCAACATGCATGGTGAACCAATGGATCAGGAGGCCTCATAGGCTAAGTATGGACACACTTAAATTCGGCTGAGTCCACATGAAGCCTGTCAAAAATTTTAGCGCTTGGGCTGAGTTTTTCGGCTTGCGGGCTAGATAGAGTTGGCATTTCCACGTCCGGGTTGGGCCGGACAATATATGTGCTGCGTTCTTGTTTTTTTGGTTGAACCCAGACCAGTGATGAAACAGTGGCAAAAACTGACAAAAATAAGACCAAGTCCAACGAGCTCCTCGCAGAACCGGAAATGGGGTAGATATCCCAACTTGACGTTGGGCTTAACCGGCGGCCCAGGCAGAATGCACCCCCTAAATCAGAAGGGCTTAGCACTATGGCTTCAACTCTTTGAAGCTTATCTATAATAAAAGGGTTAGTTGTGGTCCTTGCCTCGACATGGACATTATGTTTAGGTGATCTCTTGACATATTCAATTATTTATGGGTGCATCTTGTTATCATTAAAATTGATGAAATTATTTGATGAGAGATGGACATTTGAGGGTTTTACCCTTTCGAATCTTCCAATAGAGAGATTATTTTAGACATTTTTTTTTTTTTTTTTTTTTTTTTTTGTGAAAAATATTTCACTATGTTGCATGAACAATGAAATATAAAGGATGTGCACAACTGGTCCATATACTAGTGTTGTGGGAATGTTTTTTTTCTCTCATTTATTATAGGAAAATTGTGGATTTTCAAAACAATTTGAAAGTGATTTGTCATCATGTCATTATTAAAAATCTTACAATTTTGAAATAAATATATGAAATGACAATATTTATCCTTGTTTAAAGGGTAGAGAAAAACATATGATATACTAAATATTAAAAAAAAAAAATTTATTTATTTACTTTTTCACCAACTCTGATTACAACAGAATGTTTCATTATAAAATCCAAATATTAATTATTTAAGTTAAAAGTTAACACAATTGCCAAAAAAAAAAAAAAAAAAAAAACCACGAAACCGTTAATGACTTGGATCCCTCTAATATAATTCACTATAAGGAACTATGGAGTCCCCGTCTACTAAAGAAAATTCATACGGTTACCCCCCCTATCACAGTGGGAAACCTCTACCCGAAAAGAATTTTTTTTTTTTTGGCAAAGTAGAATGGTTCCTTTTGGAGTGTGGTGAGATTCCTTTTAGTGATGGGATGCCCTCATAGAAAATGGGAACCATGAAAGGCCCTACTAAAAACTCATTGGTGTAGAATGGTTGCTATTTGGTGGAGTTCTGTTTTGAACGAAGTCTGCCACATGGGTAGGTCATGGCCTCATAAGGTGATGATGATACTGCAGGCCTTTAATCACAAAACATCTCTGGTTTTCTTCAATCACAACTTTCCTTTGAATGGATTGGTTTTGGTTTTCCAAAGAACGCCTAGATATTAGGATTCAGAAATGGTCACTAACCATCCATCACCTAATCCCCTATCTTCGTTATCTCCGGCAGCAGTTACGGGCTAAACTACGTCGTCGCTGCCGTAGGTGAACTCCGCAAGACTCGGTCTGAACTCTGAATACACCATAGCGAGAGAGAGAGAGAGAGAGAGAGAGAGAGAGAGAGAGAGAGAGAGAGAGAGAGAGGACTTACAGGACGAGTTTTACCACTGAGGGCGACATTAATGAAGATAGAAGCAATGATGGACAAAAGGAATTCCAGATCCAATAGCACGGAACCCTGCAATTCCATGAAATATGAGAAAAGAGAATTACCAGTAGAATCCTGAAATTAAAGGAGTTAATTGATCGAAAGAATAACACAGAAGTTTAATTTAATCATAATATATATGATATGATGAGAGAAGTAAAAAAAGGAAGAACCTTGGAAGGTTTCCCAAGGGTAGATAAGCCCGTCTTTGTTCCTGTCGAAGAAAGCCACATGCTTCTGAAGAGGGCTCAGGTCTGCAATCATTTTCTAGTTTCATCAGTTAATATGTAAATAGAAACAGAGGAAGAACACTGAAGAAAAGAAAGAACTCACAAACAGCTCACCCTGGCTATGGGTCTCACTGAAGGGTGAAACAGAGGAGGAAGCCATGAAATGAAATTTGTTATTTTCTTTTTTACTCTTTGCGGAGGGAGGATTTGCAGTGAAGGGGTGAGGGTGTCGGGAGGGAGGGAAACAAGAAGGAGGGTATTTATTATGTAGGTTTTGTTTGATTGTACGGGAAATGCAAATTTTTGATGTGAAGTAGAATTTTTTTTTGAAAAAATAAATTAAGATGTTTGATTGCAAGAGTAATATATTTTACAACCATTAAAATATTTCTTTTTATTTTTCCACCAAAAAAAAAAAAAAACCCTACTCTCACAATCTCTCTCCCACTCTCGCAACTCTCATCCCACTCATGACGCTCAATGATCTCTTTCTCTCTCACGCGACTCAATTGGGTTTGTTTTGACCAAAAGACTTTTAGAATGGGCCTTTCAATCGTTATCAATTGTGATCTATTACCGTTTTATTTGTGATAATCTTTTATATTATTTTAAATATTTATTTATTCTACATTCATTTGATATATAGAATGAAATGGTTTATTTTGGTTAGTGATAGAACATAGTAACTGATGACATTTGGTTTGATTTGGTATAGACCTTGAATGACCTAATTCACATAACTAATAGAAATTTTAAGGAGCTGGGTGGATTATGGAATCTGGATTGAAAAGTACTCTCCCCCCACCCCATATATTTTTGAGGAATTTGGTTGGATTATTAGTTTTTTAAAATTTTACATTTGTTTTACATCCAACCAAACAACTATGGTAAATTAATTTCACTTCATTTCTGTTGCAATCAAACGACTCAAAAGGAAAAAAAAAATCGCTTCACTTCCCTTTCTATTTCTCTTACAACCAAATGCAGCTGTAAAAGAGGGAAGACTGGGGATTGGGAAGGTATTGAAATTTCCCTCATAATTCATGAGAGGCCTATGGCCTTTGGTTTCACTTTCACAGTTTCACCCATAAATTTGTAGACTTTGTGGACAGTTAAGAGATCAGAGAAAACGTGATAAATCAATGGTTTTTTTTTTTCCTTTTTTAAAACATGAAGACATCAAGAATAGTGCCACAGCAAGTCAATGCAAAATTGAGCGTTGGTACACATGAAATTGATCAAACCGAAGAGTTAAAATTCTGCCCGTCTGACATGGGCGAGCAGATTTACTTTCACTCAATTAATTATACAACATTACCTCCAGAAATGATGCCCTCACTCCTGTAAAATTCATAAAAACCATCCCATACTGGCATGCATGCTGGCATAGGCACGATCAGAGAACGTTTTCTTCCGTCAATTTAATATCAAATCCATACACACAACTTCTTTAGCTCATGGAAAAACAAGTGAACTGGACCCAACTTTGGCAAAGAAGAATACACCAAATCTTGTTACCTTTTTCCTGGTTTTTTCATAAGACGTTTTTTTTTAAGACTCCGTTTGGTTACAATGGAAATTTAAAGGAAAGGGAAATAAAATTTCCATATTTTAAAAAGAAATGTTTGTAGTCATTATCCCATATGATTGTATAAACTACTATTATCATATTTAGTAATGATGTATTTTATTTTACATATTATAGCAAAGGGTTTTGGATGGAGAGTAAAGTGAAATTTTATAACCAAATATGGAATGATTTGAAGTTAATGTTAAAGTCACATTGGTAATGATTACATATATTTCTTTTTGAAATATAAAAATTTCATTTCTCTTCCATTTAATTCCCCTTATAACCAAACATAACCTACGGTGTGGAGAGATGTCAGTAAGCTCTTTTGGTTCAATGAAATTATTTTCTCTAAAAGCTGAAGGGCTTAAAAAGAAATGGGAAAGGGATACATGTTGCCCCCTTATATTCACATCCTCTAAAATGTGACTGTTATTATTAATTCGTATACAAAAGCTCACCTCATTGATTAAAGTAATTGTTATTATTATCCAAAAATGAATTCATTGAAACAAAACCCAGAAGAAATGGGCTAAGCCAAAAACCTTACCCATTGATCATGCAAGACCTACATTACATGCATCCTAAATACAAGGCCAGTAGTCATTATAGTAGTAATAAGAGCTAAATTAGGTTGAGGTTGGGTTTAGACCTTGAAGATCCCCAGAGATAGAACTTACCTCCTAAATCAGTTGACATGTGACTCACTAGACGAGCGGATTTGTCAAAGAACTTCAAAGACTTGGGAAAGGGGGGGGGGGGTTTACGGTATTAGAGAAATCCATCTTCAACCGGTCTCATTGCCACTCCTCCTTGTGTTCCTCAAACCACCTTGTTCCCAGTATAGAATTTTTCTGTAACAGAGAAAGTAATGGCATAGTAGTTGTGTAGTTTGAAGAATCCTTATTTCTATGGATTTTTATAACTACCTCGAACAAAAAATCCATTTAATATCCTTTGGACTGGTTTTCCCTTCACCCATGGTGATACAAGAATCCCCTGCCATAGTCATGTACACCATTGGATTGGCAAGGAGACGGGTAATTTCAACCCTATACAATAAAGAGTGAGAGGTAATGATGACACATGAACCAATCATATTAATCACATCACCAATAGGGAAGGTAGGTATATGAAGGAAAAACCAAGTCCATATCCATTAAGATTTAGTTTATCTTCACCGATTCTTCGCCCATGGTAATTTAATGCTATAGTTGGCATCATGGAAGAGTAGATGTCATCATTAACTCCCACCCCCTATTATTCAAAGTCCAAAATACCTTTCACCCCAATCAGAAAACCAAATCCAATTGATGAAGAGATACTTTCTTCACCAATGGTCAAAAGAATCTAGGTCTATTTTTGATGTGTTGGTCTCCCACATGCCACAACCAGACACCAAAGAGATGTCTTATGAAGCAGAGAAAACCACCCAGACCCAACCATAGGACTGAAAACAACCATCTCCAGGGATAAATACACCTGAAGTGTCCCATGCAGATACTAACAGTACATTTCCGGAAACACCAGTGAGGAGCCTTTACCCACCTTATGATAGGTTTGTACCTGGTGGGATAATCACTTCTCAATGCATCCAATAAGCATGTTTCTAACTGGAAACTGGACTTCTAGATGGAAGGTTTGGACAGACCATATCACCTCTACAATCACTTGTACCACCCAAGATATGTTCTGTACTCAGCTGATATTCAGAAGGTCACTATTAGTACTGCACTAAATATCAAGCAAATCCAAGATGCTGGATCGGCTAGGGTCCAATTTTCCCTGCTTTCTTTAGACACAAGCAACAATTGAAGGAAAACAGGACCAGCCATAAGACCTACATGGATATTATATACATTACTGTTGGTTCATTTCAATTATTTAGAGAATACAACATCTCAGCACCAACCCCTTTGGGTCTACCCTTTGCTCGTCATTGCCTGCAAAAGTATATTTCACCACATCAGTAACTCTAAATTCCCAAATAATATAGATGGAATACCTCTGCAAGTCTAAATAAGCATCAGGCTTTAATTTAATATCATTAATTCTATAAAGCCCTACAATTGACTGATCCAAACCATTGATAAGTCCCATATTCTTCAATCCCAACAATAAAATAATGCCAACCATCCAACCAGCTTCTGGTTCCTCTTGGTTTAGTTTATACAGCAAAGCACTAGCCACCACCCCTTTCATCTGGTTAAGATGGCCCAATCGGTTGGTCTTTCAAGCAGCATTTCAAAATTGGAATTGGCCTACCATCATATGGTTGGAGAATCAGCAATAGCAAGCAAATTTGCGAATAATTCATCAAATTCAAATTGATTTGAAAATTTCCAAAGAATCCACAACTTTTTTGAGTTTACATATAATTCGGCTAAAATTTCAGTATCCAAAATTTTTCCTCAATAATAGTTTGCAGAACTTCCAATAAAAAGAAAGAAATAGATGAAATTTTAGAATTTTGAAAAAAAATTCAATAAAGAAATCGGGAAAACAAGCCAAACTTTTTGTTCTGAAATTTTCAAACAGAAACAATTAATTCCCGAATTAACCAAAATATGACTTCTTCCCATACTCCGCATTTTTACCAATTAGTTGAATGGGTGAAATGAATTATTCTCCTAATGACTGGTTCACGAATCCGAATTTGTCAACTATGGGAATCAGTCAAATGCATCCATTGTGGGGAAGCAAACCCGACACTAATAGTATTGTTTCTTAAAACCTTGAAGAATGTAAGAGGCTGCAGTGGCACATGGGTCTCACCTTCAGGAGGCTGGGCCAGCTTCTGGTTCTGAGGAGACATCATTTCTTTCTTCAACTGGGTAAGTATGTCCTCCATTGTGTATTCCCTCTGCCAATCAGCAAGCATTGGAAACTGACTAGGTTCAACCTGTTAAAAGTGGTACATAAGGTAAGAACCGAAAAATGCCTACCAGAAGCATGCGACTTTTATAAGTAGCAATGCCTACCATTCCAGTTTCCTGGCTGACACAGGTCATATTGATCCGTGTTTGAAATCGCACAGTTGGTGGGTTATCTGGGTAGTCTTTATCGCAGAAAAGTTTCAACTGGTAGATGCGCCCCTCATGAACAGTCTGACATCCACAATGAATAAGTAGAACATGAATTCTAGTTTCTTTCTCCATCATGAAAGAGGGAAGATTGTTAAGTACTATAGAGAAGAATCTCACATATGTAAATCTCAAAATTATGAATCTCAACAAATCATAAGATTATTACTGGATTTGCATGACCATGCAAATTGAAGATGATATTGCCCCAGATAGTTAATGGATCCACGGCATTATAAGGATTGGAAGGCGGGAAACCTACATTAGGAGGACCAATGATGGTCCCAGTCCATGACCGCATGAATATGTCATCAGCATCATCCATTCCATAGCTGACACTTCCATCTCCAATTCCCTTCTCCCCTCTCTCGAGTTCTTCCAACAATCTGAAGTTTCTAGGAACTGCAAATAAGCCACAAAAAATTCAGTTACAAATTGAATTCCCTTTTCTCATCTATAACCTACAAAACATAAAAGAGATACAGGAGGTACATAAGGTGTCTCTCCATTGTGCATATCCATGGGACAGAAACCAAGGAACCTTTACTTAAACAGATAAAGCAGCTACTTGGACCAATTCAGAATTTCCACATTCGAATCAGAAACAGGATTATCATGCAAGACACACACTCAGTTGGTAAGAATTTGAAAAACTTAAAAATCTAACCATCAATTTATCTGAATAAATGAGGGAAAACAAGCCTGACAAATTTTAGTAGCATAGGTAAATCATAGAATGTTTAGTATCAAAATATATGAATAAAATGGATGACATAGATGTCAGATTACCTGACTCATTTATAGCAAAATCTATCTACCTAAAGGCCAAGCATTAGTTATCAGTTATCAACAGGCTACATATCGAGCCAAAAACTGGCAAGGAGCTGAGGAGCCCAAAAAGTGATTACATGGAGCATTAAGATTGACCGTGAAGGCGAGGTGCACAAGCTATCTTAAATATATGGAATGAGAACATTGTTAACTCATAACTAGTTCAGCATTCTATGTCATAATTCCAAAAAATTGTTAGGTTCCCTCCTCCCTTTTAACAATAACTTTATTAATTTAGTAGACGACCAGAAAGATTGTTTTTTGCAGTAAATTGATTAAATGACAACATAAATTTTAGTACCATAGCACTTCTTGATTATGCCATTTCATTTTTGGATGTAATCAGAGACCAAATAATGAGTTAATCATTCTTCTTATTTTGTTTCTTGCCAAAGGGTGCCAATTATTAAAAAAAAATATATATATATTTGAAAATAAATATCCAGCTAGAAATCTGAATCTCAGATTACCCTCTCATCAGCCATCGCGCAGCTGTAGGGAAAAGAATTGAGAAATTAAAAATGAAAGACAGAATGGTACACTTTGTCAACCAAAATAATCAAAGATCAAATAATGAAGCTAATCATTCAATGAAGGATTGAGAAATTCAAATAAAAGACAGAATGACACAATGTCAACCAACAATTGTATGCTAAATAATAGAATACCAAGTTTCAAGGCCAACTAAATAAATGAAGTTCCTTATCTAAGTATAGGAAGACAGGTATCATGAAGCATATCCATGCAACAAGCCTTTGTACACTCATGAAGTACCCTCAGAATGCAATGGTAAATAAAGAAGGACAAAGAAGTTATGATTTGGTCATCTAAGTAACATCCTATAAGTAAAGTCTTTGCTTTATGGAAAACATTTTTGAGGCAGAGAGCTAACAAAAACATAACAGGATATATGACATATCACAACTAATCTGCTAAAAAGTAAACCAATTGAAAATGGAAAACCAAGAAAGCGCATTGGGAGAGGTCCTAACTCGTACAGGTTATGCCATGACCTGGCAACTCGGACCCTCAAACCTCAATGAAGGAAAGAAAGAAACATATTTGAAAACAAATTCATGCAATCAACATATCTCCAAGAGCTTCACATGACTTGGTTATACTTGACGTAATATGATGTGCAATATTTACATAACACGCCTCTAAGAATTTTGTGATCATAGTGAGTGTCAAATGTATCTCCAAGAGCTTTGAATAAACAATGACTGGTTCACAAAAGGCATGAGAATGCACAATGTAGCGCACTAACACGTGCAAACACACACCAGTTCAATGAAATAAGAGTTCTTTAATGGTTACGCAGTTACATTCTCAGCAATGATCAAACTGAATCACTCTTCAACCCCATATTCTATGTCAGCAGATACTTCTACAGTATTGTCTCGCCCAAGTCTCAAACTACTCTATTTAAAGGCACCAAATACATAAATAAATGGAAGGGCGGAAATCCATTACTAAATCAGCTCTTCCCATATAATTACCACCAGTAGATTGCATTGATTGATTCCTTAGGGAGCTTGATAAAGCGAGAGGAAATCGGCCAAAGGGTCTTGGGAGTATGGTCAGTTAGACAATGCCTAATACATACTAAGATTGGTAAAGAAAAAAACACATATTACCTCTTGATGGTACAAGTGAAAATGTGTTTTAGAGTAATTCTTTTGATACATCAATTCAACCAGATTTGTTTTGAAAAAATGACACCAAGTTAGTTTATCATCTGCGTATTTGACATGAAAAGGCTAATTAATAGCAGCACCCTGCGTACTAGAGAATTCAGACAACACTGCCATTATTATCTCCATAGTTGTCAAGGCGACTAGGAAACCCCTAAGAAGTTGAAGGGTTGCGCCCTCCTAGGCCTGCAATATATGACTATATCTCGGGTAGCAATGAGAGTTTTATATATTATGCTTATATGCAATATAGAAGTCATATGAATACAATATGAGATAATTATTCTAGTAATGACCTAATATGAGAAAACTAATTACATTAAACAAAGCAATAGACATAATACAAGCATATTCATCAAAAAACAAAGCAATAAACATAAATCAACGTAAACTCAGTAAGTGTCAACAAAGAATATTGTCGCCTTGGATCTAAGAAACAGCATTGGCGCTTAGGTGATGATTTGACAACCATGATTATCTACCTAGAGCCCCAAAATAATATTTTGAGACATATTTCCAGTTAAGCAAACTAACCACCCGTAAAAGGATCAAAACGTAGATACATCTATCCGCATCACTCATTCCAAGCTCACGATCAGTTCACAAACATTACAGGATCCCACCCGTGAATTGTCGAGGTGTTTCATAACCCATGGCCCGCTGGTATAGTCTCCAGCAGTTGATAGTGGAGCCTTGGGATGAAGTCCAAGCCTCACTGGTTGGGGGGTAGTTAACCCTCCTCCCCTCCCCTCTTCCCCACCC
>NC_056562.1:29865995-29887791 GCF_013358625.1 Macadamia integrifolia
TTTCTAGCCGTGACTTCTCTCCTTCGTCGGATTTATTACATCCACGTGTCGTGTGCCAAGGCCTCTATGGCACTCTATGAAGAGATCCGGACGGGACCTTCTAACAAATCAACGTTTCCTTGGGTCTTAGGCCTTAGGGCAACAAGGGTTAATGGGTTAATCTGCTCAACTTGAAGGAACGTTGGGTCTCAATGGTTCGACCAGTCAGGCCAGACCGGTCTGGTTCCAAAGTTTCGTCTTTCCGTTCCAAATTAAGTAATCACACAGTTATTGTAACTCGAAATCCTTCTCGAATCCTCCTTCGTCCTCGCGAGTCTGCGACTTTTCTTCCCGCGGAAAGAAATACAGAGTAACTCTATAGGAAGGAACAAGGTGCGATTCCTTCTCTCTCCTTCTCCTTTTATCCTTTTGTCTTTCCCCATTTTCTAGGGTTTAGGTTAGCTGTTCTGGTGGAAACGCTGAAGGAAGGAAGGAGGTGCAATTTATTCTGTCTTATTTCCTTTTGTATTTTCCCTATTTTCTAGGGTTCCTTGGTATGAATCCTGACGCTCTTTTTGTTGGGCGTTATCTGTAATTTCTCATCTGTCGAGCGTCGATAATTTCTGTGATTGAGCTTTTTAATATATCGCATATTCTTCTGGTAAAGCTGATGTGCTCATGGTTTTGTTCTCCCCTCTAGTCATCAGATAAGGAAAGATATTAAAATTAGAGCCCAAGTTTGCTTCTTCCTGTGGTTTCTGATTTTGGATATCTCTTATTGAGTGAAAATTTTCTTTTTGGTGAAGTTTTTAGTAATTTTTTCCATAGACATTGAGATAGCAAATGTATAGTGTTAGGATAATTTTTATTTTTCTTTACAACTTGCGATTTAACATGTTGTTTTTTCTGTTCTTTTGTTGCAGTTGTCATTTTCTTTCTGGGAAAATGTTTAAGAACACATTCCAGTCTGGGTTTCTATCCATTTTGTACAGCCTTGGGTATGTTATGTTATTGTTTGATATTTGGGTGATACACTTGCTTTAATTTTCAATCTTGGTATAAATGTGGATCCTTGAAAAAGAAAAAATGGATAAATAAATGGGAAACGGATTTGGGCCGCTCAGCATGCCCTCATCCAGAAGTAGAACAGCACGCCTTTCAATAACTGCCACATCGCAGTTCATGCGGAGCTGGAATTTTGTATATAGGTGGACTCGAAGTCGTCTGCCCATCTGTTAAGTTTCAGCCCAATCTGAGTTTGTCAAGTGGCTAAACAAGGGGTTGAAAAAATAAGTGACTATCAATGGACTACTGTGGGATGCATGGACAAATTTGGGAGGGTATGCCTACATGTGAGAGGATACATTGAATCTTAGTTCAGAAATTTGACATGTGGTCAACCCACAGTAGTTCCTAAACGTCCAATTGTCAGAATTTCCATGTCACCCTTACATATGGTAATGAACAGAGATATGCTGCTCCACTGGGTGAGGGCGTGCTGAATATTTTTTTCTAGCAACTACTTTTTACATTTTCTGCTTATACTTGCCTATTGAAACTCTTAATTTCTTTGGGGTTTTCTACCAGGAGCAAGCCTTTGCAGATATGGGATAAAGAAGGTGAGTAGCTCTTGGCCCCTTATTTTGCCAAAGGCATTATTACTTTTTCTGTTGAGGGTGGCCATAGTGCTATCTAACTCTAGTAAACTGAGCCACTTGTAATAATGGAATCTGTTTTCCCTTTCTTCCGGTGTACACGAAATAGTTCTAGCTCTTAGAAGAGAAAGAAGGTTACATGATTATGAAGATCTATTCTATAGGAATCTCCTCCTATGGTTGTTGGGATCCCTTGGGTAATTGCATCCCAGTAGATTCACCCTCTGATCCAATCTTCCATTGATGGGTAGTTACAAACCACACTACCTCCTATGCTTGCCTGTTCCATGTGATTCTTACTTTATGGGCTATAACGTAGGCAGCTTATTAGTTGGATAATTCTGATCAACGAGCACAAAACAGTGAATACCCTTTGGTCCATGCTGGCTCTTAGCTCATGGTACAATCAGGTGTCTTTTCATGTTTTGCGCGCTACTTTCTCGAAGTGTTTATTTCAGTTTTGGACCTTTTGCAGTTATCAATGGCCATATTAAAAGGCCACAAGATGAAGACATCCAGTCCAGTGTACTTGAGATTGTTGGATCAAATATCCAATCAACATACATTACATGCCCAGCAGATCCTTCGGCCACGCTTGGTATAAAGCTTCCTTTCTTGGTTATGATCGTAAAGAATCTAAAGAAATACTTCACATTTGAGATCCAAGTGCTGGATGATAAGAATGTCAGGCGACGTTTCAGGGCTTCTAATTTTCAAGTGTGTAAGTCTTGCCAATTATTTAGCTGTTGATGTCAGTAGTCTTTTTCTTACTCCTTTGTGCTGTGTTCAGGCATTCTGATTGGTCACTTCTTAAAGAAATGTTCCTTTGGTGTTTACAACCAGATAGTCTTAGGATAATCCAGATAGTCTTAGGGTAATCCTAGAAATCACTGATTATATGTGTAGTATTTTTGTTGAATAACATCTTGTTTTGAAACTGGAGTGGGTTGAACTGCAACTGTTTGAATAAGGTCAAAGTGAAATTCAATATTCTTTTTGTCCTCTTTTCTCTTTGGATGGATTGAACTAACATCTTGAGTTAGTGAATGCGTTGGCTCTTGCATTATTGCAAACTTGGGCGAAAAATGTGTCTCGGATGCTGGTGGATCTCCAACAACAAATCTTGACCTTAGATTTACCAAAATGCTATATTTAAATGCAATATGTGACAGTGTTGCACCATAGTAGGTTAGGTTCTGTGGCATCATTATAAGAGATTATGTGTTTATTTTTAATCTTATTTTGCGTTTTAAGAGGTCTAGTAATATACATGTAGAAATTTTCTTTTGAACTTTAAAATGGTTGTAAAATGGTTGTTTGAGTTCTACCCAAAAAAAAAAAATAAAAATAAAAATGGTTGTTTGAGTGTGTTAGGATGGTGTTTCAGTCCCATTATGAGGTTTTTGATTTGGATGAGGTTATCTTGAGTGCTTAATTTTGAGTTATTTGGTCAGTATAAAGTATTCAAGTACCTTCACACTACTCTTCAGATAAATTAGTTCATTCTTTGTTTTTCCCCCCTCCCTTTATTAGGAATAGAATTCTGTTAAGGATTATTTATATTGACTTGGGATCTTCATGTAATGGAATTGACTTGGCTTTTTTTTTCTATGTTTGAAACGATGAGAAACTATTTCTGTGCTTCCTTTCTCTCTCTCTCATTGCTCTTGATCTTTGTTTTCCTTTTCAGAGAATGGCCATAATATGAATGTCAATTGTCTACCAGATGCTCAACTGTAGTTTTTTTCTTGAACTCCATATCTGGTTATCCAATTATAGTTGTTTGTTTTTTATGCCATGCTATTCTGGTTGAATATATCAGTAGCATCCAGGTCAACCCTTCCTAGAAGGGGATGTGACCATCAGATTGTACTATGTAAGCATACACATGCCAAACATGAGCAATACACGTGCCTAAGATCCCCTGCATGTCACTTTTCAAGTATCATAGAGCTCTGTCTGATTAATATTGCTATTGATTGTTGTCTCTTGGTCTTGTTGGAAGTTACAAATTTTGGGCGACAAATCTGTAAGGCTTTTGAAGTTGTATTATACTTCTTGTCTGAATTTCGTTGGCTCCCATTTTCATAACAGAGTGGGAAGACTTGCAATGGGTTGGAAGGACCCAGTACCATGTTGGTCTTTGAAAGTAGTTGAAACATTATATTTGAAAGATACTGGCTGCACTTAATGTACCTATAAAGTGCCCATCTTATTTCTTTTATACATTATTTTCATGTGGTCATTGAAGTGTAGTTTATTTATTTACTTATTTTAATTTCTAGGCTGTGACACGAGTGAAGCCTTATATCTGCACTATGCCCTTGAAGTTGGATGAGGGGTGGAATCAGATCCAGTTGAATCTTGCTGATTTTACACGGAGGGCTTATGGCACAAACTATGTTGAAACTCTGCGTGTCCAGGTCCATGCAAACTGTCGCCTAAGGAGGATATATTTCTCTGATCGCCTTTATTCAGAGGAAGAGCTCCCACCGGAATTCAAACTGTACCTTCCAATGCAAGTAAGACTAGCTACTTACGCCAACCCCCCACCCCCCTACCCCCCTCCCTTTCCAATTCCTTCAAAAGTGGGCGCGGGAGGGGATGATACATTAAATGAAATTTGGTTTCTACTTCATGATGTCTTTTTTCTCATGTTCCAACTTTGTGTTTGATTCAGAAGGCATAGAACCTCAATGAGAGCTGCAGAATCATACAATCTCTGGAGGAGCTGGTCTTGGAGATCTGAACAAACTTGGGGCTTACTATTTTCCCTGGTTGCCTAGATTTCATGTATGCTAGATGTTCTTCCCCTTGAGGAAACAATAGCAAACACGCTCTAGAACAATGTTATGTTTGATCAGTTGTATCTTTTTAACAATGTAGGTGTATCGTTTGATCTTCTTAGGTAGCTGAAATGAAAGCGACATTCCAAAGGATGTGGGGATACAATAATGACTGTCATTGGATTGATTTTGAGAACCCATTTACCATGAGGTTTTGACTTTTTTTACTTTTCCCTGCCTGCATGCACCATTTGTAAGTATAGGGCATGCTTCCTGTTTCGGAAGGATCTGCATTTTGCCTACGGACAGAATACAGATGATGCATGTGTGCATGGAGGTGAAAGATTTCATGGAGAATCATGGAGGAATGAGGTGGCAATCATAATTTTTTTTTGGTTGAAAATATGTGGAAATCAATTTCAACCATTAAAGCGAATGGTTTTTCGTTGGTTTAACATGATGTTAAGAGTCGGGATTTGTTTTCAGTCTTCTCACATAGTAAGTCATGGGGTTTAGTGGTTTACATTGACAGTCTCTTCTCATACAAAAGGCTGTTTATTAAACTAAGAATCCCACCCTCGCGTCCGTGTGATTTTCCATTGGCAACGTTGTACCCTTGAACACAAGCTTGTATGGCCATTGAAGGAATGGTTTCGGATACATGAGACGACATGGGCCGTGTCCCTTAGAGAGTTGAGAGTTCATGGTATACGATGAGTACAATATGGATGGGACTCTTCTCATTGATAGCAAAGAACAGTTGACGGAGGGAAGACCAGATTGTTCTCCTACATAACCTGATAGCCTCTCAGGACACTCTTGAACCCATAATTTACTTGCTCTATTTCATAGAGACCAACTTGCTACACACTGTGGCTACTAGTTTTGTTATAGAGATGTGGTGAATAGACCCAACGAAAGTAATGAAGCCATGAAGGTAGTGCTTAATGTCAAGAAGCATAGGACATTATACAGTTGCTACGGTCACTGCCACATCTGGTTCTAATGTCAGCCCACTCTCAAAGTCTCTGTGGGACAAACAAGTTGGCCAGTGGGTTCATCAGGAAGCAAGTATTAGTGAGGTTTTATAACTTGATAGAGAAAAAGCTGCCAAAGAATAGTTACAGTTGCCGTGGGATGTAAAATGGTGTATGAACTTATCCTAAGGTCTCCTCGCCAAGACCTCCCCCACAATGACAGAGGAACCAATCAACCCACCAGCTGTGGCAGGGCAAGTCTTTTGTTTCACTAAAAGAACCGGACGAGTAGCCGTTTTTGTGTAGCTTTGCTGAGCTTCAGCTTTAGATTAAATTTGGCAGTTTTAAGAAAGGATTTCCAGTTGAGCTCCCACTTCTAGGGATATTGTTTACATCTCAAGCAAATCTTTGCATCCCAATATCATCCAAAAAAAAAAAAAAAAAAAATCCCTAAAAGAGGAAGATTTTCTAGATTTGCCACAAGTTAACCACATTCATCTAATTCAACAACCTGGATGCTATAAGTCCAATCCTCCAACTTCCAAATATAGCAAGCCACAGGTTTTCCTTCGCAGCTTTGCACATCAAAACCCACCACTTTAACAGGAAAGACCTGTCTACGCAAAGACTAACTAAGCGATTCCAAACACTTCCAATGGTAAGAAGCACCAAGAGAAGACGATTCGTTGGGCTGAGAAAAGATTTACATATAACAAAATAAAAAGAAGATGCAGCACAGAAACCAAAAGAAAAATAAAAAAGAAACCAAGACAAAGAATATGAAAATGAGATTGCTTCCCAAACAGACCACAGAAAATTACACCCAATCAGAAATATCAGTCACAAAATCAACAAGTAGCAGGCAAATTCTTTTAATAAATGAATAACTAGATTTTTGTTTAAGAGTTCTATCACAAAACAAGGTTGAGATAGGAATACATCTGGTGATCTAATGCTAAAAAATGACAGACATTGACAATCAAAGATTTAACATGGTTGTCATGAGCTCAAGCCAAGTTCGAAGTTCAAGTTGTCACACATATCAAGAAGCTTGGAATCAGCACAGCAAGACCTTCAGGCGCATCTTGTGTTCTTACTGTATTTGCACTACGATTTGGTGTCTTGGCTGTCTTTCTCTGCAACTCCAGCAGCACCAGCTGCTGAAGGAGGTGGTTCAGCACAAGCCTTCAAAACAGCCTCATTCTAGGAGAAAAAGAAACAAGAGAGTGTCATTGCACAAAAAGGAATTTTTATAGTGCAAGATAATAACATTTTCAGGAACAATGAAATGTAACTCAACTCTTGATAATCTGATTATTTTGCATCTATTTGGTTTTGGAACCCACCATACAAATATAAGCAGACAAGGTATAGCCACTTGTATAGAGTGGAATGGAGGAACAAGGATCTATATACAAAGAGCCATATGATTTGATATACAAGTTAAATGCACGAGTAAACATTTCTGACCATGAATCATACATGCATATAAATCCTACAGCACCACTGGCGGAAATGCTTAGCATTCAATTGTTTTGGGGGGTTGGCCCTACCCGTCCACACCCACCCATTTATTTGTGCATCACATCCATGTCTAAGAACCATTAGTTTTTACAATTGGATAACCATGATCTTCGCAGTCCCTCACCTGCCCCTGCCACTCAAGAAACCAAACTTTCATCCAAGAACCCTAATTTCTCCACAAGCAATGGCTATCTTCTTGAGCTTGACTCTAGATGGATCTTGAGCAGGTGTTTTCTCTTGAAGGATTAAGCATGCCAAAATCCTTCATCTGATTTGCAGTTTCTACCAAAAAAGGAAAATAAATATAGAAATGGGTGCAGAGATGGTGTAGGACTGCTAAGCAAGAAAGCCAACTGAGGTCATCAAGCATTTCCAAAGTAGCAGTTTAATGTGTTCCAAAGTACCCGTTTATTGTGGTTGTGTAGGGTTAATTAAATGGTTGAAATGTGGCACAGCCTTATTACAAAAGATTAATAAACCAGAAATAGACAAATTAGGAAAGTCAACACAAAGTGCAGAACAAACATCTCAATGAACCAACCAGAGTCCATAAGCAGACCAACAGTTGAAAAGTAGATGAGAAATTGGCATGGCAGCTCCAAATGGAAGAGGATACACACATTGAATACAGTGCTCCCTGCTGATCAGAAGGTCGATTATAAGAATGTGATCTGAAGATACAGTACAAAGGAAAAACTGAATCTTTGCTATGTCACCCAAAATCCAGTATGATGGAAGTTTCACTAGTCAGAGCTAGGAAAGACAGCTTCAGAGTGAGATTACAAGATAAATGGTCAGACTTTTCCAGGAAGTGCATTTTAAGATCATCCTCCTATTCCTTATCATAGCTCCCTTCGAAGTCCCCAATGGTCTAGACGTTGATAAACCTCCTTGTCATCAAGGTTTCCACTAGATCCTTTGTCCTTGCTCTTGACTTTGGAACCTTTTAGCTACCCCATGTAAATCTCTTCCTCCAAATCACCATAAGGAAAGGCTATCATTACATCAGGGTGCTGAACTTATAGACAGGCTCAACACCACCCCCACCCCACACCCCCGCGCGCGCGCGCGTGCACGAATGGATGACACCATTACAAGTGGGAAAATCTTAGTAAAATCAATACCTTCACAACCAACCTCGCCTTGTACATTAATCATGAGCTGTTCAAGTTGGACACCAATTTACTATTGAGTTTCATCTTATCTTTAGGTTGCTCACCTCCACTAAATCATTAGTCTGGTACTTATGCACAAAATTCCATCTCCTCTTGCATAGCTTTTAACCACTCAGCTTTATGCACATTGGCTTTCGCTTCTTCAAAATTCACCTGCATCTATAAGCATAATATAGAGATTTGGTGGAACCTGATAGACAATTGTCACTCCCTAGTAGATCTTCCTCAATTGAGGATCAACTGTTGGATCTCGAAGGGGCTCCCCCCCTTGTTCAACATCACCTGTGCCATCCATAGTTCCAAATCTTGGCAAAATTTTCCTAATTTCAAGCCTACCGAAACAAAATGGGAGGCAAAACAAAAGGCTTGCACTGTTTTGGTCGGCAATTGCTAGTTCGGCGAAATTTCAGTATGTTTCACGTCACAAAGCAGGTTACTTAAATACTCCATTTCGCAAGTTCTGGTTGAAATTTAAAAGGAGAAAACACCTCCTTTGCTTGGATTTTTGCCGCATCACCGTCTCGAATTGCTGGTACACATGGTTAGGGGTTGTCACAATGTCACATCACTCCAGAGATGCATAATTACTTGGTTTACTTGCTTATGTTGTCTTAGAGTAATAAAAAAAATATGTAGAATAGGCAATATTACAAAAGGTATACAATAGGGTTTGACGTTCACTGCCAACCAAGGGTTCAAATCCAAAACACCACTTTGTGAGCCTTTTCTTGCAATATGAAGGTTTACATATGTTTATACAGGCTAAAACAAGATTTCCAAGAAGTATCGAAGCCTAATATAGCCGCTTGCCTACCGAAACGGCCAACTGAATCAGTCTTCGAAAAAATACACTGTTTTAGTAAAATTTTGATATTTATCGGTTTGATCAAAATGGCTTTACCGAAACGAGATTTAGAACTATGGTGCTATCTGTTGGAGCATCATCATTGCCATCATCACCATCTTCATTGTCATGTTGTATATCTCCCCCATCATTATGTACCATGGGTGGATAAATGAGAACAAAACCAATGGAATCATTAGTATTAACAATTTTGAGAGAGAGGGAGACAATATTTTTTGCAGCCTGAGAAGATAATGATATTTCCATCTGAGCTAATGATAGTGGTGTCTTTTTCATGTCTTCTTCTAATCCTCTTTTTTTGATCTTTCTAAGCTTTCTGCACCCCATTTTCACATGCCCTTCCTTTTTGTAGTAATAGCATGTAGTCTCTTTTTTTGACCTGTTTCTTCTTCTCCCCTAGTATTCTACGGCAAGTGCTTCTTTTGAGATGGACTACAGTATTTTCTTCATGTTTCTTCATTCAATAGATTTACTCATTGTGAGTTCCCCATTTGGTGTAAAGTATAAGAGACATAGTCGGTTTCTCCCACCTATCAGGTATTCAGCTGAAAAGTAATAGGGCTTGTTCTTCGTCAGCCACCATCTGCACAGAGGAGAACTGATTCATAATGCTTTTAACCTCATTCAAATGTTCTACCACTGGACTTCCTTCTTCATACTTCACATTCACAAGCTTTCTGATTAAGAAAACTATATTGCTAGAAGTGTTCCTTTCGTACAACATAGTTGCCACGACATCTAGGCGACCCAAGGCGGTGGAGAGGGTCCAAAAGTAAGGCGACACCAACAAGGTGACAAAGGCGTCTGGATGCAAAGGCGATGCCTTGGCAACTATGTCGGACAAGCCTTCCAATTTTTTCCACAACGAATATGCGATGTCTCTATGGATACAGGATGAAAAACATTATCATCTAGATATTTTCAAATAAAGTCAGGGGCTTTTGGTCTAAAGCCTACCACCTAACATAGAGAGGGACAAGCTTTCTATTATAGTACATGAACTCTTTAGAGAAGGTCTCTCATACTAGGGTAGTGGTGTGATAGTATTATTACTGCTTTTGTCACATCGGGATTGAGGTAATAATATTATGCCCTTGTGAACACACCTTGTAAGGTTAGTTATCTTATTATCTAAGAATGTTGTTACTCTCGAGTTGACTGGAGAACTTGTATTCTCATTATTTATTAGTAGCGGAGATTTTCCTATTCTAGAACCTCGTGGTTTTGATCTTCATGTTGAAAGGTTTTCCACATTAAAAATTGGCATCTTTTATATGCTGACTTGTTTTGACTTATATGCATTATCAGTTTTGCACAATTTCTGTTGTATTCCTCCATAAATTTGCACACAAGTGGGAAAGGAGCCTATCTCTCCCAATGTAAGGCTAATGAGTCATGCCACAGCTGATACTCATGGAAGGACTCTGCCATTCATTAATAACTCATGTTTTCCAACAAAAAATCCCTCCTCCATAAGATTGAAACTTCTCCCCGACTATGCCAAAGGCCACTTAGTTGTATTGAGCTAGCTGCAACTGAACAAACAAGGGTAATTCCATTTAATCTCTTTTGCACACATTGAACTTAGATTAGTTAAACAATTAAATTGACCCCCATTTATTTTTGTCCCAGTAAGACGAACAGAAACTCCACCATTACATCCCAAACTCGTCTCCATAAGTTTAATTTTTTTTTTTTCCTCTTTTAATCCGCACTTGACCTAAGGAGAACCGAGAAACGTAACTTATCCTACCTTACTTGAATCAGAAGCCAACAGAATATATACAACTAATTTCCAAACCAAAATTTCAACCATTCACTCTATTTTAACATCATCATTTAAATAAGATCATCATCCTGGGAAATAAATGATGGCATCAATTAGAACTTGTTGAAAAACACAGCCCTTAACACCAAAAATGAGAGATAGGAGAAAAAGTAAAGAAGATAATTTCATTAGCCAATCCAATCAAACAGAATTAGGAACGCCAACAAGCTTGATGCGCTTAAAGTGATGCATCAAAGAGGAGACGGAACAAGAATAATGCTAATAAGATCCTCCTCCTAATTGTTGTGGTTTTAGTTCCAAGAACGAGAGGAAATAAAAACGAAGGTTAGAGAAAGAGAGAGAGAGACCTGCCACACCCTGAGAAGACGCTTCTTGGCGTTGGCCTTCCTGGTGGTGGTGAGCTTTATCCTCTTCCATACCAGTCCTCCCGAGTCGTGCTTCTTCACTATCTCCAGCACTCTTGTTCCCCAAAACGCTCCCCCCACCATCTCTCTCGCTCTCGCTCGTCTGTGATCGGTCAGACTCGCAGGGCGGCTACGTCGCTCTCTCGCTCTTTCGCTCTTTCGCTCTTCAGACTTCAGAGAATTAGATGGGGTGGATAACAGATGGGTTTGGCCGGGCTGGAGCTAGCCCTAGGGCTTACGAAAAGAGGTCTAGAGACTCTAGACTGAAGCTCTCGATGCAGCGGTTCGACCCAGCTTGTGGACCGAGGATTCAAAGGGTCAAAAAGAAGGCTGCCTGGTCGGAGGATCGCACGAAATTACATCTCTATCCCTTGAAATAAAAAAGTTAGGAAGTATTTCCTGGAGAGAGTGTGACCCAATCAGTGGGAAAGAGCCTGAAAGCATTAAGAATGGGGTCATCACATTTCATGGGGGTCTACAGTGGACATTTTTCCTCCAATGTATCTAAAGCCTAGTTAACAATTCGGCCGAATAATTCGCGATAATTCGCGAATTATTCGGCCGATTCGAATTTTTTTGAATTAAATAAAAAATTCTGACCGAATCTAAATTAAAAATAAAATTCAGTAAAAAATGCACTGCTTACTAATTTGGTTTTAAAACACGAATAATTTGGGCCGAATCGAATTAAATCAAATTATTCGGTCCACTTTAACAGTATTAAAAAAAAAAATAAACAAAAAAAACAAAACAACATATATGAAACCCACGGTACCCACCATCGAAATAGTTTTTTTTTTTTATATTCTTCTCCCCCAAATTTTCGCCTCTTTCTTCCCATCTTTTTTCTCCACCTAATTCTTCTGTAACAATTGTATGAATCTATTCTTTGTTTCATTTCTTTCTCATAACTTCATCAGTTCATCCTAAGATAGGGGAAATATTAAACCTTGAAGGATAATTTGAGGTTCCGAGGGATCAGGACAGATTCATATCGCCATATCGATCAATCTTCTTTTATATTTTTGCTTTAATTTTGAAAAATTAGTGCGTCTTAGTACAATATGGGTCTTGTGAACCTAAGCAAAAGGATAGTAAAATTTTTTTGTGGTCAATTTATTTATTTGTTTTATTATAGTTGTAATCTTGCTTTCACTGTTTTGGGGCCTAATCTATTTCATGAGTAGAAATTGGATTACAATAACCATTGCTTCCATCGCTCAATTACAATTATTTCATAGTTTTTTACTTTATTGTATAAAGTAATTTGCTCTTTCTAAGTATACAAATTAAGTTAATAACTTGATAAATAAAAAATATACAATAAACTATAAAAATAATATCCAAATTTTTTGCCTGACTTTTATTTTTTTAATTGAATAATTCTCGAATCCGAATCCAACTCTGATTTTTATTTTGACAGCTTTTTTGACCAAATCCTTAAATTAACCAATCGAATTATTTCGAATAATTCTCCGTCTGAATAATTCCCGAATCCGAATTTGCTAACTATGATCTAGACGCAGCCCTTACGCTCCCCTATAGGAAGCCATTTTCCTTAACAAATGTTTATCCATGTTAATGCCCTTGGCTCTATGCTGGTACAAGGGTCACATGATCAGACAACGATCTCTTCACCATTTTTAGGTTGTGTTTGGATGTTGAGAAAAAAATAAAAAACTTTTAGGCTATGTTTGATAGCCAAGAGAAGAAAAGAAAAGAAAAAAGAATATAGAAAAGAAAAGAAAAAAGAATATAAAAAAGAAAAGAGAAGAAATGGTGAGAAAATAAAAAAAAGTATGTATGTTTGGTTACCAAGAGAAGAAAAGAAAAAAATTCAAAAAAAATTGAATTTTAAGAGAGAGATAGACACATAGGAAATCATTGTGTAATCATTTATTTTTTGTCTTATTATTTTTTCATATTTTCTCATGTTTTCTTCTTTTTTTTCTTCTCGTGACTACCAAACACAGCCTTAATCTATGTTTGTGGGTTGAAATAATTTTTTTCTTTATTTTTCTGAAGAATCTCAGGAGATGGCTTGTCTTAAAAAGGAGTTTATGGAATACACACCTCATTTAAGCCATGTGAAGGGGTGACGTTGCAATTCCATTGTTGAATATTTAACTAATGACTTGAATTAATCATATGCTGAAGTAATCAAATTTTAGGCACAATTAAATCAAAGAACATTGGATGCCGTTTGATAGGCCACTCATTACATATGTTGGTATCGCAGACTTATCACTAGAAAATATGGGATTGGTTAATGTTGAATTCATTTTGTATTAATTTTTTAAATATCCATATTACTTTTATGACTTTCTATCATAATAAATATTAACTTTATTGGTGTCAGACGATTCATAACTATATAGAATGTGTCGTAGATGACAAATCCATCAAATTTGAGTCCCAACTGAATTGTTACGTATCAACTATGAAAGGCATGAAACATAGTTTCCAAATATGAGTGTATAACCTTTCTTTCATTAGGGTTTAAGTTTTTCACCTCAAATTCCCCCTTCACGTGGTTCAATCTATAATTTAAAGAGAACTTCACCCAATCATATTGGATACCCAAAGAAAATTATATAACAAATTTAATTAAGTTTGCATTGCATACAATATCAATCTCTACCAAATCCCATGGTTAGCTGTTAAATTACAAATTCAAGAGGCAAAAGCAAAACAAAACTAAGTTTAAACTACTTCCAATGAGGAGCGGCAAAACCTTTTCATAGATAAGAGAGATTTGAGATCATTTCATACAAAGAAGATAAAGATAAAGATAAAAAGAAAAGTGCTAGGTTACCCTCTCTCCTAGTGGCTCAAAAATTTTTTCCATAATTTCTTGATGAAATTTTTTCCATATTCATGAATTTTTTATTCTTCACATGGTCGATCAACTAGCAAAAAAATAAGATTTATTTTCTCAATATGATGCTGGCATCGCCTAATTTATTGGGTTCATGATGCTAAGAGATACAATATGACGTGTTTGTGTTGGAAACGTGAACGCCAATCTTCATGAATTTTTTGTGAGGTTACTTTTGTTAATCCTGTAAATATCATTATCTAAGGCAATAGAGGGCCTAAATCCTCTCCAACACCCAATGCATACTCGATGACTGACAACACCCAGATATGCATCTCAAGTGTGCACCGAAGAGGGTGTCCTAGCTTCCTTCTTTGGACTACCCACATGTTGCATGTGGTCTACGTCAAAGTTATCAACCATCTAATACATTATGATAGTTGAAAATCTTCTCCATAATTTTTCAGTTCTAAAACTGGTGAAGAGTTTATCTGACCATTGGATAGATAAATAATATCATATTCATCGATCATAGATCAGCGAAATTCAATTTTATGGTTCATTTAACAACAATTGTATATATATTTTTAGATTATTTGAGCCTCATTTGACCTGTCACGTAACAGTATTTTAGATAAGAAGTATAAATGAAGCAACCTTGTAGTCTATCAAAGCACTACTCTGGTTATTAGTTGATCCTCCATCAATAGCCAAATCACCATTGTAAAGGAATCAAGTTTCAGCGAAAAGCATTCACACAAGCCAAATTCAAAGTTGGATTACGTTCAAAGTACAAGTCAGGTGGGACCCGTCTAATGTCTTCAATTCACGTTTTTTATTTTAATCGGCCCAAGTTTTCAAACAGACTGGTTCAGCGACAGAGAAACCTGCACGTTATAAAATTGCTATTTCCGCCAAGTATTCTCATTTCCACCATCACGACAAAGATTTCACTTCTTCCCTCTCTTCCAGACGCCTTATCTCCCCCAACTCAGACTTTCCCAGAAGAAGAAGAAGAAGGTTGCAGATGACGATCGGTGCTTCTACAACCACCGGTAGTGACCAACAGTATGATCGAGCGACAGCGGTGAAGCAATTCGACGAGTCCAAGATCGGAGTTAAAGGTCTTGTAGACTCCGGCGTCACCACCATCCCTCCTTTCTTCATCCACCCACCGGAAAACCTCTCAAATTCCAACTCCTCTACTTCATCTCCTACCTCCGATTTGATCCCCGTCGTTGATCTTACCGGCGTTGATTCCGACCGTCGATCTCTCATCGTTGAACAAATCCGAGATGCCTCTAGAGATTTCGGCTTCTTCCAGATCATCAACCATGGCGTCCCCTCCGACGTTATCAACCGCACCATCGACGCCATTAAAGGCTTCCACGAGGAGCCAACAGAGGAGAAGTCTAAGTACTATAGTCGTGAACGTCGAGGCGTGGCCTTTTCCAGTAATTTCGATCTCTTCAAATCCAAGGCCGCCAGTTGGAGGGATACGGTTCAGATGAGGTTGAGCCCAACTCATCCCGACTTGGAGCTTATTCCGGAGATATTCCGGCATGAGGCGCTGGAGTGGGACGAACACGTGAAACGGGTGGGGGAGGTTCTGATGGAGATTCTATCGGAAGGGTTGGGTGTGAAGTCGGAGAAGTTGAAGGAGTTATCGTGTTCGGAAGCGAGGGTGATGGTGGCCCACTACTACCCCTACTGTCCTCAACCCGATCTCACGCTGGGGATTACGTCTCACACTGATCCGGGAGTGTTGACACTGCTGTTGCAGAACCAAATCGGAGGGTTGCAGGTGAAGCACGGTGATGAGTGGTTGGATGTGAAACCTGTGCCTGATGCTATTGTCATCAATGTTGGCGATATTCTTCAGGTATATATATATCTATGATCTCTTGGGGTTTCACCATAAAGCAATTATCACTTCGAATGTGAATAATCCGATGTGGATACATAAAAGAACTTAGCGTGCATTCTCTCCTTAATGGTTAGCTTTGGAGTATGACTAAACAATTGACCATTCTGATCATATATTTTTGTCTATAACACTAATTTTGATTTTCAGATATTATCGAA
Organism: Macadamia integrifolia; assembly: GCF_013358625.1. Lineage (NCBI taxonomy): Eukaryota > Viridiplantae > Streptophyta > Magnoliopsida > Proteales > Proteaceae > Macadamia > Macadamia integrifolia. The sequence goes on from NC_056562.1 coordinate 29,882,053, forward strand.
TGATGAGTACAAAAGCGTAGAACATAGAGTGTTGGCGAATCCTCACAAGAAGTCACGAGTCTCGATTGCTATTTTCTTCAATCCAAGCAAGAGGGAGGACTTGTATGGACCTCTGCCGGAGTTGATATCGCTGGAAAAACCTGCACTTTTCCAGCAATTTACACTGGAAAAATTCATGAAAAAGTTCTTCACCAAGGAGCTGGATAGCAAGTCAATCATAAATTTCTTCAAATTGTGAGGAAGTTTCATGGATGAGCAATGTAATTAAGAATGACTTTACCTGCTCGAAGGTTTCCATCTAGTTCCAATTGATGGTTAATGTATCTTGAACCAATTTGATTTAAATGTATAATTGCATGACACCACATAAATTATAATTCAACTCCGTTCTTCTCGAGGGAGTCTATATGTTTGTCTTGGAAACATGATCGACTAATAACTCGCATGATTTTCATGAGGTCAGAAAAAGCTAGCCTTCTTCTACCAAAAAAGAAAAGCTTGCTTTCCACTAATTTTACATTCTCTCCGCAGTCCGCACACTAATTTTACATCCTTTTCACATGTTGCATGCCATGGTATGGATGAAAACTCTCAACCATCTAAGGATTGCATGCCATGGTGTGGATGAAAACTCTCAACCATCTAAGGATCTAACCCATTATATATGAGCTAATTTTTCTTCTTCTAATATTAAGTTATTCAGCTGCTGGAGAGCTTATTTGATCATTGGATGGATAATGAATCATATGTGCTAATTGTCTCACAACCAAACCTAAATTTTATGGATAGTCATCATATATATAGTTGGGATTGGCGTTCTCCCAGCAACTGACATAGAGGAGGACACCAGTGAGATGCAATGAAAAAGTTTTAAACATGGGAGGGAAATGAGGTCATTTTATGAAAAAAGAGGCCGGTTGCTGGTGTACTAGGGTCAGAGAACCATTTCCCTAATTTTTTTAAGGGAAAAGATTCTCAAAGCTGTCGAAGGAGGGTATACTAGCATACCCTCTCTCCTCCTCTTATGAAATAACCTTACAACTCTTTCTGTGCAAAATTGTCCCATCGGCCTCATTGCGTGCTCATCTATGCCTCAAGAATCCTCAAGTACAAACATTGTGTGCTCCTCTATGCCTCAAGAATCCTCAAGTACAAACTACTTGAATCTCCTCTTCTATGGTGTTATAATAACTTAGTAGTATATACTCAAATGCATCCATCACAATAGGTACTACTTATCCCTTCCTCCCCCTCCCCCTCCCCTCCCCCCCTCTCCCTCTCTCTCCGTCAACTTTTTTTTTTTTCAAACTATGATTTTATTTTAATGATTTCTATTTTGATTAAAATTTTGAATCTCAAAACGAGTGGATAGATAACCTGTTTCTCATACGCGGGAAAATATCTCCTTTTCACATGACCAATTACTTGATGACATGAGATTCAATTGAAACAACAACCAGAGGTTCCTCATCCGGGGTCAACAGGTCCACATAATGGATGGAAGATAAATGAGACGTGAACAAAGTCTTTATATTTCACATGATGATACTTTGATCAGTTGATGTCTCTTTTCTAATTTAATTTTCTTATTAAAAAAAAAAGTACTTGAAACTTTAACCCAAAAAAAAAAAAAACTTGAATCCAGATTTCAGGACTGTGCACATGTTCTTCCATGTGAGAAAATCTGATAGGGTCGAAATTTCATTGACATGTAGACTTCAAGTTCATTCTTTTTACATTTCTTAAAAATTGAAAAATTAAGGACCACCGAGACATGATGCGATGCATGTATATAAAGATAAGATGGTTGAATCATCTAGATCCATCTAAGCTTTTTCTGCTGCTATAATTTGGTTCCAAGACTTACTTCCGCTCAAGTATTCTCACTTCCACCACCGCCATAAATTGAAACCACTGCCATAAAGCTTTCACTTCACTGCTTACAATAACGACTGCCAATCATAGAGTAAAGATGACGCTCGGTGCTGCCAACAGTGACCAAGACTATGATAGAACTGCAGCGGTGAAGCAATTCGATGACTCCAAGATCGGAGTCAAAGGCCTTGTGGACTCCGGCGCCGCCACCATTCCTCCTTTCTTCATCCATCCACCCGAAACCCTCCCCAACTCCACCCCTTCCACCGCCCCTCCCGCCTCCGATCTAATCCCCGTCGTTGATCTTTCCGGCCTCGATTCCAACCATCGATCTCGCATCGTGAAACAAATCCGAGATGCCTCTAGAGAGTTCGGCTTCTTCCAGGTCATCAACCACGGCATCCCTTCCGGCGTTATCAACCACACGATCGACGCCATCAAAGCCTTCAACGAGCAGCCAACGGAGGTGAAGTCTCAGTACTACACTCGGGACTTGCTTCGCGGCGTGTCCTTCGCCACCAATTTCGATCTCTTCCAATCTAAGGCCGCCAGCTGGAGAGACACGATTCATGTGAACTTCAGCCCCATGCCTCCCGAAATAGATCATATTCCGGAGATATTCCGGCGAGAGGTCCTGGAATGGGATCAGCACACAAGACGGTTAGGGGAGGTTCTGATGGAGATCTTGTCGGAAGGGTTGGGTGTGAAGCAGGAGAGATTGAAGGAGCTATCGTGTTTGGAAGGGAGGGTGATGGCGGCTCATTACTACCCTTACTGCCCGCAACCTGATTTAACTTTAGGGGTTACGTCTCACACCGATCCGGGAGTGTTGACTGTACTTCTGCAGAATCATATCAGAGGGTTGCAGGTGAAGCACGAGGATGAGTGGTTGGATGTGAAACCTGTCCCTGATGCTCTTATCATCAACATCGGCGACATTCTCCAGGTATGAGACGTAACTCCTTTCCTATAGCTCAGAGCCTCAGACAAGTCTAAGATTCTGATAAGTTTTTTGCAATGTTGGCTTCAGATGTTATCGAACAATGAATACAAAAGTGTAGAACATCGAGTGTTAGCGCATCCTCGCAGGGAGCCACGAATCTCGATCGCCGTTTTCTTGAATCCAGGTAAGACGGAGAACTTGTATGGACCTATGCCGGAGTTAACATCGCCGGAGAAATCAGCTCTATACCGGCAATTTACACTAGTGGAATATATGGAAAGGTTCATGATCAAGGAGCTGGATGGCAAGTCAATGATAAATTTCTTCAGATTGTGAGGTAGCATGATTGTTTCATGGATGACAAAGAATTGAATTAGAACAATGCATCTCAATTATCAGGGATTAAATGGCTTAAACATGAGATCGAATTGAACGATTTTGCATTTTATATAGAATACTAAGTAATACATTAACTTTCGATTGATACAAATTGACAGAAAGATTCTGATTTTGAAGATATTTGGTTCAATAGGAAGGCACAAGTTGCCATTGCAGATGCAATAAATTGAATGATAAAAGACTTAAACTAGTTAAAAATTCCCCAATATATTATTATGTTTAGAGATTGTTAATTAACTAGGACTTGATGAGATAAAGAAAACCAATTCAAAACAAGATTGTATCCATTAGAGACCTTATACAGCTTGGACAAAGACAACTAAAAATAGTTTGAAGTGGAAAGAAACTGAAAGCAAAACTCAAACAGAATTCCACACTATACTAGGAATAGAATTCTCACTACGACTAGAATTTCTAAAGAAACTTGGAATTTTGAAACTAATGAAACTGTGCGCCATTCTTCTTCTCTTGGCATTGACGCTAGTGCCTTGATACTGCATCTGGATGCCATAGATGTCTGAGTCTGGGTTTGATGGCTTCCATACCTCTGCTAGAGATGATAGTACATTGACAACATGCCTCATGTCTGGTCTTTGATGTAGCTCACTAGCACAACAATGTTCTGCCAACTCGACAACAGTGTTGATCCTAGCAAGGGTCTCCTCACAGAGGTCAATTGTGGGGTCTATCGCCTTTTGGAAGGTATCCTTGTTGATGAGCATTCTCCTGAACCATGTTACTAGGTATATGCTATCTTCGGATTGGGTTTCATCAAGAGCCTTTCTCCCTGTGATAAGCTCCATCAGTATGACACCAAAACTGAAGACATCGACCTTGGTAGTTATTCGCCCCATTGCTGTCCATCAATTTAGTCAAGAGATATCTCTTCTGAGTTAGTATGGTATAAAATAGATTAATTGATTGATACTTCATGGGAAGAGCTAATTGGAAATTTGTATCCAAACATAAACATAGGCTCAATTCTTCTTATTGCTAAACAAAATGAAGCATTTCATCACATCTTGTTCATTGTTTTGATCCTAAGATTTTCATGTATGCATAAATTTCAGAACAAGTTAGGACCCTTTTGAAAGAAGAAACGGGAACAAAGATCAATTGATAAATAAATTTAGAAGTGAGAAGCTTTGCTGGAAGTTCAGAATATATGGGAAAGACAAAAATAAACTAAAGAAAAGAAGAGCTTTTGGGTAAATCTGAACCCGAACCTTGTAAAAGAAGATCACAATCATTCTAAAATTTCTAATCCAAATACAGATAGAAGTTAAATTACTTGCATACTCTGGAGCAAGATACCCAAAGGTTCCTGCGAGTCTTGTCTCAATGGAGGATTTCCCTTCAGGAACAAGACGAACAAGACCAAAATCTGCTACTTTAGCCCTCGTATCGTCTCCTAGAAGAATGTTTGAAGGCTTTAGGTCCCTGTGAATGAAGCTTTGATGGGCTAAACCATGTAGATACTCAACACCTCTGGCCACATCTAAGGCAATGCTCAATCTTTTTGACCACCCTAGTGGCATCAGCCCTTCTTCTTTCCAATTGAAAAGATGCCGGCTGAGAGTCCCCTGAGGCATGTACTCAAACACAAGAAGCCTCTCATTTCCATCCAAACAATACCCAAGAAGAGCAACAAGATGTCGGTGTCGGACTTTGGTAAGAACATCAATCTCAGACTTGAATTCTTTGTGTCCCTTCTTAGTCATTATACCAGAGTTCATTCTCTTCACAGCGATCTTTGTACATTCGTCCAATTCTCCTTTGTACACTGTCCCAAAACCTCCTCTTCCCAAAATGTTATCTTCACTAAAATTGTTAGTCGCATTTCTTAGGACTTGAATGGAAATCATCACCATGTTACCTGTGTCACCCATTTCAATTTCACTCGGCCCACTGCTTGACCAATTATAGTTTTCACTCAAGGCCTTTGCTGTTTCAGGGTTAGAGCCAAAATGGTGAGGTTGGACCACCATTGTATTGGGGCCGTGGACTCTACCACACTGCTTTCGCATTCTACTGTATCCAGCCAAGAAAACCAGAAAGACACCACTGATTATTGAACACACTATAACTCCAACAGAGGCTGAAGAATTATTCCGGCCACCGCTGTTTGTCCCATTTGGACTACCATCACCAGATGGTTCTGGGGCTAGAGACGGGACGTTCTTCTCCATGTCTGGGTTTCCGTTTGAGCCTACAACAATACTCCCTGAGCTCGACTTACTAGTAACAGGGGCTGGAGACGGGACGTTATTCCCGATGTCTGGGTTGCCGTTTGAGCTTACAGATTTATTGACTTGAGTAAGACTACTCGAGAGCTGATTGTTCAAACTCTGCTTCAAAGCCATCATTGCCGCGACATCTACTGAGTTAGTCAGGGACTTTACAGGAACAAACACGGAGATCAAAACTACCAGAAGAAGGTCTAGAAATCCACATTCAAGATTGCGATTCTTCATCTTCCTCATCTTTAAAGGTCAACATCATAAGTTAAAAAAAAAAAAAAT
>NC_056562.1:29887811-29893364 GCF_013358625.1 Macadamia integrifolia
GGGGGGGGGGGGGGGGGGGGGGGGGGGGGGGGGGGGGGGGGGGGGTTGTGGTGGTGGTGGTAAAACTATTGATGAATTCGAAAATAAAGATGTAAATAAATCGAATAGGGATTGGATGTAATCGGATAGAATTTGGAATTTTGACTATCTATTTAGGTACTTGACTTGGGTAAGCTTGAACCATCATCCCGGCCACTTGCAGGATATGATTTGTTCTTAATCGATATCTCTCAATTGTCTCAGTTCTTTTCCTCATTCTTTAAAACTTGTCAAATTTTAAGAACATTTAACATCATTAGCTACTTAAATTCTATTGCAAGAGATTGTGATTTAATCACGTAATTCTTGCACCAGTATGGGGGCCAATGAGTGCTCAGAATAAGGTATATACATGAATAAAAATTTTTATTTCACAGGGGTGGGTGGTAATTTGTGCACTCATGCATCTTGGCAAGGGTCCTTTTCCCCTAATTTAATTTTATTATTAATTGAATATATATTTGAATCGGATAGATTATTTTTCAGATTATCCAAATTTGATATGAAGTAGATATGCTCTGATTAGATGCGGAATCTCAAAACGAATAAGGATGTGAATCAAATTTGGACTTTCGACTATCGATTTAAATCCTTAGGTACTCCTTCCCTTGGTATCACTCGATGCTCATGGTCAAGAAATTCCTCTTTCATTACTTCATCTCTGGTGAAGGAAAACCCAATCCATTATTGTCTTATTGTAACCCATTACGTCTTATTGTAACCCATTACGGGAAAAGACCCCTCCCTCGACTATGGGAAGGACCAGAATTGCAAGGCTCCCTGAGGCCCTGACTCCACGTTAGAATGATATGGTAATGATTCCTTTCAAACCATGTTTAAGGATTCAAGACTCAATAGAGGTGTTTTTTAATTCCCTAAAAATGATTTTTTGCCACGATAATTTTTTTTTTTATTATTCCGATTTAGGCCTGTTAGGACCCAATTCTGTTCCTTTCATAGGTGACTCCAACTCCTAGGGTGAGGGTGAGCTCCCAACGATTTTTATGACTAAACCCTGTTTTAGTTGGCCTCCTTCAACCTGCACTGGTGACACAGAGGTCAGTTTAACTGAAGAAGGGGTGGGCCGGGTGCTTGTGGGTCCCCATGGAGCCCGCAAGAAGTTAGGGGAAACTCAAATTCTTCCTTTGAACTCCCACATGCACAACTGGGCACAAAACAATTGGATGGGGGATGAGGGTCTATGATGCACATTCATGCACATAACCACTATTCTAGAGATATTTCGGCGAGAGGCATTGGAGTGAGACGAACACGTAAGAAGAGTGTGGGACAAGTTCTGATGGAGATTCTACAGGAAGGGTTGGGTTTGAAGTCGGAAAATTGAAGGATCTGTCATGTTTGGAAGTGAGGGTGATGGTGGCTCACTACTACTCCTACTGTCCTCAACCTAATCTTAGGTTGGGGATTAATCCGAGAGTGTTGACAATGTTGTTGTAGAACCAAATCGAAGGATTGCAAGTGATGAGTGGTCGGATGTGAAACTCATGCCTGATGGTATTGTTATCAACATCAATGCATTCTGCAGGTATATATATTTGATCAGTTGTGTTGCGGTTCCAGGTGAAAGCAATGATTCACATCAGAAGTAAATAGCCCAATGTGAAGGCTTATGTGAAGCAATTAGTGGTACCAGAGTTGGGGTGTTGCAATTCCGATGTGCTTTCTAGGATGGAGAAAATCCTTGGGGAAGATCTCAGTTCCCAAGTGTGGGAGGAGATTCTTGGGGTTCCATGCGAAAGCAATAATTTCACGTTGGATGTAAATAGTCGGATGTAAAGAACATAGATCCTCTCCCTTGCATATGTAACCATCCCATCCATCTCACAACATCCATGGGCTCAAAGATGGTCCCACACCTCATAGCAGGTGTGAGATTGACTCCAATGTGAAGGCTTATAGGTATTGGGTATTCTTTCTCTTTAATGATTAGATTTTAAAGATGAGTTCTTGACAAGGTGGACACTTGATCTTTCATATAATTGATCAGAATCTTTTTTTTTTTTTTTTTTTTTTTTTTAATTAACAAGTTTTATTGATAAATGTAGGTTAATTTTCATATATTATTGAACAATGAATACAAAAGCAAAGAACATAAAATGTTAGCAAAACCTCCCAGGGATTCACGAGTCTTGAATGCCGTTTTCTTGAATCCAAGGATTTAACACATTATGAACTGATTTTTTTTTTTTTCTTCTAATATTAAGTTATACAGGTGGTGGAGAGCTTATCTGATCTGGATGGATAGTGGATCATATGTGCTAATTGTATCGCACCCAAACCCAAATTTTATGAATTACTATATATATATATATATATACTAGTAAGAAAATATACGTGCAAATGCACATGCGGCCGTGTGAGAGAAAACAAAATGTCTACATTAAATTAAATGTATTTTAAGCATACATTATATCCATTGAAACAATTAGTAATTTAAGATGATTATTAAATATTGAATTTTAAATTTCAATTAATGATAGATAAATACGGATTTTTTTAGACAATCAATGATTAAATGCTATTCTATGGCAGAAGGGAGAAAAAGAAAAATGTAAAAAGTGAAAACCTAATGTAGAAATTTAGGAAGAAACCTTTTTAGAACATTTAATTGGTTTTTAGAAAGGCCTCTCTCTCTCTCACAAAGTGATTTAGTTACTATTAACATGGGAGATGAACCTAAAAAAAGGCCTAATGTTTACACGTTTCAGAAAGGATTATATACATATTGGATTTGTAATGTTTTCTATGGATATACTACACTTAATGTTCACAAAAGTGTAAGATATTCACTTGATATGATCCTTATAATGGATAAATGATAATGGATAAATGAGTTTCTTAATATGGCGCACCAGCTAAGGAATTTTTAAAAGAAATCAACCGACATGAGCAAATATTCTCACAAAATAAACCTTTCACTTTATATTCCTCTCTCTTCGATGAATTGACAAAAGGAGAGATCAATTAATTAAACCTCATCAGCACAAAGCAAATTGCATTACCTTCCAAGTTGCATCTACTTCATTAACATGAATTTAATAACAAAATACATGCAAAAGCCATAAGTGACCAGTCTTCGTTCTACCCAAATTACCAGTTTCAGAGACCTTGAGAAGATATCTCCAACGCTGTGGAGAGAATCTTTTTCTAGATTCAAAGGAAAGCTTCATAAATATACAATATATGAATTGATAATTTAGCAATCATAAAGATGGATCACATTGTATCCAACACTACACTCGTTCTTGAAGAAAAGATTGTTAAAAGAAAAGAGTCCTTATTTTGATCGAATTGGTTTGCTCTGGGATGGGAAGATTCGAACTTCTGAGTAGTCAGAACAAAATCAGATGCCTTATCCCTTTGCCACAAACCATTTCGATTTCTATTTGACCTCATAAACATAAATATCAATATTAGTTGTCTGTCAATTCCAGAACTTACATATATCATCTGTCTTCTCAGAACCATAATTATGTGCACTCAGGTAATGAAAATAAAAGAGGAAGACACCTATTGAAGAAAAAAAAAAAATATAATGTTTAAAGAATTTCAAAAAAAAAAAAATAGGGAAAAAAGAAGCATCATAATTTCAAAACACGAATATAGATTTTATTAGAAAAATAAAGAGAACAGTATTGGCAACAAAAACCTTCACAGATATCACCAATCTTCTCAAAACCATAATAACTTCCTTCAGGCATCATAAACACAACTTCCATTAGGCATATGGTAGTATCTCGCTCAATGGCCCATGCATTCACCATCACTTGGGCATCCTTGGGCACAATGAACCCCACAAATATTCACTTTCATTTCAGCTATAGGAGGGTCAAGAGAAGAATCGGTGGTTGCAGACTCCTTCACTGCTGCCTGCATGTCTTATGATTTGATTTGGAAAGTAAGGTTTGGAATTAGTCAAAAGTAATCAAAACACCAGGAACATCGAAAAATCATCAAGTTCATAATATTTTCATTGTTTCATTGGAGCCATTCACTAACCAGGATCTTAAGCTTTGTGTTATCACCTTCATCGAAAATCTCCTTATTTGTGTGTAAAAGGAAATTGATCTTATCCAATACCTGATGTAGAGTAAACGAACTCAAATAAAATCAGCAGCATACAAGAGAGAAATAAACAAATACTAAGGCATCAATAACGATTGTTACTCACGTGTAATAAACGGTTTAGTAAATTTTTCACACATCAGAAGCATTGGAGATAGCTCTCTCAAAAATTATAATATCCATGAGGCAAGAAACCTCACCTTGGAACTCAAATTTCTCTACGTTGCTACGACGTTACATCTCTGAGACCGATTCCTCTTGCTTAAACCATATAATTGCTCCTATTAAAAAAGGATAAAAAAGAAAAAGGAACATCATAGCCGCACATTCTAATAGGGATACAAAGAAGGTACAACATCATAAACCCACCCCCCAAAAAATATATATATATGTACATGAAATAATTCCAGAAAGGGGGTAGGGGAAAAAATTCTTAGCAAATCTGAATCAGTTAACCCATTCAGAATTGCGCTGATCTTATCTTCAACCTTGTAAAATCAGAAAAACATATTTAACAGAAACAACATAAAAACTTGTCTCTACTCTTCATGTCTCACCCTCAAATAAACAACATAATAATCAAATTAAAAACCTATAACAAAAAAAGGATAAAGAAGAAAAAGGAACTTCATATTTGCACATAGTAATAGGGTTACAAAGAAAATACAATATCAAAAGCACAAAAACTAAAACATATCCGTGTAGGAAACAAATCTAGAAAAAGAGGAGAGGGGAAATAAACTTCTTAACAACATCAAAAAAGATATGTGAAGGATTACAAGATTTACATACCAGTGTTTATCAACCGATCACCATGTATTGAATGGACAAAACTTATACAAACATACTGCAAGTAGATATGTCCTTATTAGATCACCAAGAGGTGCATATACAAAGAGAGATTGAAACATAAGTTTAGAATCTCAAATACAAAAAGAGATTGAAACAGAGGTTTCGGATAGGAAATGCTCGACTAAACCTATTTTATAAAAGAGGGCAACAAAATAAACAATCAACGGATCTTAACCCACTCGAGCAAACGACAACTTCCTCAAAAATCCTACACAAGCGAGGAAAAATTCAATAAATAACATCTACATATGCGAGGAAAAATTCAATAAACAATGTCGCCCAACAGATGATATTTTTTACAACTTCCTATCTTTTGTTAAGGACAATGGAGTTGACCTTGATAAGTTCAGGTGTGTAATCCAATGCAGCTTTCATTGGTCTTGCAGATTATCAACCTAGGATTCTTTTATAGCTTCAGAATCTTGTAGTTTTGAGATACTTTTATTTTTTGGTTTGGGTTGCGCACTTGCAAATGCACGTGTGATCTAAAAGCCTGATTGGAATGAATCATATTTCTTCTATGATCGATCGGTATAAACATCAACAACTTCGAATTGGATCAGTTTCTCCTCAACA
>NC_056562.1:29898224-29917296 GCF_013358625.1 Macadamia integrifolia
TTACACGTGTGTATTTACATGTTTCTTTAAGCATGAGCCATAGAGGAGCGCAGCAGCAATGAGATGCGATGGAACGTAATTTCATACATGGGACAGAGACAGGGTCATTCATGATTCATGTGTAGAGATAGAGAGAGAGAAGGTCCTAGGGTACCCCTTGGCTGCAGAGAACCATTTCCCTTTTTTTTTTTTTTTTTTTTTTTAAGGAAATTCAGATTTAACAATTTTGCATGTAATCTATAATACTTATATTGTTGTGTATATCATATTGTAATTGAAGTTTTTCATTTTTTTCTTCCTCTCAAAGTTATTTCCTTTTACGTGGATTTAAGAGGAAGGTTTTCATGCACCCACAATGAAGGATTCACCCATCTATCGTCCACCCCTCATATGTTGGAGGTCCGAATTGCCCTTATTGTCCCTATTGTCTCTAGAGTCTCATCCAAGAGCAATGATGATCATTGGTGAATTCCTCACCTATGAGTGAAAAAAAAAAAACTCGATCAGTTCAAGTGACCTTCAGCCCACCTCTCACGAAATCGAGCATATTCCAGAGATATTCCGGCGAGAAGTCCTGAAATGGGATCAGCACACAAGAAGGTTGGGTGAGGTTCTGATGGAGATCTTGTCGGAAGGGTTGGGTGTGAAGCAGGAGAGATTGAAGGAGCTATCGTGTTTGGAAGGGAGAGTGATCAGTGATGGCGGCTCATTACTTCCCCTACTGTCCTCAACCTGATCTAACGTTAGGAGTTACGTCGATAAGTGGTTGGATGTGAAACCCGTCCCTGATGCTCTTGTCATCAACATCATCGGCAACATTTTCCAGGTATGATCTAGACCATCCAATCAGCTAGATAGTTGACTGTAGACCTTTCCTATAGCTCAGATCCTCAAGACATGTCTAAGATTTTGATAAGTTTTTTTCAGATTGTTATCGAACAATCTATATTCTAATCCAACCATTTACACAAAGTAATACATTAACTTTCGATTGATACAAATGGATGGAAGGATTTCTGATTTTGAAGATATATGGGTTCAGTAGGAAGACACACGTTGCCATTGCAGACGCAAGAAATTGAATGATAAAAGACTTAAAACAACTCCTAATTAAACTTAAACTGGTTAAAAATTCCCCAATTGTTGTTTTTGGAGGTTTTAAATTAAAAAGGACTCCTACGGTGGCGAGAGCTCGTGTACTGGGTTGCTTTTTTTAATGAGATAGAGAAAACTAATTCAAAAATAAAATTAGATTTATAGAGACCTAATACACCATGAACTACAAGTAAACATAGTTAAAAGTGGAAAGAAATTGAAAGCAAAACCCTACTTACATAAAATTCCACATCATACTAGGAATAAAATTTTCACCAAAACTCTACTTCTTCAGGCATTGATGCTAGTGCCTTAATACTGCATCTGGATGCCATAGATGTCCTCTGAGTCTGGGTTTGATGGCTTCCATACCTCTGCTAAAGACGTTAGTACACTGACAACAAACCCCATGGTGGGTCTTTGACGTTGCTCACTAGCACAACAGTGTCCAGCCAACTCAACAACAGTGTTGATGCTGGCAAGAGTTTCCTGATCATTGAGGTCAATTGTGGGGTCTACGGCCTTGTAGAAGGTATCCTTGTTGATTTACATTCTCATGAACCATGTTACTAGGTGTATGTCATCGTCAGATTGGGCTTCATCAAGGGCTTTTCTCCCTGTGATTAGCTCCATCAATATCACACCAAAACTGAATACATCAACCTTAGTAGTTACTCGCCCCATCGCTGTCCATCAGTTAAGTCAAGAGATATAAATTCTAAGTCAGTATAGTAAAACTATAACATAAATTAATTGATTGATACTTCATGGGAAGAGCTTACTGGAAACAAGTATTCAAACATAAATATATGGTCAAATCTTTTTAATGCTAAATAATGAAACGAACCATTTCATCACATCTCATTCATTGTATTGATCATCAGATTTTCATGAATGTGTAAATTTTCAGAACATGTTAGGACCCTTTTGAAAGAAGAAAACAAGAACAAATATCAATTGATAAATAAATTTGGATATGAGAAGTTTAATTTGTTGGAATTTCAAAATATACAGGAAAAGAAAAGCTCTTGGGTAAACTAAATTTCTAATCCAAATGCAAATACAGAGAGAAGTTAAATTACTCGCATAATCTGGAGCAAGATACCCAAAGGTTCCTGCGGGTCTTGTCTCAATTCAGGAACAAGACGAACAAGACCAAAATCTGCTACTTTAGACCTCGTATCGTCTCCTAGAAGAATGTTTGAAGGCTTTAGGTCCCTGTGAATGAAGCTTTGATGGGCTAAACCATGTGGATACTAAACACCTCTGGCCACATATAAGGCAATGCTCAATCTTTTTGACCACCCTAGTGGCATCAGCCCTTCTTCTTTCCAATTGAAAAGATGCCGGCTCAGAGTCCCCTGAGGCATGTACTCAAACACAAGAAGCCTCTCATTTCCGTCCAAACAATACCCTAGAAGAGCAACAAGATGTCGGTGTCGGACTTTGGTAAGAACATCAATCTCAGACTTGAATTCTTTGTGTCCCTTCTTAGTCATTATACCAGAGTTCATTCTTTTCAACGCGATCTTTCTACCTTCATCCAATTCTCCTTTGTACACTATCCCAAAACCTCCTCTTCCCCAAATGTTATCTTCACTAAAATTGTTAGTCGCATTTCTTAGGACTTGAATGGAAATCATCACCATGTTACCTGTGTCACCCATTTCAATTTCACTCCGCCCACTGCTTGACCAATTATAGTTTTCACTCAAGGCCTTTGATGTTTCAGGGTTAGAGCCAAAATGGTGAGGTTGGACCACCATTGTATTGGGGCCGTGGACTCTACCACACTGCTTTCGCATTCTACCGTATCCAGCCAAGAAAACCAGAAAGACACCACTGATTATTGAACCCACTGTAACTCCAACAGAGGCTGAAGAATTATTCCGGCCACCGCTGTTTGTTCCATTTGGACTACCATTACCAGATGGTTCTGGGGCTGGACTACCACTACCAGTTGATGGACCAGATGGTTCTGGGGCTAGAGACGGGTCGTTCTTCTCCATGTCTGGGTTTCCGTTTGAGCCTACAACAATACTCCCTGAGCTCGACTTACTAGTAACAGGGGCTGGAGACGGGACGTTATTCCCGATGCCTGGGTTGCCGTTTGAGCTTACAGATTTATTGACTTGAGTAAGACTACTCGAGAGCTGATTGTTCAAACTCTGCTTCAAAGTCATCATTGCTGCGACATCTACTGAGTTAGTCAGGGACTTTACAGGAACAAACACGGAGATCAAAACTACCACAAGAAGGCCTAAAAATCCACATTCAAGATTGCGATTCTTCATCTTCCTCATCTTTAGAGGTCAACATCATAAGTTAAAAAAAAAAAAAATCTAGAGAGATTTCTGCAGAGACAGATCCCCAGAATGGTATTGTGGCTGGGTTTTCGTCCCTGAGGTTGCAGAGGAAAGAGAAAGAGAGTGAAGACGGTGAAGCTCTCTGAAAGTTGAAAGTTGGAACGCGTTTCTTCTTTGAGTCCGACAGAGTCTTCCAATTTTTTTCAAAGAAGAACAGCCGTGTTTGAAGTGCGTTCTTGACTTCTTACTTCTTAGGCGAAGTTTTCCCTCACTTGCTTATTAGACTTTTGTTCCATCTCAAAGGAGTGTGAAGAATTGCCTCGTCGCTGGTGAAACGGTGATCTAACCATGGTTTTGTACATATACTAGAGGATATACTTCTTGAATTGGCTATGGAAAATAACTGATGCATCGCTAGGCAACTATTTATAGTTTTACAATGAAATGTTATTTCTTCTGATAACTTCCTGATTTCCAAAAAGGTGCGAGCTGAAGTAGGGGCTATGTTCCTCCATCTATTTATAGTTATTTATAGTTTTGAGTATCTATTTATATACTTTACTTGTGTAACTAGGAACTTCTTCCCTTTGCAGGATATGATTTGTTCATAATCCATAGCTTTCTCTGTTGTCTTAGTTCTTTTTCTTATTTTTTCTAAGAAACTAGTCAAATCTTAAGAACCCTTAAGATCATTAGTTAGTTAATTTCATGGCAAGAGATCATTGCTTAGTAATGTAACCTCTAGCACCCGTATGGGGGCCAATGAATGCGTACAAAAGGGTATATACATGGATGAAATTTTTTATTTCACAAGGGTGGGTTGGTAATTTGTGCACTCATGCATCTTGGCAAGGGTTGTGTGACTAGACAACCCTTTTACCCTAATTTAGTTTTATTATTAATTGAATATTATTTGAATCGAATTGATTATATTCCAAATTATCCGAATTAGGATATGAAGTAGATATGCTCTAACTAGATACGGAATCCTAAAACGGATAAGGATGTGAATTGAGTTTGGACTTTCGACTAGTCATTTACATCCCTATTTGAAGATCTTCCCTTAGTATGTTTATGGTCAAGAAATTCCTCCTTCAGTACTTCATCACTGGTGAAAGAAAAATCAATCCATTATTGTCTTATTGTAACCCATCACGGGAAAATGCCCCTCCCTCGGCTATAGGAAGGACTAGAGTTGCAATGGGTTCATTTCAAACCATGTATAAGTATTCAAGACTCAATAGAGGTGTTTTTTTTTAATTCCCTAAAAAGGATTTTTTGTCACAATAACTTTTTTTTACACCAAGGACCCAACTCCGTTCTTTTCACAGGTGACTCTGATTCCTAGGGTGGGGGCGAGCTCCCAAGCCATTTTTTAAGGCTAAACCCTGTTTTAGTTGGCCTCCTTCGACCCGCGCGGGTGAAAAAGAGATCAGCTTCATTGAAGAAGAAGGGGTGGGTTGGGTGCTTCTGGGTCCCCGAGGAGCCCGCAAGAATTTAGAGGAATCCCAAAATCGTCCTTAGAATTCCCACATGCACAATCGGGCACAAAACAATTGGATGGGGGATGAGGGTCTATGATGCACGATCATGCACATAGACCTTTCCTTCATCCAGCCCCGCTGAGGCTTCGGTGGCTAGCCGTTAACAGCTACCACCACCCAAGCTCTTAACCATCAATCACCATCACTCCCACTGTCCCGGTGTCCCCTACTTCAGGTCCTATCCACTCCTTGACCTTTCCTTCATCCAGCCCTGCTGAGGCTTCGGTGACTAGACGTCAAGAGCTACCACCCAAGCTATGAAGTTATTTACCTCCAATTGCCGTGGTTGTGGTCGCCCAGCAGTCAAGAGGAAAATGCAATAATTGCTTATTCACATTCATAGGCCAGATTTTGTCTTCCTCTAGGTTGGATCAAGACAAAATGTAGAAGATAAATGGTCAAGTAGTAAACCCTCAACATCTACTGATCATTTATAAATCGTACCATGCCTGCCTACCATATGTAAGCCTGATTATATATATGTAACACAAAACCATGGTGAGGCTTGGTAGAAATAGGATTAGATTTATAGATACCTGATACACAGCTTGAACTAGGACAAGTAAACATAGCTGAAAGTGGAAACAAACTGAAAGCAAAACTCTCCTTAAATAGAATTCCACGCTGTTCTAGAAATAGAATTTCCACTGGTACAAGGATTCCTTAAGAAACTAGGAATTCTGAAACTCCTGAAACCGCAAGCCATTCATCTTGCATTTTTGCTAGTGCCTTGATACTGCATAACGTTTCCATAGATCTCCTCTGAGTCTGGGTTTGATGGCTTCCATGGCTCTGCTATAGATGATAGTACATTGACAACATGCCCCATGTCAGGTCTTTGATGTAACTCATCAGCACAACAGTGTCCGGCCAACTCAACAACCGTGTTGAAGCTGGCAAGGGTCTCCTGATCATTGAGGTCAATTGTTGGGTCTATGGCCTTGTAGAAGGTATCCTCGTTGATGTACATTCTCATGAACCATGTTACTAGGTGTATGCTATCTTCAGATTGTGTTTCATCAAGAGCCTTCCTCCCTGTGATAAGCTCCATCAATATCACACCAAAACTGTAGACATCGACCTTGGTAGTTACTCGTCCAATCGCTGTTCATCAAATTAGTCAAGTGATTCACTTCTAAGTCAATGTGGGATAAATGTATTAATTGATTGAAAAGATATTATGAATCATAGTACA
Source organism: Macadamia integrifolia (assembly GCF_013358625.1). NCBI lineage: Eukaryota > Viridiplantae > Streptophyta > Magnoliopsida > Proteales > Proteaceae > Macadamia > Macadamia integrifolia. The sequence goes on from NC_056562.1 coordinate 29,904,365, forward strand.
GTCCATTAGAGAACCATTTCATCACATCTCATTCATTGTTTTGAGCAAAATATTTTCATAAATGTGTATACTGTAAACTATAAAGTTGACATTATAATGCAATCCCAGGTTCTAAGAACCTAATTTTCGGTCGCTATAGGCCAACTAAAAGAGTGATAAAAACTCAATAAAAATGAGCAATGAAAATTTCGTAAATTTCATAACAGTTTAGGAACCCTTGGGAAGAAGAAAACAAAAATAAGGATCAACTGATAAATAAAATAAAATTTAAAGAGATTTCCTTTTCATGTATAAGCAATTCTCAAATGATGGAGAGGAAAAACAGAGCAAAATATCTAACTACAGGATATATAGTGTGCTACTCAAGTGTTCAATAATATGATTAGTCATTTTCCTGCTGCTTATGCCACCAAATTACTAAAAAAAAAAAAAAAAAAGATTTCAGATTCTAAAATTTCTAATCCAAATATGGAGAGAAGCTATATTACTTCCGTACTCTGGAGCAAGATACCCAAAGGTTCCTGCGAGTCTTGTCTCAATAGAGGCTTTCCCTTCAGGAACAAGACGAACAAGACCAAAATCTGCTACTTTAGCTCTCATATCATCTCCTAGAAGAATGTTTGCAAACTTTAGGTCCCTGTGAATGAAGCTTTGATGAGCAAAACCATGCAGATACTCAACACCCCTAGCCACATCCAAGGCAATGCTGAGTCTTTTTGTCCACCCTAGTGGCATCAGCCCTTCTTCTTTCCATTTGAAAAGGTGCCGGCTCAGAGTCCCCTGAGGCATATACTCATACACAAGCAGCCTCTCATTTCCATCCAAACAATATCCAAGAAGAGCAACAAGATGTCGGTGTCGGACATTGGTAAGAACATCAATCTCAGACTTGAATTCAGTCAATCCTCTCTTAGTCATTACACCAGAATTCATCCTTTTCACAGCGATCTTGGTACCTTCATCCAGTTCTCCTTTGTACACTATCCCGAAACCTCCTCTTCCCAAAATGTTATCTTCACTAAAATTGTTAGTCGCATTTCTTAGGACTTGAATGGAAATCTTCACCATGCTTCCTGTGTTGACCATATGAATGTCACTCGGCCCATTGCTTGTCCAACTAAAGTTTTCACTCAACGTCTTCACTATCTCAGGGTCAGAGCATACACGGCGAGGATGGACCACCATTGCATTGGAGCCCTGGACTACACCAAACCAAATTTGCTTTCTTCTGTAAAAATAGAAGCCTAATAATCCAGCTAAGAAAACCAGAAAGACACCCGTACCGATTACTGAACCCACTACAACTCCAACAGGGCCAAATGATCCTGGGGTTGGAGATGGGACATTCTTCACGAAGTCTGGGTTGCCATTTGTGTTTATAACAACACTGCTTTTAAAATTTGGGAGTAGCCCAGAGAGCTGATTGTTTGATACATCTAGTTCAGTAAGACTAGGCAGAGTTGTCAGCTCCTCCGGAATGGTACCAGTGAGCTTATTGTCGGCAAGAATCAATTTTTGCAACGATTGAAACTTAGAGAAGTCGGGAGAGATTGTGCCGGTAAGCCCCATTTTCTGAAAATTCAAGACAGAGATGTTACCATTAATGCTGCATGTAATCCCCATCCATGATGCGCATGGATCGTTCCCCGTCCAATTTTTAGCGAACTTCATTGGGTTATCCATGTCTTTTGCAATTGAGAGCAAAACATTCACACGGGAATCACAAGCAGCTCCTGGAGTGGGCAAGCAGAAGCTGTTCACACCAGAAATATCGACTGATACAGAACTTGGGAACTTCGGTGTAGGCCCTTGAAGCAAATTATTCGTTAAATTCACAATCTTCATCAATGGAAGAGACAACAAAGAATCTGGAACAGGACCCGTTAACTGGTTGTCCTTGACACTGAAGCTCTTTAAGTTTTTCAACCCAGAAACGTCTGGCAAGGGCCCTGTAAAAGCATTTGAGTGAAGCCAAACCTCCGTGAGGAAGGTCATATTCTGTAGAACCCAAATACTTCCGTTGAGCTTCGCTGTCTGCCCATGCAACCATAGAGACTTCATGGTAGACCCATCGAAGCTTGCCGGTAACTCACCTTCGAGGTTATTGAAAGCTAAATGCAGGTTCGTCAAGCTCGGAAAGACATTTGTCCCAACGAAATCAGGAATCTTCCCTGTAACGTTGGCTGAATTTGCAGAGAAATTTACAAGGCCTGTTGCATCCTGAAGACTATCCGGAATCTCCCATGCTGAAAAGGGGTTCTTATCTAACTCAGCAACTTGAAGCGATGAAAGGCCAGTAAAGAAATCCGCCGGTATGGAAGAGAACTGGTTATTAGTAAGAAGCAAAATCTGTAAGGAACCAAACCCACTGAAGCTTGGTAGAGGACCAGAGATATTGTTATACATCAAATCCAATCGTTGCAGGGCGGTGAGCTTCTGAAGTTCAGAAGGAAGAGTACCTGAGAGACCTTGGTTTCTAATTTGAATGCAGGTTATCCTTGAAGCCGTGCAGCCCACATGATACCACAGACAAGGATCTGGGTCAGTCCATTTAAGGGACTTCGGAGGGTTCAAACTCTGCTTCAAAGCCATCATCGCTGCGACATCTACGGAGTCTTCCTGGGACTTCACAGGAACAAACACTGAGATCAAAACTACAATAAGAAGGTCTAGAACTCTACATTCAAGATAGCTTTTCTTCATCTTTAGAAGCCAACACGATAAAGAAAAAAAAACCATAAATAATATAGAGAGACTTGTGCTGAGACGATTTGGTTGGGTCGTCCTTACTCTCCTGAGAGGAGGGCCAGCTGACTTTGAAAAAAAAAAAAAAAAAAAAAAAGGAGAAATAAATAAGAGTGAAAGAGTGGGGAACAAGTCACGTTCCTCTCTCCTCTCTCCTCTCTCCTCTCTCCTCTCTCCTCTCTCCTCTCTCCTTCTAATTTCTCTTTCCCCCCCTTTACGGTCTACGCTCTCAGCCTCCCTTTCACTCTCGGTCTCTCTCCCTCTCTCTCTAATCTCTTATCTTCTTTCTTCGAGAAGAAGAAAATGTAAAAACAAGTTGCCGAGAGCACGTTCGGTCTTTGTTCTTTCTTTTTCATTCTGATCTATGAAACTAGAAGATGAGTTTTATGAGAGGAGATTTATAGTAGCGTAGTAGCGTTCTTCATGTTTAGGAAAACAAGAAAAGTGAGTTCTTCTTATATTTGTCATTATCAATTGAGGTGAGAGTGTTACTGTTCATGTGATTCCACCTTATTATTTGATGAGATATTTAATTATCTAAGAGTAGGATGTTATTCTTGATGTTTATTGGTAGCCTCTAGTACATCTAGAGGAGAACTGTGTAATCCCATTATTTATATAATGGAAGTTTGATCTGGATTAGGTCCCGTGGTTTTTACCTTTCTCATTGAAAGGGTTTTTCATGTTAAAAATTAGTGTCTTCTATGGTGATGTAGCTTGATCGATTTTATCTGCATTATTGATTCTTTGCACATTGTTGTTGGTTTTGTATCTCTATTGTTTGCATACAGGTGGTGGGAAACATATTTTTTTTCCCCCAACAAGTGGTATCAAAGCTTAGGTTATAAGTGTAAAAACAATGGAAGGGAACACTGGAACGATGATGGTAAGTTTGAATGGAAACAATTGGATGATTTGAAAAGCAAAAATAAAAGACTTATTGTATTGTAATGATCTGTATGGACCAGTAGATGGTGACACAATAAAGACAAAAAATGTCTAATGCAGATTGAAAAACGTTAGATCGAAAAGTCATTGACTTCATTCAGCAATGGTTAGATGATACAGTTTTCTATCATGTATCCACAGAAATATCGATTTGTACACTGTGGAAGAAATTAGAAGGGTTGTACGAACGGAAGACTGCTGGCGATAAAGCTTTTCTAATTAAAAAGCTTGTAAACCTGGAGTACAGAGAATGGAGCTCTATTGCAGAACATTTGAACGATATGCAAAGTATTGTGAACCAACTCTCCACTATGAATGTTGTACTAGATGACGAGTTACAAGATTTGTTACTTCTCAATTCATTACATAACTGTTGGGAGACATTGGTGGTGTCTCTGAGTATTCTGCTCTAGATGAAAAACTTACAATGGGTCAATTAATTGGAAGTCTGTTGAATTAAGAAACAAGAAGAAAATCCACAGGTTCATCTCAACAAGAGGCACTTGTCACAGAGAATAGGGGGAGAAGCAGACACAAGAAACCCCAATACAGAGAGAAGTCAAAAGGAAGATCAAAGTCAAGAAAAGAAATTACATGTTACTATTGTAAAAATGAAGGACACATGAAAAAGGAGTGCAGGAAGCTTAAAAGAAATACAGTGAAAGGAAAAGAAGAAAGAAGAAAATGATACTGTTGTTGTCAGCTCAGATGGAGACATTATTATTCTCTCAGGCTGTGAAAAATCTTGTCTCATTTTCTCAGGTCATTATACAAACTGGATTGTTGATAGTGGTGCTTCGTACCATGCTACACCTCACAGAGAGTTATTTACCTCTTACAAGACATGTGATTTTGGTATTGTAAGAATGGACAACAGTAGTACTTAAAAAATTGTGGGAATAAGTGACATAAGTGTTAAGAAAAATGTTGGCTATAAATTAGTTCTCAAAGATGTGAGACATGTACTAGAACTTCGTCTGAATTTGATCTCTGCAGGGAAGTTAGATGAAGATGATTATGACAACCACTTTGGTAATGATCGATGAAAGCTTAGCAATGGATCCCTTCTGGTGGCCAGAGGAAGCAAATGTTGCACACTGTACTACATAAAAACACAAGTGTGCAAGGCTGAGGTGAACACAACAAATGAGGAATCAGCTACAGACTTGTGGCATCGACGACTTGGTCACATGAGCGAGAAAGGAATGCAAATCCTCGTTAAAAGCAATTTGCTTCGCAACATGAAAGGTACGCCTTTAAAATGCTATGTTCATTGTTTGGTTGGTAAACAACATAGATTTACTTTTCATAAAAAGCCTCCTCAAAGAAAAATGAATATCTTGGAATTGATGTATTCTAATGTCTGTGATCCTATGAAAGTAAAAACATTTGGTGGTGCTTCTTATTTTGTTACTTTTATAGATGATGCTTCTAGAAAAGTGTGGGCATATGCATTGAAAACTAAAGATCAGGTTTTGGATGTGTTTAAAAATTTTCATGCTATAGTTGAAAGAGAAACAGGGAAACCTCTCAAATGCATTCGTACAGATAATGGAGGTGAGTACAATGGTCCATTTGAGAAGTATTGCAATGATCATGGTATTCGGCATGAGTAGATAGTTCCCAAGACCCCTCAGTATAATGGTGTTGCTGAAAGAATAAACCGCACAATTATTGAAAGAATCAGGTGTATGCTCTCACAGGCAAAGTTGGCACGATGTTACTGGCAAGAAGCTATGCGTACTGCTGTTTACTTGATTAACTTGTCTCTATCAGTCCGTTGAATGGAGATGTTCCTGAACATGTGTGGTGCAAGAAGGATGTTTCCTATGATCATTTGAAGGTATTTGGATGTAGGACATTTGTGCATGTTCCAAAATATGAGATGTCCAAGCTTGATGACAAGGTAAAATAGTGTATTTTCTTGGGATATGCAAATGATAAGTTTGGTTACAGTTTATGGGATCCAATTGAGAATAAGCTAATCAGAAGCAGAGATGTGGTATTTCTTGAAGATCAAACAATTGAAAATTTTGAAAAAATTGAAAAGCCTCAACCATTTGTTGATGATCTGATTGATCTTGATCTAGTTCCTCCACCTATGGTGCATGATGATGATGGGGGAGACGTGCAAGATAGTGATGGTGATGTTCCTATAGGTGATACAGGTGATGATGAACTGGGGGAGCAGCCCCCTCAAGAGCCACCAGTTGAACCTCAGTTGAGAAGATCTAAAAGAGAGCGTCGGCCTTCAACTATGTATCCACCAGATCAGTATATCACAATAATAGATGCAGGTGAACTGGAATGCTTTGAAGATTCAAAGGCCGACAAGCATAAAGCTGAATGGTTAAAATCTATGCAGGATGAGATGGATTCTTTGCATGAGAATCACACTTATGAATTGGTGAATCTATCTAAGGGGAAGAAGGCACTCAAAAATAAATAGGTATTTAGGTTGAGATAGAGGAGAACAACTCAAAACCAAGGCACAAGGCAAGGCTGGTCGTGAAAGGTTTTGGGAAAAAGAAAGACATTGACTTTGAAGAGATTTTCTCTTCTGTAGTAAAGATGTCATCCATTCGAGTTGTTTGGGTCTGGCTGCAAGTATGAATTTAGAAGTTCAACAACTTGATGTGAAGACTATTTTTCTCCATGGTGATTTAGAGGAAGAGATTTATCTAGAACAAATAGAAGGTTTCAAAGTTAAGGACAAAGAACACATGGTTTACCGATTAAAGAAGAGCTTGTATGGTTTGAAACATGCACCAAGGCAGTGGTACAAGAAGTTCGATTCATTCATGATGGATCATGGGTATACTAGAACAATAACCGATCATTGTGTATTTGTTAAGAAATTTTTTGAAGGTGATTTCATTATCCTTTTGCTTTATGTTGATGACATGTTGATTGTTGGAAAAGACATCAACAAAATTGATAGGTTGAAAGAATTGAGTAAATCCTTTTCTATGAAGGACTTGAGACCAGCATAACAAATTCTAGGTATGAAGATCTCTCGTGATAAGAAAATATGAAAAATTTGACTATCACAAGAAAAGTACATACAGAAGGTGCTTGAAAGGTTAAGATCGATAAAGTAAAATCAGTCAGTTCCCCACTTGCAAGTCACTTCAAGTTGAGCAATGAGCAGAGCCCTTCAACTGAGCAAGGAAGAGCAGAGATGAAGAAAATTCCTTATATATCAGCTGTAGGAAGTTTGATGTATGCTATGGTGTGTACAAGACTTGACATTGCACATGCAGTTGGAGTGATAAGCTGATTGCTTGCCAATCCAGGAAAAGAGCACTGAGAAGCAGTAAAATGGATCATGAGGTATCTCAAAGGTTCATCCAAGGCATGTTTGTGTTTTGGAGATGACAAACCTGTGTTATAAAGATATACAGATGCAGATATGGCAGGTGACATTGACTCAAGGAAGTCCACATTAAGGTACCTATTCACTTTTGCAGGGGGAGCAGTATCATGGCAGTCCAAGTTGCAGAAGTGTGTGGCATTATCAACTACAAAAGCTTATTGAAGCCTGCAAAAGATGTTGTGGATGAAGCGATTTCTTCATGAACTTGATTTGAAGCAAGACAGATACACTATTACTGTGACAGTCAAAGTGCCATCCACTTGAGTAATAATCCAAGTTTCCATTACAACTCCAAGCACGTTGATGTGAGGTATCACTGGATTAGGGATGTTCTGGAACAGAAGCCTTTGGAAATTGAGAAGATCCATACTGACAAGAATTGTGCAGATTTGATGACAAAGGCATTGCCTAAAATGAAGCATGATTTTTGCAGAAGCATGGCAGGTTTGGATGTGCCAGATCTATTCTTGTGAGTCGGATGGGAAGTTTTGTTGGGTCCTCCTCACAAGTCAAGAGGAGGGCCAGCTGTCTTTGAAAAAAAAAAAATGAGAAGTAGATAAGAGAGAAAGAGTGGGGAACAAGTTACTCTCCCTCTCTCCATCTAATCTCTCTCTCTCCCCCCTTTTCAGTCCAAGCTTTCCGCCTTTCTCTCACTCTCACTCTCTAATCTCTCATCTCTTTTCTCCGAGAAGAAGAAAAAGCAAAAACAAGTTGCAGAGAGCACGTTTGGTTCTTTGTTCTTTCTCCTTCATTCTGGTTTGTGAAACCAGAAGATGAGCTTTCTGAGAGGAGATCTATAGCAGCGTGGCAGTGCTTTTTTCATGTCCAGGGAAGTAGGGAAAATGACAATTCTTCCTATATTTGCCATTGCCAGTTGACGTGAGAGTGTCATTGTTCATGTGATTTTACATTGTTATTTGGTGATATATTTTATTATCCAGGAGTAGGGTATTATTCTTGATGTTTATTGGTAGCCTCTAATACATCTAGAGAGAATTGTGTAACCCCATTATTTACATAGTGAAAGTTTGATCTAGACTAGGTCCCGTGGTTTTTACATTTCTCATTGAAAAGATTTTTCATGTTAAAAATTGGTGTTTTTTATTGTGGGGTGGCTTGATCAATTTTATCTATATTATTGGTTCTTTACACATTGTTGTTGGTTTTGTATCTCTATTATTTGCACATAGGTGGTGGGAAACGAATTTTTTTTTTTCAACAAGTTTCACCACAACAGTTTAAGTGGGCATCGGGTCTAAGTTTTCGTCCCCGACTCTCCATGCTTGCAGAGGAAAGCAAAAGGGTTAGATTTTAGAGTTCACGGAGAGCGGCGGAGACCAAGGAGGAAAATATCCAAAGCGAGTGAGTGAAGACTAGAAGATTGAATAGAGTCTTGAGGTGACTTTTTATGCTCTGTTTAGAGAGAATTCTTGGACCGTAGCCAACTAATCATGGAAAATGGATCCATGACATGACCCCTTTTTGTATACATAAATACAGACAGACATGACCCCTTTTTGTATACATAAATACAGACAAAATAATGAATCTAATAAGGAGCTATTTAGGAACGTAATTGATTGTGACAGCAGTGTTTGAACTTTGAAGTATATTTTTGTTTATATAATTACTGTTAAGTTTGTCTTGAATTCTTGATCAGCTTTGAAGATGGATCCGATTCGACATACTTTTGTGGTGATCCATCCGATTCGACATACTTTTGTGGTGATTCGAATAGAAAATTTTTTGAGATCTGTGATGGGCTCCGGACTTGGGCCGATCTTGTTTATATAATTACTGTTAAGTTTGTTTTGAATTCTTGATCAGTTTTGAAAATTGACCCGATCTGACATATTTTGGTGGTGATCTGAATGGAAAAATTTCTGAGATCTGTGATGGAAGCAGAGGGGTTGGGCCGATAGGCCCAAGCCCGGAGCCCATCACTGATCTCGTATGGGGGTGCGGGGGCTACGCCCCCAAGGTATGGTTCGACCGAATCGACCGCGACCCAATGGGTCGACCCACGATTTGGATTATATATAATGTAATGTTGCTTGTTGAGAAAGTCATTGTATTCTAGGCAAGGATTAAAGTATCAGTATCGATCGCCGTATCGGTTGGTCAAAATTAAGATACGTATCGGAGGGTATCGTATCGTATCGGATATACGCTAAGATATATTAAAGATACGCACATAAATGGATAGGGAACACATTTTTATACACTTTTGCATAAAAAAAAATAGTTTAAAAAAACTATATATAACATGTAGAATGCATAAATACTTAAGTAGAGGGTATCGTATTGATAGACAAATATATTGAGTTGAAAATGTTCAAAATGATGAGGTTTGAGTTTCTTACAGTTTTTTCTTTCCTCATTGCCATTGTCACTGTGACGAGTGCCGTGAAGAGTGTCGTGGTGGTTCAAATCCTTGGCTAGGACCTTCTTCTTCAATAGGAGCAACTATGATGATATTCTGCACTTGTCGAATATAGGCACAATATTTACCACAATCGAAATATTTATGGTAGTGGGTCTCCCATTCATTGTAGAAAAATTAAATTTTTTTTATAGAAGTTGTAGATTAAATGTTTTTAAAGAACATATAAAAAATCAACAAAGTGTGGACCAATATATTTGAGTAGATCTGAGAAATAAAAAAAAAATTGAAACCCTCACTTTTTTGGGGAAAAAATGTGGGTTTCATTTGAAATCATGTATTTAGTAATTATAAGTTATGACATTATTTTTAAGAGTTGAATGAACTAAATTTTCTATAAAAAAATTTTTTTTAGGGGATTTTTTTTTAAAATTAATTTCGGAATAAAAAATATATATTTTTTTGAGAAAAATAAAAAATTTCCATGGAAGTTGTAGAACACTTGTTTTTACATAACACATAAAAAATCTATAAAATTGTTGGTGAGAGTGTGAAGTGTTTGTTTCAAACAACAAAAAATTCACACTTAAGTAGCCGTATCGTACCGATACAGTACGATACGGCTCGATACTGCACGATACGTACCGATACGGTATTGATACTCTTGGGAATTTTTAGATTTTCAAAAGTTCGTATCGTAGAGTATTGTACGTATCGGTACCGTATCAGTACGTATCGATACGATACGTACGATACGCCGATACACAAAAAGAGGTCCAAAATTCCCCGTAGCGTATCGGTATGTATCGTGCCGATGCCTACCGATACGGATACGTATCGACCGATATGGCACGAAACGCACCGATACTTAAAACCATGATTCTAGGGTTTTCACGCAGCTAGGGTTTTAGGGCGAGTTTTTCCTCGCCGCTGCTAGGGTGTAATTTCTCTTCTGCATAGTGAATCATCTTCTTCTTCGCCCGAGGATGTAGCACACCACCCTGGTGTGTGAACCTCGTTAAATCTCTGTCGTACGGATCTATTGTCTCTTTATTATTCGTGTTTCTTGGTGTTTGATCTAACAATTACTTTAAGCTTGTTTGGGTGAATAAATCTTTCAAATGAAAAACCTCTTTCCTCTTGTTTTCATGCAGACTGCGAACGCCAAATTAACCAAGGTAATGGAGAGGATTTAAATCTGCTTCGACTTCTAGTTTACAGACACGGTGGAACGATGAGCAGAGACACGGAGGGGGAAGAGAGAGAGTGAAAATACGTGGATTCTGCAGCGGCAGGAGAGGCAGATGATGTCTTCTGCTCTGCCCCTACTACGATGGTAGTTTTGGGGCAATGGATGGTTGTGGACTCATGGTGGACACCCCATTTGAATGGAAAAAATTTGGCAGCTATTAGGTTGCAACCCGAGTAGCAGCTAAATTTCATTCCATTAAACAATTATTTTAGGGGCTTTGTGTGGTTTGACGTAGGGATGTCAATTAATCGGTCAGTCTCTGTCCGATTTAGCCGAGCTGATAGGCCTATATCCTTGGATCTTCACCTACCTATTTAAATAATGAGTCAATCTAGAGTTGGGCTTGGTCGGATTCTAGGCTTTAATCGGACTATAATTGGGTCTTCAGCAAGATAATCTACCAATAAAGCTTTAAATGTGCCTTATACGTTCTTTAATTGTCTTAGATTTAAGAAGTTCTCAATCTATCTGTCTATTCTTCTTGCCTGAGGAATGATTCTATCCTCAACCCAGATAATTTAAATAGAAGCTTTGCTTATCTATTCTATTATGGCCGACTTGGAGAGAGCGGTATCGAAGGTACTCCCCCTCATCTATAAAGGAGAGGCTTTGTTGATTTTAATATATTTTATTAAATTATCAACAATTTATAAAAGATACACTTAAATTACATTCAAATAGTTGATATATATATATATATATATATATATATTTTTTAATTTATAAATGGTCAGGTTAAATGTGGCGGGCTTGTAAAGAGGCTGGGTGACCATCAATCTTACCCCTTGTATTGTATACTATTTGTTTATAAACAGGTTAAACCTGAGCCCAGCACGTTTAATAATCATAAATGGGCCGATTTTTTAACAATTAAACTTGATCAAATCAGCGAGGGCTTGGGATTGATACCCTTACTTTGATATACCACATATGACAGAAATTTCGTGCAATTCAGCAAAACCTCCTTAATTACAAGAAGTCACATATCACGTGATAATCTACAAAGTGTCACCATGGATAAGGAGTCAATCTGTTTCCCTTTCAATTTGGTTCAAGATATAACGTGGAAATCAAAATCGAGCACATTTTTCAAATAGAATTGAATCGACTTAGACTGCGTTTGGTAGTCATTCAATTCCAAAAATGACGTGTCGTGTCAAAAACAGAATTTTCAGTTTCTGTGCCAAAATGCCGTTTTAAAACCCAAAGAAAAAGAAAAAAATGTTTGGTGAATCTATTTCAAGAACGATTACGCTAGTTTTCATTTTCTTTTTAAATGAAATGAAAATGACGGAACAATGTTTTGTGTTCCATTATTTTGCGTTTCTAGCCTTCCCCCCCCCCCCCCTTTTCGTTCCCAGAAATTGAAAAAACACCAAGGTTGCATGAAACGCTTTATTTTATTTTTTTGTTCCCATAGAACAAAAAAATGCCATAAACGTTTTTATGAATGACTACTAAATGCAGCCTTAGTCAAATTTTTATTCGATTTTTTAGTTGATTCATTATTTAGTTTTGACCTGATTTGGATCCTATTTTAAGTGTTTGGATTAGTTTTTAACATTTTCAACAATTAAACTCATCTATTTTATAGGGTCATAATCTATTAATTTTTTTTTCCTCAAAAATTAAAAAGGAATAGGTTTTATCATCTATATTGGCTAAAACACTAAAAGCGTATTTGCTTTATTTTTTAAAAATTGATAATTCAGTTTGGTTTGACAGTTTCAATCATGAAACTAATATCGAACTAAGAAATGATTTTACGTTTGAAATAACATATATGTTACTAGGTGTATGTTATCTTTTGCTAATTCCTTGGCACGAAAGGCATTGTCATAGGGGTGTATGATAAACTGCCTACCTCCACTCCATGGTTAGTCCATATTTGTAATATTGACTCCATATGTATCTCACGCCCTATTCAATAAAATTTCTCCTTACTAAAAAAATAAGTGTATGTTATCTTCAGATTGGGTTTCATCAAGAGCCTTTCTCCTTATGATAAGCTCTATCAATATCACACCAAAAATTGAAAACATCGACCTTGGTAGTTACTCACCCCAGACGTCAAAATTGGTCAATGGATATCACTTTAAATCAGTACAATATAAAAAAGATCAATTGATTGATATTTCATGGGAATAGCTCAATGGAAACTAATATCCAAATGTAAACATATGCTCAAACCTTCTTCATGCGAAATAAAATGAACCATTTCATCGCAT
>NC_056562.1:29917316-29923976 GCF_013358625.1 Macadamia integrifolia
TATTTCTCTCTAACTAAAGTGGAAATCAAGGTTGGGAACAAGGATTTTACATTTATGGGACAACTACAGACCTTGAATTCTTAGTACGATACCCTCAATTTAGTGTTTATGCATAATACATGTTATCATTAGCTTTTTTTAACAAATTCTTTATGCAAAAGTGTTTAAAAAAATGTTTCCTATCCATTTATGTGTGTATCTTTAGCGTATCTTAGTGTATCTCCGATACGATACGATACCCTCCGATACGTATCTTAATTTTGGCCGACCGATACAACGACTGATACCGATACTTTAATCCTTGGTACTAAGCCTTGATGCTGCATCATGATGCCATAGATGTCTTGCAATGAGACCGTTTGATTTTGTTTCTAGAAACACTTGTTCCATTTTTCTATGCTCAGAAATAGATGAACACCCCAAAAACTGTTTGATTTTTTTGTTTCGTTTCATTTGTTTTTGGAAACAGAAACAGAAATTTATGTCTATTTCTGTGTCTAGAAACAAGAATGGAGAAACAAATTAGACTTGTTTTTAAGTTTCTAGAAACAAGTGGGATTGCGACAAAATTTTTGAAAACCCTGATACTTCACTCAACCTACCTAAACCCCCAACCCAGTGTTGAAACTTCTCGCTATCCAAATGCAACGATTCCAACCTGGTTGTGCGAAGCTCACAGTTTTAGATTGCCTTCATCCTTTTGAAGCTCATCTCCATGAAGCATACATGCAACTCCATCGTCAAGCCTTCACTCGTGAGTTGCATTCCTACAACGTCATGCCTTCACTCATGTCTTGAATTCGACTATACTATTGAAAACATTTCGGGATATAGAAAAATCAAACACCTTTTTGCATTTCCAAAAACCGTTTCTACTGTTTTCAAGATACAGAAACAAGAGGAACAAAATCAAATGGACCCTATCTAGGTTTAATGGCTTCTTGAGCTGACCATTAGAATCTTGTCTTCTTTGTAATAGACAATTTATAGATATAGATTTCTCCTTTTAGGTCTCTTTTAGGAATGTCTTTTTAATGGGCACTTAAGTTGAGACTTGAGAGCCTTCAGACAGAAAGAGGACCTAGAGTCCTATTTATAATAATAGTAATGCTTCCTTTCGATTAAGGAATACAATCAAAATAGCTTATACTAGGTTTCCTTAATTAAATCAATTGCTTCATTTGAGATATATTTAGCCAAAAAAAAATTATTGTTATATGATACACAATATACACAAATCAAGAAACTAATTTCTTACAATCGATTGATACATATAGATGGAAGGATTTTGATTTTAAAGATATATGGGTCCAGTAGGAAGACACACATTGCCATTGTAGAAACAAAGATGCAACTCCTAAACTAGTTGAAAATTACCTATTGTTGTTTTAGAGAATATAAATTCCGGGTGAGTGGTGGTAGCGCTTGAGCGTCTGCTCCATATAAACACTACATTTAATTTATATTGTTGATCTTTTGATAACTACTCTAAGCCGTCGATTGCCCTCATGCCTCTATTAGGGCTTTCTATTTTGTGAATGGATCAGGTTCTTGTACGAGAATGTTCTCGTATGTCCCTGGTCTGTGGATTTAGAATCTAGTAAATGAAGAGAGAGAAAATTGATTCTAAATCCACGGATCAGGTACGTTCTCGTACGTGAACCTGATCCTCTCTCTTCTATTTCCACATCCGGTTCCCTATTTTGTACGAAGCTTTATCTTTCACATCTCTGTTAATCCTCTTGTCAGTGTAGAGTCGGACCGTTTTCCACATGCAGGCGATGGAAGGGTGGTTGGAATGGACGACGAAGATGGAGTTGAGGAAGCCATGGATGATGCGCTTTTGGGAGTTCTGCCACCAGCCATAGGGTGAATGGTTTGGTGAGGACATGTCCCATATGGTATATGAGGTGAACGAACTTAGAGGAGCCACCGAACTTGAGGTCAGTCGCGGTGTTGGCTATGGTGTTTGTTTGTTGATTTGGCCATGGACGCCACCCGGCGACCGGAATGGCACTAAGGAGGAGGAAGAGGAAGAGAGAAGTGGTGGCAAAGCGGAGAAGCGCCGACAACACCGGTGGCACCGGGCAGAGGATAGTCGCCGGAGTAATGCGACGATATCGGGTGGTGCCAAAAGAGAAGGGGTTTGAACTAGTTTCTCTTTCTAGCAAGAGAAGATGCGAGTGAAGCACAAGTATAATTTGACCAAAAACCCAGCTGGGACGATAAACGGGAATAACAAGTAAATCGATTGAAAAGAAAGAATGATTCATATTATATCGAATAAGTTTAACGATCAAAATTAAATGTGATGCTTATACGAAGCAAATGCTTAAGTGCTGCTACCTTTAACCCTTAAATTCCCATACCCTAGCGTGGCCCAATCAAGTTCGTGGCCAAATCTGATGGATCTACTTCGCCCTCGTACTTTCCAATTAAAGACTACGCAAGCAGAGTAAGCACCATGCAAATTGGCTCTATTCTAGAAAAACCCCTGACATTATAAAAAAAGGGTAATTTATAGCATCACCACCTGGAGAATGCTATAATTATAAAACCACCTCCTCTGTTTCACCAAATTAGACTCAGACCCCCTGTTGTTCGTCACTGGTAAGGAATATATATTATATGCTGATGTCAACCATTTTATTTTATTTTAAATACCAAAATGCCCTTATTAAATATGAAGTACCTAAAATACCCATGTAATAAGTTACTATATCTTTCTTAGACCACCGGCAATCATTCAGAGCACCGGAGATCATGGCAGCAGTGGCATCGACGATAGCATCGACCAGCAAGACCCACGGCGACAAGCAACGACTCTCAACCGTAACCCCCTGCGTTTCTTCTCTGCAGGCGAAATCCCTCTGACCTCTATGCGAAGAAGCCCTTCAAGATCTTTGTGCGTTACGATCCGTGTGAAGATGTTGCTTGCAAGTTCTGTCATTACTCGATCTTGAAGAGTTCTTCGGTTCCAGTGGAAGTTATACCTATCAAACAACAGGATCTAAGGAGTGAGGGTCTTTACTGGCGTGAGAGAGGGCATACAAAGAGCACTGAGTTCTGGTCTAGTCGGTTTCTGACTCCATTTCTTGCCCATTCGATGGTTGGGCAATATTTGTTGATTGTGATTTCCTTTACACAACAAATTATAAGGAATTGATAGAGTTGATTGATGATTCCTACGCAATCACATGTGTTTAGCATGATTATACTCCAAAGGATAACACAAAGATTCATCTTCCCTCCTTTTTGTTTAATCAATTTGGATTGAGAATTAAGATTTATGTAATCATTTTAAAGAGAAAGAGATTCCACATTAAAGTAAGTGAGGACGAAACATCTGGGTTGGTGAAGAGTTATTATTATCTCCTCAACTGGTTCTTCTTCAGTTCCATTTGCTTCCATAGTTCTTTTGTGTTGCTTTTAAATATCTCCTCTGAAACATTACTGCTTCATCAACCATCTATCTTCCTCTCCCTTTAAAAAATCAAAGATTGAATCTCTCAATTCACATGAACCCTAAAGTGATCTGAAACTCTTGAAGACATGGCTGATAGGTATACCCTTCGAGACCCACTTCAAATCCTCCCCAAACATTGAAGCCCAATGGCAATCCTTCATTTTGGCCCAACAAAGCTCAGCTCTACAACCGCCCAATTTATGCCACCTTATGGATCTTGTATTGCCCCCACCGTCCCACCTTCACTATGACGTCCCTCCAAATCTCGCAGGTCAGTGTCACCACTTCCTCTGATGGTTCCTCCACCAAGCTCAACTCCAAACTCAATCTCACGGTTGTCGCTTGAAACCCAAACAAGAAGTTCGTCAACAGCTTGCGAGGTTTCCCTCGACCTCCTTGAATCGGCGAGCGGACATGGAATCCGCCTGACCGGGTTGTTATTGAAAGCTGAGAAGAAGCGAGGAAGGAACAACAACAATGGATCCTGACAAGATTAGGATATTTTAAAGTGAAAGTTTGAACACATGTTTTAGTTAAAAGGGTATAATAGTTATTTCAATTTTTCACTTAACAGTGACTGATGATAGGAGTCTCAATCTAAATTGGTGAAACAGATAAAGTGTTCTTCCAATAATGACATTCTTTATAAGGATGGTGACGCTTTAAATTACCCATAAAAAAATCGATATTCCACCCAACTACTCTCGGTTCCATCAATACCACCGCAAGGACTTCACCACTGAGGTTACAACTTAAAGCAAAAACGCCTACGACAAGGTTACCCCTCTCTGCAATAAAAAGAAAAAGACAAGGTTACCCCTCTCCGTACGCCTTATCTCCTTGAACGCAGAAGACTTGGACCTAGCCATTTTTCCCAAGCACCAATAAGAAGGCTGCTGCAGATGACGATCGGTGCTACCACCGGTGACCATGGTTATGATCGAGCGACGGCGGTGAAGGAATTCGACGAGTCCAAGATCGGAGTTAAGGGCCTTGTGGACTCCGGCGCCACCACCATCCCTCCTTTCTTCATCCACCCACCCGAAACCCTCACCAACTCCACCCCCTCCACCCGTTCCACCGCCCCTCCCGCCTCGGATCTAATCCCTGTCGTTGATCTAACCGGCGTCGATTCCGACCGTCGATCACGCATCGTGGAACAAATCCGATATGCTTCTAAAGAGTTCGGCTTCTTCCATGTCATCAACCATGGCGTCCCTTCCGACGTTATCAACCGCACGATCGAAGCCATCAGAGCCTTTAACGAGCAGCCGACGGAGGTGAAGTCGCAGCACTATACACGGGAGATGGGTCGTGGCGTGTCCTTCTCTACCAATTTCGATCTCTTCAAATCCAAAGCCGCCAGCTGGAGGGACACGATTCAAATGAGGTTGGGCCCTGTTCCTCCCGACTTCGAGCATATTCCGGAGATATTCCGGCGAGAGGTGCTGGAGTGGGACCAACACGTAAGACGGGTGGGAGAGGTTCTGATGGAGATTCTGTCGGAAGGGTTGGGTGTGACGCCGGAGAGATTGAAGGAGCTATCGTGTTTGGAAGGGAGGCTGATGGCTGCACACTACTACCCATTCTGCCCTCAACCTGATCTGACTCTGGGGATTACGCCTCACACCGATCCGGGAGTGTTGACGATGCTGTTGCAGAACCATATCGGCGGGTTGCAGGTGAAATACGGTGATGAGTGGTTGGAAGCGAAACCTGTGCCTGATGCTCTTGTCATCAACATCGGCGACATTCTCCAGGTATCTGATCAGCTGGACAGTTGACATTTTCTAGTATAGCTCAGAGATGTTCAAGATTTTGACGAGTTCATGCAAATTTTTGTTCTTTACCCCTTTCAGATGATATCGAACGATGAATACAAAAGCGTAGAACATCGAGTATTAGCGAATCCTCACCGGGAGTCACGAATCTCGATTGCCATTTTCTTGAATCCAGGTAAGAGGGAGGACTTGTATGGCCCTTTGCCGGAGTTAACATCGCCGGAGAAACCAGCACTGTTCCAGCATTTTACCCTGATCGAATGTATGAAAAGGTTCTTCACCAAGGAGCTGGATGGCAAGTCAATGGTAAATTTCTTCAGATTGTGAAGGAGAACGATCGTTTCATGGATGAACAATGTAAATTAAGAATACTTTGAAAAGTTCCCAGTTTCAATGGACGATTGAGCGATATAAAATTATAATTCGAATTGAACGGTTTTGTAATCCAATCATTCTACCAAAGTACTACAGTAACAGTAAGCTATTGATTAATCAACTTGGATTGAGAGAGAGACTCTTGAACCTTCAATTCTTATTGAAAATATAACCAATAAACATATTATCTTTAATCATTGTCTACATGTCTCAGGTTCACATTTATACTCATCTGTTTCGATCATTTTTTCCTTTCCAAACCACCCAACTATTTCCTCATCATCTGTAGACTCCAGAAACTCTACCCTTCTTTTGAAGACAGCAGAACTGAAATCAGCATCATTTTCCCTCTGCCTTGAAATAATTAGGCTTCTCATTGACATTTTCTGTTTCCATCTCTGCCTCTCTTGTGGGTTCTGGGAGAGAGGAGTCTTACCTCCCACAACGGGAAAATCTTGAAAATCGAATTGGTTCCATGTGTTTGGCCCATCATCTTGATGCAAATCATCCTCCACACCTGTCCAGAAATTTGCTCCGTCCTTTTGATTTTGTCTCTTGTAATTGATAGAAGGCTGATCATGGGCTTTATCATCCTCTCTAACAAACTTCATACCATGGACCTGGGGAAACCTTCCATGTTCATGTTGATGCTGAGCAGAAAACTCTGGGCTTGATGCCTTTGGTCGTTTAAAATTGCATCTCAGGCATGCCATGTTCTTTTTAAAATTGACATAATTGCATCTAAAAAAAATTATAATTGTGAAACTACATTAAAACAATGAAGAACATCAAATACAACTATTTTGAAGCAGAATTTGGTGAAACTCAGAAATTGGAAGTAGAAGAGAACTCACGACTCGCATTCCCACTCCCCTGGATTGAGCTGCCGATTTGTAGGCTTCTCTTTACATTGCAAACACATTGTATTTTTGGCAAAGTTTAAGAAGTTACATCTGCAAAATTGAACATTTGAGATTGAGAAAGTAGGAAAGGGTACAAGATTAAAGCATCTCAAATTAACATCCCCCCCCCCCCCCC
>NC_056562.1:29924002-29941626 GCF_013358625.1 Macadamia integrifolia
AAAAAAAAAAAAGGGGGGGAGAACGATCATCTGGAGTTAACCAGTCTCAAAGTAACATACTTGTCACATAACCAGTCCCCTTTCTTCAATGGAAGATGATCCTGATCCTCCCTGAGTTTCATTAGTTTTTCTTGGAATAGCCCATCACAGCACAAGCACTTTATGTTTCTGGCAAAGTTCATGAAATTGCATCTGAGAAAAACGAAAATTTCATCTGGAGTTAGAAAACTACTTTCCAAAGAATCTTTCTGATTAGAACAGCACAGATATGCTATGTAAGTACTTTGGGCAAACCCAATCGCCCTGCTTCATTGGGACATTAATCTGGGCTTTTTGTTGCTGACTTGAGGGTTCCAGAATCGAGGAGTTGGTGCCCTTAACAGAACCAGAGTCAAGATTGATGCTAAACTTCACCATTTCTGTCAGCAACTTCCTAACTGACTCTTTAATCCTTTTGCTTAGGCATGACTTGTTCTCGACTGAACCAGTAATGGGATCAAGACCATAAGTTATTAAGATACGCATGACATCCACAGTTCGACCACGTTCATTCTCTCGAGCTTTCACATATGCTCTGTCACAGCTTCCCCTCAAGGTGCAGGAGCTGCAAACCTACTAAGATCCTCAAAGATGTTAGGTCTCGAGTTTCTATTGTTTCTTAACTACAGAGGTAATTTTTTAACTTGTCAATTTCATGGAAATGACAGTAAGAAAATGATATTAAATAGTCAAAGAGAAAGGAGCTAAGGGAAAACAGGGACATACATTTCCTTCATCGATGCCCACATGTGATCTTAAACGCTTTCCAGAGTTGACCACTTTCCTGTCTATGATTGGGCAACCAGACCCTACAACCACCCGGATGTCCTTCCTAGAGAGGTGCCTGCCAGAAAAGGCAAATGGAATATGATAACCATTGAAGATCTTGACGAGAAGGAGACTGTAACAAGAATTCTTATCAGTTTAAACTTTAAGCACAAAAAATTGCAATCATTAATAGATGCTGATGAATAGAAATATTATCTAGACATTCTTTACCATCAAAATTTGGTACAAAAAATAAAAGAACAAAAAGAAAAGAAAGAAAAAAAGCAAAGATGGGATGAACAATGTAATTCTTTTAAGTTGTAGCCATGAAGGAATCAAATTTTCTGCTCTCATCTTCTAAGATAAATGATGCCATATGTTATGAATATGATCTTGCGGCAAAAGCATGAGTTATGACATCAGTGCCCAAAAAACGAATGCATACAACACAGATTGACCAATTTTTAAACTAGGCATCTAGCAAGCCTTTCACATTTTTCAGATGGCATCAGTGCTCAAGGAACTTAGTAGAGTTCCAGTTATTCAAAGTGAAGACTTGAGGCAAGTCACCATGATGCAGGAAATGCATGCATTGGGGTGTGAGGAGCAACTCTCTCAGTTTAATTCCTCATAAGGCTAAAAATAAGAAAATTTTAAAATTGTAGAGAAGCAATGAAATTCCATGATAAATGCAAAAAGCATCAACATGAGTATGAAAACACCTTAAATATGTCAAAACATAATGGAAATACTGATACTTTAGTTCCATTAAATACACTTTAAATAATAAACATCCCTGACCAACAATAAAAACCTTATGAGGAGCATGGTTCTCATTATAATGCAAGGTGTATAGTCAGTGACCCATGTGGAAGACAGCTTTTGAGGTGGGTATAAGAGTGTTAGAGCTTCTTTTGCTACACACCTTCAGTGTTCCCCATAAGCAACACCTTGAGCATGCCTTACAGTAGAACCTTACTGCTTTTAAAATACTTCATACTGAAACCTTTGATGCATTCCTATTTTTCCTAACCTCTTCTCTATCCATCAGAGCTCAAAACCTTCAACAAGGATAAGGGTAGTTTCTCTTCTTTTCACCACAATAGACATCATTCCACAACTACAACCAAACCAAGGGAAAACCAAAATATGTGATACCGACCTCCTATATCTCATAAAAACATGAGTTACAACATTCAGCCGAAGCTTTTAACTAAGAATCCTCACAAGAAAATGGTTGACACATTAGAAAACTGAATTCTACATATTATGTCCACTGAATATAGTAGAGATGAAACCACATATAAAGTTTTCATAGCGGGTCCTATTGTGTAAGTTCAATAAAATTGGACCAAATTAGATACATAACAAAGTGATGTCCCAAACTCGATTCAACTCAAATACTTCTTTCAACTCAGAGGCCCAGACATGAGCATGCAATAGCATTATAATTCGGAATTCTTACTAATACCAGTGCAAATACGCAATCCTAAAATCATTCAAAAGAAAATTTGAATCCAGCCGCTAACTGTAGTAAATCTACAGGGTTTAATCACTAATTCACCACTCACTTTATGAGATCGAGTCGATCACGGGCAAAGTTAAGGCACGCAGTTCGGATGCTATTTGAATTCTTGTTACCCAGTTCGTCAAGATCAAAAGGGTTTCCATTGCCTCTGAAGTAGCCCGTCTTTAAGAGGCATTCCATGAGCTCCACCCATTCTGGCCATGCGTGTGAAATCTGAACCTTGGCTTCAACCGGTAGAAGCTCGGAACTCTCTCGTTCCCTTGGAGTGATCCCTTTCGTTTTTGTGGTGGGCTTTAGTGATTGAATCTCTTCAACCTCTTTGAAGATGAAATCCAATTTAGGATCAGAAACGACGGTTTCATCAGAAGAATGAAAAGGTGAAATAGAAGAGCAGGGTTTGGGAAATTTGAATTGATTTCTGAGAAAGCGAGGAAGAGCTCTACGAAAATTGTGGTCGAGATTATGCATTAGACAAAAATAGCTCTCACTTGTTCGTCGAAATGCCACCAATTCCTATGATTATAGTGACCTAAAGGCAAAAGGGTGTCAAAATGGAATCGGACCCAAATACCTGACCCGTCGTTAAAGGTGATCCACTAATCATCTTTATTGACCTATATAATAATAATAATAATTATTATTATTATTATTATTATTATTATAATAATTCTTATTTGGTGCAGAATTAAGTAATCTGCATAACTTGCAATCCTTGGATTTGAGTGGAAGTAACTTCAATTGCTGCTCCCGAGCAATATTCCAAGGTATTTGACTATAAAGTTAGCTTGTTAAACATGTGGTAATTACATCACCCAATCAAATCACTCGGTTAGGGTTTTTTTTTTTTTTGGGTAAGAACTTGGGTAGGGTTTAACCTCCCCTGTTCATTTGTTCATTTGTTCTGCGTTAATTTTTAAGAGCTCAAATGAATTCTCATCACATTTCAAGAACCAATTAAGTAGACAAAAGTGATACATTATAAGAACCAATTAATTGTAATTGACAAACAAATGGCGGTTCAACTGTGGGAATGAGCATGCCTTGTTGACTCATGCAACTCTTAAATCTATCAGCCTCGTTGCTACGATGTACTAGTGTTACTCTGATCGGCGACAATTGCTCTCCAACTGCTATTGTGCTTGCTTTCTCGATGAAACTATTGATGTGGGTCTTTCATATTTGACAATGCTCTCTTGTTGTTGTGATTGATTAGGAAATTATGTTTTCAACCCGACTATATCTGTCAAAATCAGATTCAAAAAACGAAGAGTGACACACAAAAGACAAAGAAGAGGAGACGCAAAAGTGCGATTGAAAGGAAAAGAGGAGGCAAGAGAGTATAACACCACATGATGGAGAAGAGCACACCATAGGGGCGATCAAATTTAAAATTTTGCCTTATATACATACCTGTCCTTTTCCCTATATATATATATATATATATATTTTTTTTTTTTTTTTTAAATTTACTCTCTCAGAAGGTTACACATGAAACTGTTTGATAACCATGTAACTTTTCTCAATTAGTCAATTTATCTCTAACAATATCACTACGGGTAAATGTTTTCATGAACCGGCACAACAAGATGTAAGATTACAGCATTAATATGCCATCATATGGATAGAATATGTGTTTGGAGAAGCTTGAAATGAAAAAACCTCTTATATCATGTAGTTCAATTTTCTTGAAAACAATTTTATGATAAGAATGATTCTCTTTCAAGTGGAACTAATAATAAACAAAAGAGGTGTGCTGAGGTTGAGAAGGCACCTTTCAAGACCAATCTCGTTTATCACATTCAAGGCCCTCTAATTTTTCATGTCAGGTTTTAAGGTTGGGCTGTTGAGAGTTAACTTAGGGGCCGTTTGATTTTGTTTCTGTTGTTTTTGTATCTAAAAATAGGGAAAAGGTCTTAAAAGCTAGCAGGACACCCTAGAATCAGATGTGCTAGCAAATGTAGACCGTTGGATTAGATAGACTACATTAATACCATTAGATATCTGTTGTCTTAGGTAACTTACCTAGCCTGACGTTGTACGGTCACTCTTCTTCTCCCTCACTTGCTCAGGCGATTTCCCATCCTCATAGCCTCAGCCGCTGCTGCAGCCGTAGCCGCTACCACTGCCGAAGTAGAAGAAAGCTCAGAGGGAGAGAGAGAGAGAGAGAGAGAGAGAGGAACAGAAAAAACCAGAAAAAAAAAAGAAGAAGAGAACTGAGCTCAACCTAGACAGTGGCAGCGAAAAATTTCCTACTTGTTTGGTGCTCTTTTTCTCTCTCTTTCGCTTCTTTCACCAAAGGGCCAAAGGAACGGGGATTACAGGAATGGTAGAATGGTCGATGGAGAGGAATAGCAAAAATCAGGAAAAAAAAAGGAACTGAGATGACGTTGTTGCCGCCGCCACAGTCACTGCCGCAGTCCAAGAAGAAGAAAGCTTGGGCGGAGAGAGAGAGAGAGAGTAACAACAAAAACCAAAAGAAAAAAAGAGTGCAGCTGCTGCCGTTACCGTTGGTCGTCTCCGCTGTCGCTGCCGTAGTTGGCCGCCATCAATACTGGCCACCGTCGCTGGCTTTCGTCACTGCCACTGCCGTCTCTGGCCGTTGTCACTACCACTGCCGTCTCTGGCCACAGTCGCTATCCAGGAAGAAGAAAGATTGGGGGGCGAGAGTAACAGCAAAAAAAGAGTGCAGCTGCTACATCTATCGCAGCCGCTGCCTAGGAAGAAGAAAGCTCTGAAAAAAAGAGGGTTTGAGAGATAGAGAGAGAGAGAGACATTCATGCCGGAAAGAGAGGAACAAAAAAAAAAAAAAAAAAGGAGAACTGAGATCACCGGCCGGGCAACATTCCGGCATGGCTATTGAGGATGATAAGGTGTGACAGGTGTGGATTGAAGTTTTGGACCTTTCTTCTCAATCTAACAATTCTCTCAAATCCTACGGTTAAAATATCGCTAGCACACCTGATACCCAGGTGTCCTGCTAGCTTTCCTATACCTCTCCCCTAAAAATAATATAAACAGTTTTTTTTTTTTTTTTTTTTTTCTATTTCCTGAAATTTTTTCAACAGAGTAGTCAAGTCCAAGACATGAGTGAAGGCACGACATTGTAGGTGTGCAACTCATGAGTGAAAGCATGACATTGGAGTTGCAAGTATGCTTCGTGGTAATGAGCTTCAAAAGGGTGAAGGCAATCCAAAACTGTGAGCTTTGCACAACTAGGTTGGAATCATCGCATTTGGATAGCGAGAAGTTTCAACAATGGATTGGGGTTAGTGTAGGTCGAGTGAAGTATCGGGGTTTTCACAATTTTTGTCCCTCCCACTTGTTTCTAGAAACAGAAAAACAAGTTTAACTTATTTCACAATTCTTGATTTTAGACACAAAAATAGACTGAATTTCTATTTCTGTTTCCAAAAATAAGTGAAATGAAACAGAAAAATCAAATGGTTTTTGGGGTGTTTTTCCGTTTTTTAACACGGAAAAATGAAAAAGCACGTTTTAGGAAACAAAATCAAACGGGCCCTTATTTCAATCTAACAAGTTACTGAACTGTGATGTCAAGGTCATGTGAGACCAGCATTTTCGGTTTTCTTTGACGACTTAGATCGTAAGGTTGGTTCCTTGACCGGCCAACCCTTGTGAGCTGAACCAAGGTTTTAGCTTATGGCATCCGTGTTGGCCTTGGTTGCCGCCCATACCAATACTTATGTGAATCGATCATGTCAATCTATATCAAGCATATTCCTATATAAAAACTATTGAGAGAAGATTCTCTAAAAGGAAACGTAACTCCTGCATTAGTAGGATGAGTTCCTCTATTCTACAATAGAGGTGGCAATTTAGGGTCCGTTTGATTTTGTTTCTGTCCTAAGAATCAGTTTTTGGAGTTGAAAAAAGTGTTTGATAAATCTGTTTCCGGAAACGATTTCCGCAAAGATTGATTAAGAAGAGAGAGTTAAAAGATATAATTTACTTGTACAATTTCAAATCTCATTATCCAATGGTCCAACCCTTCAATCCAAAGTCCAAACCAATACAAGGAAAAGAGACGAATGAAACTCAAGCCCTATTTGTAGTAGTCCTTCATAACCGTAATGGCACCGATAGAGTGGGCATCTCCACCTCCATAAGCCACCCCACAGTTAGCAAAAATAGTAATGATCACATGCTCCTTCATAGTGAAGGGTCCTGGATTCAAGCTGAAGCTTCTCCCTAAAACCTGAAATTCTCTGTTGGGTCTGCTATGCTAGGATTTTACCGACCCCCTTCAACAAATCAGAAGATCAAAATTCCGACCCCAAAACATATGGCCGAAACCTATGAAAGCGCATCGATTTGAAGGACCAGAGCCACCCTTGGCTGCGGTCAGTAATGCTTCTGCCAATGTGTCTGAATCCCAGCGAAGGACGAACAGATTTTGCCAATCATATGGCTATTATTGATGGCCAAAACCAGCGACTGAAAACACCTAACACCGCCACTGATTTCTGCAAGTTTTAAGGGTTTTTTTTTTATATTAAACCATATGCGAGATGAATCAGGGACTATAGCCGATCTATTGATGCCGGCGAAGGACGAATAGATTTTGCTGGTCATATGGCTACTATCAATGGCCAAAATCGGCGACTGAAAACACCTAACACAGCCACCGATTTCTACGAGTTTTAAGGGGCTTTTTTTTTAGTTAAACAATATGCGCGATGAATCAGGGGCTACAGCCGATCTGTTGATGCCGGCGAAGGATCATAATCATAACACAGGAAGTAACACCCAGAAACCAAGCTTTGAACGTCATCACCGGAAGTGAAGGATCGTCCATTTCCAGTACAACCAGTGCCACCTCCTCCACCGTACAATGTCCTCTGATGCCGACGGCTCTTCATTGAGCTTCTACGCACTGATCGGTAGTTTCTCAGATGCCATGTCTGATTTGTGTTGAGAGTAGCCGCTTCTGGGTAACAGGGAAGAGCCCAATTTTTGAACGAGAAGTTTCAATGGGTTGGGTAGTTGAATGAAGCATCGGTTTTTAACAAATTTTCTCTCAATTGTTTCAATAAATAGAAAAACAAGTCTCACTTGTTTCTCCATTCCTGTTTCCGGACACAGAAATAGGCATAAATTTCTATTTTTGTTTCAAAAAACAAGTGAAATGAAATAGAAAAATCAAACAGTTTTTAGAGTGTTTTCTATTTCTGAGCATAGAAAAACAGAAAAACCGTTTCTGAAAACAAAATCAAACGGCCCCCATTCGCCCTTGAGTATCTCGAGGCAAATGCCTCTATGTTAGGTTTTGCGTTTGCAACCTCTATTCCGCAATAAAAGAACCGGATCCACATCAGCACAAGGATCCATGACATAATAGCGATCTCAGATTGATTCATAGTAGTTGGTTCGATTAATTTTATAATTGTTTTTCATGAAAACTTACGTTTTTATCTCTAGTCTGAAATCAAATTAACAATATCTGATTTGGATGGCTCATGACTTCATGTATCAAGATCAGTCCAATCCAATATTAATATAATACGATCGATATGATAAATCCGATCATATCAGTCATTGCTGATACTGGATAGGTATCGGCCGCTACGAACAAGACAACTACTCAAATCAAAACCCCAATATCCAAGACACCACTATCCTTTTAACTCCAATCAAAAGATTCTAAAAACCAGAGTCCCCACCCCCACTCCCAGAAAAAAAAAAAAAAAAAAAAAAGAGAGAGAAGGAAAAAGAATTTCCAACAGTCACTTTGCGTTTGGTTCAAGGACTAAGAACCAACCGGGTCTGACCAGAAACGAGCATGTTCTCCCCCAATTCCACCCTTTCACGTTCCATGACAGATGAAAGACTGTACTCATCAAAGGTTGTCTCACTCTCACAGAGCTAATGCTAACGAAGAGGAGGCAATATTGGGTGTGCGAGAGCCAGAAGAAGCAGAAGCAGGTTCAGGATGAGCCATGGACGCCAATTCCAAGGAAGTAGAGGTGTGCTTGTGATTTTGCATCCATGTCCTGAAATTCTGCCTTGGCACCCCTATCTCATGGCAGAAACTATCAATTTCATAACTTCTGTTCCTCACCATCATCCATTGTAGATCTTCAGAAAAAATACGCATTCTCGCTTTTTGCTCCCTGGTGAACGCTGTCCTTACCCTCTTCGGTGGTGGTGCCGGCATCTGCTGCTGCTCCTGCCCTCTCTCCCCGTCATGAACAGCTTGCACCGCCACCACCTGCTCCGTTCTCTGTTGGTTGTTGTCACCTTGGTTTACTACAGAGCCAATGTACGGAATTTTCCTGTGAAAACTGCGGTGGCAGCCGCAAGCTTCGCAAAGCAGAAAGTTGGGCGTGTTCTCGTTTAACATGAATTCGCCGCAACCATCTGTGATGGTCTTTCCGAGCCTCACTGCATGATTTCTCATGCATTCACGGTAGGAATACGAATCCTTTGGTGAGACTGCCATTCTTGATCACTTTTGAAAGCTTCACACTCTTCTCTTGGAAACAATGGAGGAATGGATGTTGTGTGAGAGAGGCTTGAAGCTAAATCACTATTTAAACTAGTTTTTTGGTAAGTGAATTGGTCTGATGACACTAAGAAGAGTGGTAATAAACGAGGGCTTCTGGTACCTTACCATATAAGACTTAGGGGAAAGTTTTCCTCCACCGCGCGCATTAAGATTGACCACATCATCTTAAGGTTCAAAATCCTTGTAGGGTTTTAGTATATTCCCGAAAATGTCCTTTCAATACCCTCTCACGTGCGTCTTAAGCCCCACAGTTAAGATATTCACCTTTTCCGTAGCTTCGGAAAAATTTAGTCATATAATTAATGTGCCGAGTTAATATATACTTTATATGGAATGTGATAGTATAAAGATTGACCACATCATCCTAGGGTTCAAAACCCTTGCAGGGTTTTAGTATGTTCTCCAAAATATCCTTTCAATACCCTCTCGCATGCGTCTGAAGCCCCACAATTAAGATATTCCTCTTTGTCGTAGCTTCAGAAAAATTCTGTCTACAATTAATGTGCCGAGTTAATATTTACTTTATATGGAATGTGAAAGTATAAAGATTGACCACATCATCCTAGGGTTCAAAACCGTTGTAGGGTTTTAGTATGTTTCCCAAAATATCCTTTCAATATCCTCTCGTGTGCATCTGAAGCCCCACAATTAAGATATTCCTCTTCGCCGTAGCTTCAGAAAAATTCCATCATATAATTAATGTGTCGAGTTAATATATACTTTATATGGAATGTGAAAATATAAAGATTGACCACATCATCCTAGGGTTCAAAACCCTTGCAGGGTTTTAGTATGTTCCCCAAAATATCCTTTTAATACCCTCTCGTGTGCGTCTGAAGCCCCACAGCTAAGATATTCCCCATTGCCGTAGCTTCAGAAAAATCCCGTCATATAATTAATGTGCCGAGTTAATATTTACTTTATATGGAATGTGAAAGTATAACGTCAAATATTAACTAGGGTTCATTCAATTCGTCAATGGCCACGACTCTTTAACACTATCCTTTCGCATTGTGATTTCCCCCTAGGATTAGATTTCCCCCACCCCCCCCCCTCCCTTTATTTTTAACCCTTTTACATTAAATTTTTGAGAGAGATTTTCGTTAAAAGGCATTGTGGTTTCTGCATCAACGTATGTTCCAGATTATATCAATGCAAGTTATGTGGGTTTATTTACAATTGGACCTTATTATGAGAGAGACCTAATTGTCTTAAGTCTCATTGTTATTACCTGCTCTTTGTGTATGTAAGAATATGTATGCCTATTAGTACTGATCATCATAAATTTGTGCAAAGAGGAGAGCAGACAAGACTAATAAACGGAGAAAAGAGCACTAGAGAAGTTCTTCAATAAGAGAAATGGATTTAGGTATGGTTCCTAATGGAAGATCTATTATTATTATTATTGTTAATGTTTGTGTTTTATTATATTCATTCTTTTTTAAATCTTTCATATAGTTGCTAGTAAGAGAAGTTAGGGATTGTACAAAAAAAACAGAGAGAAGCTAGGGTTTCTCCTGTGTCTTCATTCCCTAGGATGTTGGATTATTATTCTCCTCTTCTAGCTCAATAAATCATGCTAATAAAGTTTTCTCCTTCAACGAGGATTCCAAAGAAATCAACTGGGACTATGAAATGCTTTTATCTTCATTGATTTATCGTAACCTGCAAAAGAATGCCAAAGTAGAAAGAGAAGCATAATTGAAGATCAACCATCGGAGCATAAGTGACCTCTTGCTACCTACATGCGAGTGCGAGCTGTTGTCTTTGCTTCTTCGAATTCATTTTTTTAAGGTACGCAGGAGAAAGTGAAGGCGCTCGATCCTATTTCATACTTAAGATATGCCTTACCATTGAACCATTGAAAGTGGCTTGACTCCTTATGTTCCAATACTCCACAGTCACTCTGACATCTTCGGATTCCACTTCCGTGAACACTTCATCAACTGATTAATGTTTGCTATTACCTACAACTGTGAATCACCAAGAGCATCAACTTCCCTATAACTTACACCTCATAAATCTAACTGCAGCAAGCAATTTTGTTACTACCTTTAATTTTAATTATAATTTTACTGACAAGTTTTTTTTTTTTTTCAATTTGCTCGTTGTAGTTTTTCAACTTGATTCTGGCGCCTGACTCATGATTGGCTCATCTCTTGCTTAATCTAGCACGCTAGACATTGTATATAGTCGGACCCTTGTTTGGTTCTGGAAGATTTACATTTGACTCCTTCAGAATTATTTTCAAGTGAAGGATGTGAATCATTCTTGAAGTGGTCAGTGCTTCAAAATTGGGTTTGCTGCCCCAGCTCAACTCGAGACCAAGACTCCTTACAACTCATACCAATAGCGGCATTGAGCAGCCAAATATTCATTGAAAAGGCAGCCTAACCAGCCCGCTTCCTTTAGTTAGTGATAAGAGCACACACGCCTCTCCCGACCCACTAATCGTCATCTCATCTAGCATGAAGCAAATTAAAAAAGAAAGATCCATCTTCCTTCCCAGGCCCCCTAGCCGCCTACGTACTCTTGCCCTAGCTCGACCGAAGTCTTCAGTGTGGTTCAATGGAAAAACAGAAGTCATCGATATCAAGTGACCTTGAGTTGTCCTACCCAAACTTGTTGCCTAGTTGGCCTCTCCCCCCCCCCCCCCCCCCCACCGCCCAAAAAAAAAAAAAAAATTCCGGAGGGTCACAATCTGGTTGATGAGTCACGATTAGGTTATAAGGTTACCAATAAGTCATAATATTTTGTAAGATGGAGATGTATACACTAGAAGTTTCCACTCGATATTCAAAATAAGCTATGCAACCTTTTTTTTAAGGGGGATTAATGTATATTGTTGATTACAAGTTCCAGCAAATGAGGATTAAAACAAGATTGCGAAGCTCGTCAACTACGTTCATTTATGTGTAATAAAATCTTTGTCAATAGAAGGAGTGACAAGTTAGAATCACATACACATAAGTTACAACACATGACCAGCAAAAGAGGAGGAAATATTAACCTAACTAGGATTAACACAAATCAAAACAACCCTCTCTCATATTCTTTGTTCATCAGATTACAAAGATGGTTTTTTTTTTTCATTTCCTGTGACGAAGAAGGAATAAAAAGGAAAATGGTCTGATGTTACCTGAGGTTCTTCATCCTCAAATGAAATCTACAACCCTAAATACCACACATATGATCACCAACTCATTTATTCTTGCATTCCACTTGATGGGTGAGAGTTTTTAAAACCTCTTGACTCTAAAAAGCATTAATCTTCCATGATTCCAATTTTGCAGTAATCACTTCTTTTGTTTCTGCAACCAAAAGAAGCAACAAGCAGGTATATCACACCCAGTAAACAGGTATTAATTGATTCTCCAACCCTTACACAAAATGGCAAATCTGTTCACAAGTCTCAATCCCCTTCTTTTCAGATTCTCAGCAGTCAATAGAGCTCGTCCAGTAATAATGACAACAAAACAGGAACCCAGGAATTCAAAAAATGGAATCCCTGATTGAATGGGTCTCAAAAATCTTAAGAATCAGCTTTTTCAAATTCGCCGAATCAATGTCCATCACAGCTGATTCCAATTCGAATCGACCAATTCAATCAATTTGAGTCAGAATTTTTAAACTGTGCAGGAATCCCTCCTAGGAGCCTAGGATGAATGGGCTTGCCTCATATATTGTAGCTGAAGTAATAGTTCCAGACACAACTAAAAAGTTGTTCTCTTTCTCTACATTATGAGACAGGCATTAGGATTTTCATCACTAAACATTGTAAACATTGCACATTGATCCCATTCACCAAACACCAATGGATCAGAACCTTCCTTCAGAGAGTTTCCCTTCCCTGAAACATCTCCTCCATTGGAACCATCATTGTCCCCAACAATCTCAACCCTTTTCCCTGTCTTCTTCTTAAGCTTTTTCAGGACCTTCTTTGGATTCATACGACCCATCACAGTAACCTTGTGTTTTGTCATGTCGGTTGTAAATTTCTCCACCCCTGACTCCAGATTTGTTCATGCAATACTAACATTAATTAGTTTCTCTTCTCATAAATTAAAAAAAAATTTTAAAAAAAATAATAATAAAATCTCATTTTTATATGAAGATTGTAATTGAGATTGATGTTCAACATTAATACCTTTTATTTTGGAGATGGTTTTAGCCACTGTTCTCTCGCATGCTTTACAATGCATGGAGATTCTAAACTCCACCACAATTGCCTGTCATGGAAGAAGAGAAACACAGGAAAAAAGTGAAAAACAGAAATTCCCCAGGGAGTGAGATTGGGAGAAGAGTTTAAGAAAGAGATTTACCTTGTCTTGGGCGTCTCTCTCAGAAGCCATTAAAATTTATTTAAGTTCGAAATGCTTGCAGGTTTTATTTTGACCAATTTCAGACAAAGAAGACTCCTCACCTCATCAATGGAGATCAAAACAGAAAGCAATTTAGTAGTTTGACCATATGGGTCAAAAATGGATATATAGGAAACTGAATATAAACAAACAACCTATGTTTGGGACGAAATAACAGATTGTGGGCCAAAGATACTCTCTCCTCCAAACCAAAATTTCAAATTCCTGTTAAATTTCACTCTTTATCATTTTATTACCCCCAAAATAATCCCTTTTCACTGATCCATGTCATTTCATTGTGGAATTTTTATTTATTTATTTATTTACTCTTTTTTTTTTTTTTTTTTTTTTGTGTGATTGGTAACTCACGAACAAAATTAGGAGTTCAGATCCTCTGTTCCTATGTCTTTTTCTTCTCTTGACATGTGTATCTTAAATTTCTCTGTTATCAGATTTTGTGGATCTCTCTCTCTCTCTCAAATTTTATCTAAAATTTTGAATGATCGGATTGGTGGGTTCCCAGGATTATCTGAAATCAGAATGAATGCCTCCTCTAATTCTCCCTCTCACCTCTACTGTTGCCGTTTTTTTTTCTCTCTTCTAATTTTGTGCGTTTTAATTGAACTACGATTTTTGTTGGACTTAAGTTGGGATAAGGCTGAATTTGAATTTTTTGTTTGTTGTTATTAGACATTCTAATAGTTTCTGCTTGTTCTAGATGATGCATCCATATACATCTCCTTCTTCTATCTTGATTCTCTACAACAACAACTTAGGGATTCAGAAGAATCAATCCTTCCTTGCAAGTGGAGACTGGAGAGTAGTGTCACATTTGTTTCATTTCTTCATGAAATATAAAAATAAAAGGGAATATGTGAGACATGAAGATGTCTATGCTACTGGAGATTTCATTCTTTTATAGGTTTGAGCCAAGATGGAATGGTACTACTACTTTTGATCAATCTCAGGTTTGATGAGTAAGTTTTTTCAGGTTGTTGTATTTTCACATTGACATACATACCCCAGTGGTCCATAACAAAGTACTAAATCTTAAGATAAACCGAGGATAGCCTTAAGATGCTCAATGGAATTACTCTTTAGTGGTACAATTTGGCTTGAAGATTTTAGTGTGTATGGGTTTTTTTTATCTGCTACCTAGTTTCCTTTCTAAATATGAACATTGATCAGGAAATTAATTATGAGAGGTTTGTTTCACTTTGCGGTGGAAGGGGTACTAGGGAAAAAAAAAACCCAAGTAAAAAAGAAAAGAAAATATCAACACATAGACAGTACAGTCAGTATTACAGGTAGAAGCACAATAAGCTCCAATAATCAATATCCCTTACTATTCAGCTTTGGGGGCTTGGGTTCAAAGAAGAAATGAACTTTCCCTTTTCTCTCAGAAGTTGAAAAGGTCACCGGAATTAAGAAGCAAATAACCAAAACAAAAAAGCCTCACAATCGTTTCAAGGTGTAATTAATGAATGCAAAACCTCTGACAAGAATCCATTCAATATGAAAAAAAAAAAAGAAAAATTCTGATTTCTGATCTTTTTTTCTCCTATGCCGCAATATGTCTAACTTTAGTGTATTTGCTGAGGGAAAATAGGAAAGATAAGTCAAAATCAATCTTCAATCATTATATCTTCTCGTGGTGAGTTTGCAAAATACTTACGAACTCGAATAACGGTAGTTGACTGGGTTTACATGTGAATTAAACCAGTAGGGTGAGTTATAAGTGGAAGAGGTGGTGACAACACAGGAGATGCAAATGAAGAGTGAAGGAAGTCGAGCCAAGTTCCCATTAGGAGGAGTGATAGATCTTACCTCCAAACCTGAAAAAAATCTATCCTATGTACTCTCTTATGGTACAAAAACAGCATCAATAAAGGTTGTCGGAAAACCCCAGTTTGCAACAAGGCAAAAAACCCTCCCACTTGTCAATTAGGATAGGTCATCTTTAGTTTCTGCAAGTGTCGTGGATTTCCCAAGAAAGAACATGAACGGGTACTTCAACATCAATTATCTTGGTGGTAGTAAACACCAGCTCTATATGGACATATACTAAATAGCTCAATTTAAGCACAATTTTATTAGTTTACTCCAATATCTCACTTTCTTTTATCGCTCGACCAACCTCTTCCAATAACATATGGTGATATTTGAAAATCATATGATCATGTCTGTATTAGTTTTCATAATTCTATTGAATCAACATATAAAATAGTGAATTCAGACTGTAATATATGAAATTATTGTGTTTTGTTTCTCACTAAAAAAGTACTACATATCATCCATTTCATCACCAACACTCACATAATAAATTTATGAGTTATTAGTTAGAACATACCACAAGTGGCTGCAAGAGTTGGGCTGGGCCACGTAATCCAGAACTAGTCCATTGTTTAACCCCCTTTAAACCCAGCCCAAACCCACCTAAACGTGTCAGGTCTATCACATTATCCATCTGAACCACCCAAACCCATCTACTGCCAGATTATTTTATTTTTACCCTAGATGGCATATACTCATTATGGAATCAAATTATCACGTGGCAGGTCACGCCCATGGACTGAAAATTTTAGTTAGACGTGTATGTTATACTATTATATAAAAACTTGATAATTTTATTATTGGTATTCTTTATATTTTTATATTTATAATACTTAAATACTATTTATGCCTTGCATACTTTCACACGATTTTGCCCATTGTTCACTTTCTTTTTCTTATTAAATGCTTTCCCTCCCTCTCATTTTCACAAGATTTTATTCATTTTTCCTTTTTTAATTAGAACTATTTCTTTTCTTTTCTTCCTAAAACTCTTTCTCCCTTTCCTTTTTTTTTTCCTAAGACTCTCTCTCCCTCCCACTCTCAAACTTTCTGTTTTTTACATCTTTCTTTTTACTCACCTTCCTCTCTCACGTTCCTCTCTCACTCTCACAAAGCTGTCAAAAGCACTAAAGCGTTCTGCGTGGTAAGCTCCTTCTTCACTTCACGCTTATCTTCTTCTGTTTTAATTAGATTTGTGCATGGGTAGGTATTTGGAGAATTTTTCCTTGGGACTGATGGATTAAGACATGGGCAGATTGATTTACCTCCGATGATGCTTGGAAGCAGTAGTTCATCGATATTTGATGATTCCAATAAAAATACATGCCCATGGTCAAGATTCTCAGGCTTTTAAGATCAATTTTCCAATGAATTTGGGGATATGTTCTACTGCCCTATATTATCTGCAGAAGTTATTTGGGTCTGTTGCGACCTTTGTGATAAAATTTTTGATGATACTTGGCTGAACCTAACCTTCTGTAGTTGATATTTTATCTAAGCTTTTGCCAATGCTTTGTACCATTTATTCACTGTTTCAACCTCTTGGCTGCGGTGAGCAATGAGCCAGCAGTGAGCATCCATCCAATAGTTGGGGCAGTGCATATCAGCGCCCTCTCAGCCGTTGGATGTTTGCTGTCGCTCACGTGCAGCAGTCACATTGAAAAGATAATTTGAATTAGTCTCCACCAAATTAAATTTGACAACCGGAGTAGTTTGAAATCCAGAAGCTATCTTCACTACATTCTTCCATGTCTTCTCATAGTTGGGCACAGTTAGCAATCTCCCAGTTGCATGAGATGTCACATTGCATGCAATTGGATCATTCTGTATTTGTCATGCAGTTGGTGAATTGGGTGAGATTTTCTAGTTCTTGAGTCTTGATTACCTGGAATGAAGCCAAGTGTATATGCAATGGGTGATTATCTGGGATCAGTTGATCACCCCCCACACCTCCGTTGTACTGGATTTTGGGGTTTCAATCGCCGGATCTAAGTATCTTTATAGGGTGTGCTCATCCTATTTCTTTGGAACTCAAAACCCCCATATAAAATTTAAATATCTTTATCTAAATTTTCTTTTTTCTCTTATGCAGCTTTTTAATTCATAAATGCTAATTATCCCTGGTTTTCTAAATACTTTTAATGCAAGTATAGTTTCTTTCCTTATTATAGGATTCTGTTGTACTATCAATGCAATTTTGTATATGTTTGTAAGTGTTATATCACTTCCCTTATGCCTAATTTTAGTAATGAACAGGTGTATCATAGTTATCTGTTTTTCTGCTTTTTTTCTTTGCTTTCACATTCATTTTATGATGTTTATTGATTGTTCTTGCATGGTTGAAACTTGAAAGATCAAATGGTAGTTTTGTTCTCACGTATGCGGATCATAGTTTAAACTCCTTGAGCCTATTCGCAGTGAAGTTTTTCCTAAGGCTGTGTTTGGTAGAAGAAAAGAAATGAAATGGTAAGGAAAAAAAATATTTGTCTGTTTGGATACCAATAGAAGAAAAGAATTTTTTTTTTTCTTTTCTTGTGATTAAAGCAAGACTTTTTTTTTTTTTTTTTTT
>NC_056562.1:29941646-29944028 GCF_013358625.1 Macadamia integrifolia
TTTTTGCATCACAAGAAAACTTCACTATTCTCATCCTAAATTTTGAAATTCAAAAAAAAAAAAAAAAAAGAATCTTCTCTTGATTCAAACACAATGAGAATTTCTTAAACCAAGAAAATAGTACAATTTTTATTATTTTTTCTTTTCTTCTCTTGGCTAGCTTATACACTTTTTTTCTTGGAAAGCTACTCTAGTTAGATTTATCTTTATCCATTTAAATGAAATATTGCAAATAGCACTCAACTATTATTTTTTTCCTAAAAAAGAAAAAGACAAAAAAGAAGTTTAACGAACAACATGGATGGCAACTTCCAAGAAAGGGAATCAATTGTGAGATACTAAAGGATGTTTCCAAGTTCAACACAACAAATTAATTCAATTACCAAATAGAACTGTTACCAAAAAAATAAAAATAAATTAACCAATAGAACTTATTAACTCACAAAGTTCAGCTAAAACCCAATCTAGATCACATTCTTTCTCACACACAAAAAAAAAAAAAAAGAATCTATTTTGCAGTGAACCTAAGCCTCACTAAGAAAAAAAAAAATGTTTCGTCAAGGTGCATTTGGACGTTTGTTTTTGCTAGTATATATATATACATATATATGGACCCAAGATGAGGGTCTTGATCAGCCGGTTCAACCTGTTAGTAGGTCAATCTGTAACCAAACTGTTAAGGAACTTCTTGGTTTCAATCAGTCGATTCAACCTGTTAGTAGGCCAATCCGGAACCAAGGTGTTAGGGAACTTCTTGATTTCAATCAGTTCAGTTTTGATTCGGCTTTTTATTATTTTTCGTTATCGATCTATAATCGGGTTACTGTAAGGTGTCCAGTCCAGTTTCATTATATATAAGGGCATTAGAGGAAAAGTATTTTCTTTCCCCAATTTTTATCTGGTTTATATCCGTCTCGGTCGGTTTTTTGGTTTATATGGTTCCATAATACCACAACCTGATATTGAAACAATAAAAATTTGGTCTGGTCCAGGATGAATCCTTCAATTGATCCGTATCGTTTGAGGAATCAGATCAGATCCTGTGCAAGGCATGGTTTAAGGAATCACATCAAATCAGCCTGAATTGATTAGATCATATCGGATCAGTATAGGCCCCATCTGAGTCCGACTCTTTGCTGATACCATATTACTGCTTGGTACGGATAAAGGGTAATTAGGTTGAAAATAATCTTTAATGACAACTAAAGGTATTTCTATCTGATACAAATCGATTTAGATCGGGATCAAATTGATATCGGCCCTGTTGAATCCCCCGGTCGATTCCAATATCTTATACCCTGTTGCAAGGTGATCGTCGATGGTGGAATCATGCTAGATATCCAGAACTACGAGTCAACAATGTTTATCAACTCTTCCATAGTTATCTTGTTCATATATATACTGAACCATGTGAAATAAGAAACAAACAGGGCCTAGGGAAGAAAAAAAAATATTTGCTAACCCTATATAGAGGTCTGGTTGTCTGAACAGAAGCTAAGATTGGCAATTCTTGACCCGTCTTGTCTGAATGACATTAACTCTCCTCAAATCCAGCCTATGAATAGATGGGTCTTTATCTTCCATTTGGATTGGTAGAGACCATAGTTAGTAAATTTTCATATAATATATATATTTTTGTCGTAACTGAATTATTATGTTTACGTGGCTGAGGCTCTTGCCATCCAAGCTCTTTTTATTGTTGCTTCTAGAGCATTGGGAATATTATCATTAAAAACGATAATCTGTTGGTGTCTTTGAGGATCCAATTAAAGCACAAAACATCAATGCCAGAATTTAATTTACTATATTTGGTAAAGTTGTAAGACATCACAAGCTTTATCATTAAGAATTAACAGAAAAAAATAAAAATAAAAAAAATAACATACACACACATAAATTTAAAATTTGATTCTAGCTCAATGAAAGGTGTACAAAATTTGAGTGAAACTCAATCAAAAGTGTAGTCAAACTCTAAAACTAGGAGGGGTGGTATGTGGATGAAGCTTCAATTATTTTGCCAAGTGTAAAGAAAGTACCAACCAAACAAGCTTTTAGGAGGCTTTTACTTCATCCTTAGTTCAACCTACGATTTTTGTTTTCCACCAAAAAAAAAAACCTATTATTTTTGTTGCATTAGATGCTCAAGTTTCTCGATTGTGTCATATTTTGACTTCACTTCCATCAACACTTCACAATTCTCAACTAGTGAATCTTTCCTACCATCTTCCCTGTGGGTACGGATTCCAACATCAAAGAGAGAGAGAGTTTGAGAAGAAAAAGGAATGACCGATCGATAGAAATACTCCAACACTCCACCTTTGTCATATATTCCATACATCACACTAGATAGATATCATATTCATGAAATACGATTCACTTTAA
>NC_056562.1:29944048-29963326 GCF_013358625.1 Macadamia integrifolia
CAAGATGCCTTGGTGGTGAAATGGTAGACACGTGAGACTCAAAATCTCGTGCTAAAGAGCGTGGAGGTTCGAGTCCTCTTCAAGGCATAATGGAGAGACGAATTATAAAGAAGGGTTGAAATCGTCTGCAATTCCGATCTCGTACAATTCTGTGCAATACCACCTTCAGGCGGTGACACGTGTATTGATACCAATACAATGGTCTAGATCTAGTACAACTAATAAAACATTAAATCAGTGAAGAGGCATTTAAATCAGATTTGGACCATTGTATTGGTATCAATACACATGTCACCGCCTGAAGGTGGTATTGCATGGAATTGTACGAGATCGGAATTGCAGACGATTTTTTTCCTATAAAGAGATCATATAAATGGAGAACTCATGAGTTTGAAGGAGAGGATATTTGCGAATTTGATCCCCGTGAACATGAGTTCAAGTTTTATGGATATTTGAATGAGTGAGTATTTTTGTTTTCAGTTTTACTGAGTTCGAGGACAAAAAGTAAAATGGGAGAAATAAATAAATTTCGGATGAAAAGTGGGAGGGGCATACGGATTAATAACGAAATAAACGATACTGATTGTTTTAAGAATCATATATGCACCACTTGCTAAATTATACATTTTCTATTGTCATACATGTAGAACGATTGCATTATGGCTCAACTTCATCTTCACCTACAAGATGGGAGACATACAATATATCCATCCATACTCTTAATATGGTTAATTCTCAATTCCATTATAATTTCATTAGTTTACCCCAATATCTCACCTTCTTTTCTTACTCAACCTGCAATATTCTAATAACATATGGTCATATGTGAAATCCATATTTCTGTTCTTAAGTTTGTTTCTGATTTAATATTTTGAGATCTTAAATGTGAAATCCTTGGTTTTCACTAAAATGGCATTGCTCTTCCATCAAGGTTCACATGAGGATGTATGTATTGTGTGCTTGTCATGAGAATTATGAGTATCATCCGTTTCATCACCCACACTCACATGTTACAAATTTATGAACTATTGGTTGGAATTGCCCAACAATGAAAGGGTTGGATTAGGGCATGTAACCCAGACTAGAACAAGTCCATGGTTTAACCCTTTGAACCATACATCCCAAGCTCTTGATTTAGAATCTTCAATCCTTATTACCCAGAAAAATAAATAGAAATCTTCAACCCCACAACACCCTAAAAAGGGAAAAAAAAAAAAATTCGAATCTTGAGATCAAAATCTTGTTTTAGAGTCTTTCTTGAAAGATTTCTCTAAAACAGGCCGACGCTATATTGTTCTGATTATCTTTAAATTCCCCTTTTGCAACTCGATGAACTCTTAAGGAGATTGAGAATTCTCTACTGCAAAACTTCCAAAGTCCTTTGTTTGCCTTCATATATTCGCCTATTTATTTCTAACCAAATTGACCATAAGATTGTATACTGAACAATCTTCCACAAAACGTTCTATTTGAGTAAATAATTGTAAGAGGGCTAAGATAGGATAGTACATTCGAATTCATTTGGCTAAACTCTATTAATAGGTTACTTGTCAAATTTAAGGATATATCTCAAAACATGAACTCTTCTTCCAAGTTCCCTAAGACTTTTCAGATTTATTCAAAATTCAATAAGAATTGTATAGTATATTTAATGTTGATGCCGAAATGTTTACCATATTTTGGGCTCCAACTAAAAACTGCTACATGGCATTCATTGAGGGATTGATGCCAAGCTTTCCAAGTCATTTCCATTTGAATACTCGTCAAGAATTACATTTTGCAGTTAAAATTGGAAGATGTATCCAATAGTGAAAGTTATATACTTTTGATTGATGATGATTCAAGAAGAGAAGCAAATGCAATTAATACATTCCAATTCATTTGGTTAGAACCGCTGAGCTAAAACACAAATGCATAACCCTTTACTCATTGTCGGTAAGGTTGCTTGTCAAATTTGATGGGATATCTTAAAGCATGAGCACTTTTATGAAGTTTCCTCGCATCTTCAGATTTATTTGGGGAAAAGGAAGCACTCAACACCATTATGTTTCTTGACTACAGAGGCAAGCTCTCTCACATCCCACCCGGTGGACCACACTCCCTCTTCAATATATGACCCATATTGAACAATTTATCACCCGTCCCCTCTCATTGATGTAAAACTACACTCTCGTGTGTATGGAAACCTTCTTTTTATTTCAACTTTTGATGTAAAAGTCATGAAGATATAAGATTGGTCTAAATATTTTGATTATTGTTTTATATTGATGATGACATTTCTTAGAGCTGCAACTAAAGTGCTTTATGACATTCATTGTGGGTTTGATGCCAAACCTTCTTGGTCACAATACTTCCATTTGCTATGTTTATGTTTGTCGGATTCAGATGCCATGATATTTTCATTTGAATACTCTTTAAAATGCATTTTAGGGTCAAAATTATAATGTAGATAAACATATAATAATAGTACAGTATAAGACAATAACAATTCAAAAATATAATGATAAGTCACTTTCAATTTATTTTATAAAATATCGTTTAATTTGATTTTAAAGGATCATATGAGAGGATAAAAAAAACAAAGTTTACAAACTTCACCTTCCCAACTTATTAATTTCTTCATTGCAAGATGCACCCATATTAAAAAATTAATTAATAATTATAATACAGTGAATTCTGCTGTAATAACTTTTCTCATCCACTCTCACATCCTAATCACTTAGGCTCCACATTGACACACTTTCTCCTCTCCTTTTCGTCATCCACTCTCACATCCTAATCATGTCGGCTCCACAATGACACATTCTTTCTCACCTCTCCAACAATGTCTCCCCACAATGCCATTGTAAGAAACCTTCTCGCATCTTAACATATATATAAATATAACCCTTAGATGTATTCAATTTAGATTCTAAACACTTTGGGTTTAAAAAAATCTTATTTCTTATAGAATTGTGATAAAAAACTGATAAGTGACGTTAATGCTCACGAATTTCTAGTGCCCAAGATGCGGCTGATCTTGGTCATTTTCTCACGCGATTACACCCCACGCCCTTTTTTATTAAAGCTCAATTAAGAGACCCAAACCCTCGAGAACCTAATCCCTCTCTCTTCCTACCAATCCTCTAGAAGGCCTTTAAATGCGGCGCGATTCAATGCTGTTCCCACTTGCCATTGTCCACCGCCAAACTCTAAATGAGGTTTTTAATGACTTCACATGGCTATGCTTAGTGGGCTATCCGTTTTTGACTTGGTAAGATAGAAATGAGATCTCCGTCCTTTGTGATTGTGAATCTTCATAACAAAAACCAGAGGCTCTGGTTGTTGCAATTCTTGGCCATTCATTACTGATCTTTTCTTCATTCATGGATTCATTAATAACCCAATTGGTCTCCTGATAGAAACAGGGAACACTTGCAAACCCATCCATGGAAAATTTTAAAATTTTATTCAGATTCAAAAAGTGGAGCTGAGAATATGTACAATTTGATTTTTGGGTTTAAACCCAGATGGGGTTTTCCCAGAAGTCCGAAGAGGAGATTTAAGAAAAGCAGGAAATTTCTAACCTGCACTGTAATTGGAAATTAACAATCGTGTACATGAACCAACAGGTCAACGCAAGATTAGTTCATCTTCGATAAAACTCTGTTTTCTCTTTTCTTGTCTGTTGATCTAGTTCCCTCAAAATCTTCCAATAGGCAGTGAAAGTTAGAAAAAAAAAAAAAACTACAGAGCCTCCTTCCTTCTCTAGCTTAGAGCACAAGGCGATACTTCCTCGTCGCTGCTTAAAGAACTTGATATGGTTATTATGTCTTCTTCCTCTGATTGTTGCATCAAGCGTCTAACCAATCTGTCTAGTGCTTCCTTCATCCACCAATGTTGACATACTTCTCTAGCCTCAGCCACAGTCATCTGCAATCCCAAATAAAAATTATTTTAAATCAAACCAGAAGCAGAGGATTTTTATTTGAAAGAGGGATACATTCTTTTTCATTGATTGATGCAAATCTGAGTTATCAACTTACCCATATCCGTTTGCGCAGGTTCTTCTCAGGCCAAAGGTCAAGTTGCTCTTTCACAAGCAAGGGGAACATAACACCTTCATAGAATGTGTTATACCTTTTGCTCTTGAAAGACCATTCACCAATTTTACCCTGCAATAGAATTTAAGTAAACGAAATTCAGTTACAGATAGCCCCAATTACCCCCAATATCAATTAATATCATAAAATCAAGGCAACTAGAAAGGATTGAAATCAAACTGACCTGAACTTTGCCTTTCACACCGGCTTCTTCTACCGTCTCACGCAAGGCTGCAT
Organism: Macadamia integrifolia; assembly: GCF_013358625.1. Classification (NCBI taxonomy): domain Eukaryota; kingdom Viridiplantae; phylum Streptophyta; class Magnoliopsida; order Proteales; family Proteaceae; genus Macadamia; species Macadamia integrifolia. The sequence goes on from NC_056562.1 coordinate 29,948,368, forward strand.
CTTCAATTGACTCATCTAATTCCCAACCTCCCTGATGAAAACAGAGATAGAGAAGTAATCATAAGCAAAACTATTCCAGAACTTCAATTCAAGCCCTGATTTTTGCGTAATTGAAGGGGTTTGGTACCTTAGGGAACAGCATGGCGTGACCCTTTTGTGAAGTGATTACAAGGATCTCCAATTCGGCTTCATCATCGATGGTGTTATAGTTTTCACATGAAGGATGCTTCCCATTCTTGTATCTGTAAGGTATGCATCTGCAGAAAATGAAAATGCCCAACAAAATTAGGAAAAATTGCGATACTTATGGGATGTTTAGGGCGAGAGAATTCAGAAAAATCTAAAATCGGCCAAACTCAGGAAACCCATTTCCAAATTTCTCATTCCCTTCAAATACAATCAAGAAATTAAGAACCCACAAAGGGGAAGAAACAATCCATACCCAACGACAAGCCGACGGCCATCTCTGTAGCGCTGCAAGTGTCTTCCCGTACGAGAAACCAAAGAAACCATTTTTTCTAGATTTGCGAACAAAGATTTCTAAAGTAAAACCGATTGGTTTGGGAAAAGAAACTAAGAAGAAATCCTTAACAATGTCCGGTGAGTATCTGTTACCCTTTTCCCTATCTTTAGGATATCAACAGGAAACGGCTTCTTTCTTCTCTAATTTGAGAGAGAGAGAGAGAAAGAGAAAGAAAGAACTTGGTAATGGCGGTTTTGATGGAAAAGTGAGTATGTGCTTGTCATGGATAAGGGAGAGCTGCTCTCATCCTTTTAATAGAAGTGGGGATGAGCCATGAGCGCAAGGAAATAAATAAAATAATCAATAATAGAAAAAAAGGAGATAGAGAGTGCGTGGGTCTATGTATCCGAGTAGTGAGTGGTGACTGGCTGGGGGTTAGAAATCCGTGTATGCGCCCAGACAATACCTGACGAATCACACGTATAACTGACGCGTCACGTCACTTTCCCTTCAGGCTTCGTGGATCCCACACATTTCTCCGTCCTTCCTTTTTTTTTACTTTCTTTTTGTCCTCTCTCAGTCCACGCGCCGCGATTCTATTGGCTCTTAACCAATCATATCTAGTCTTTATTTCAGTTTTTTGAGGCTTCTAGCCACATAATGCCACGTCAGTTGTTAGTGGAAAGATTGGTACTAGGATCCCCACTAAGCCGTACTATTATTATTGATCCGGTTTTGGACTATGAAGGCGACCGAAAGTTGGTCCGGCCGACATCTTTTTTAGAGCTGATCGCACAAAAGGCTGGATCTCGTGGAAACCAGAGCAGACCCAGTTACTCACAATGGTTACATTCATTGGGTGTTTATTTGTAAGATGTTAATCGGTTTGGTTCGGATTATTCGATTTGATTTTGACTGATGATAAGTTGGATCAAAACTGACTTAGTTTGTATTTTAGAAACTCAAACTGATTCAATTTGACTCGGTTCAATTTGGTTTCTATTTCAATTTGGTTCTCATTAGCAGTTTTTAATTTAGTTTTGAATCTCGGTTTTAATTCGGTTATGAAAACAGTTCCACTTGTGAATCATGATTGTGATGGATCAAATATCGTAATAGGTTCAAGTTATGGACCTTATGGCTATTGCTAACTCCAAAATTGTCTTGGCATGTAAATACGTGATGATAAATTGTAAAAAACACTTACAACCTGAAAATTTTTACTTAATGATACTAGGGATTTTTCATTTTTTTTTTGTTTTAAAAGCAATTAAGTTTCGATTCGAACTGACGTTTCTTAGACCTTAAACCAAAATCGAGCCAAACCGAGGTCTATACTAGCATACTCAAATAGAATTTGAACCAAATTAATTTGATTCGGTTTGGTTCGATTTCAGATTCTATATTCAATTTCGGTCTGAAATTGACACCCTTACTTATTTGTGTCCTAACCAAGGTGTCGCTATCGATATCAACACTAATTAGAAAAAAAAAGGATATCGACCCTGAAACATATTAGTATCACATAGGTCGAATCGGTTTTACTGATGTAATTCTAGGTTAAAAAGTCCTTTTTTAATCTATTCATTTTTATTTTATTTTTTTTGGTAAATTATGATCCGATTTGTTTGATAATTACAGGATTTAGTTCACAATATTAGTGCCGGCATCAATCACAGTCAATACCATACTTATAAGAATCGGTATCTGTTACTATTTGCCTCTATCGATTATCTATTGTTGACCTCAAATTGTGCAATTGAACCACTTCTTGCATTTTAGATGGATACAATCAAAACCAGAAAAACATTTTTTTTTTTCCCTTAGACAATATAGGAATGGTAATCCTATGTTTAGTTGTATACATCAATAGGAGTCTATACAAAGGTGACACCTGTTGAGAGTGGCCACTATTGCTCAATGGGTTAGCAGTTAGCAATTGCTTAATTAACAAGCTAAAGTATGTGTTTATAAAAAAATCCCTTAAGAACATGATAATTGGTTGGTTTTGGTCAGGCCTTAATTAGTCTTGTACATTTAATTCCTTTGATCAAAACACTGCTTATACATTCTTGGGTCAATCCATCGATGATTGGTTTGCTTTTTTAATAATAGTGAATATATTAGGGCATCTAATATACATGAATTATCGACTTCGTGAAATAAAATAAAAAATTTCATCCATGTTGATGCTCATGTGTTCAATCTTATTGGCCTTGCATTGGTGTAGAGGCCAAACTATTAATCAGCGATCTTTTGCCCTTTTCCTATATATGCCAAAACTAAATTTTTATTGTCTAATATGCAGGTGATTCGATTTTAATTTTATGGGCTGGTATTGGTCAAGTCTACCAAGTATAGGTGATGTGAAAATTGTTTGTAGTTGCTGCACCAGTGCAGTACGCATCGGGTGGTTTGAAAGCCTCTTGGGGTATGTGTCTAGATGCTCTCAACTGTTCGATGTTTACTATGCACCTCATCGTCCAGTACAGAGGACGTAGACTCCTAAAAATGACACCCCTAATATAAGTTATTCTCATATTTAAACCAAATTTATACCTTTGTTAAGTTTTTACTAGTTCCCCATACCAAAAAAAAAAAAACCCATGGTGACGGCGCATACATGTTTCTTCCATGAAACATGAGGGCTCTTTTATGGTAGGCTAGTATATACAACGAGGATATTACTTGGATGTAAAATAATGTTTAAAAAAAAGCACTACGTCAGTCATGGCTCATGCCCATCGATCCAGCCACCCAATGCAATGCCCCACTTTGTAAATTAGTGGGACCCAATGAATTTGATGGTAGCCGGCCTAGAGTATCACATACATAAGCTACACTGCTGCATCGTGTTATCAATCCATATCTGGTATTAAATGTATATTAATTCATATTTTATTTTTGGTATTAGTAACATAAAATATATATGTTTAGATGAACGTATGGAAGGTTCAAAGGCAAAGCATGAATAATAACATTTTAAAAATACTGGATGGAAAATAAAATATTTTCCGTGTCATATTTTTTGAATAAATATCTAATTAATTTAAATTTCTTTTGTTTTGAAGTAAAAAACAAATAAAACGAAAACTTACAGATATTACCATTATATGATTTTTATCCAAAGCTAAATAAATTTGTAACTAAGATTTTTTTATTATCATATTTTTTAATTTTTTAATTATATACAATTATTTTTTTATATTACTTACTTTTTTTAGTGCTTTTTTTTTTTTATAGAAACAATGAACATCCCAAATGCACGAGACTCCTCCTACTAAAAGATTTGATCTTTGAAAAGTGACAAATACACCAATATATAGTAATTTTACGTTTAATTCACAGTAAAATTGTTATCATATTTCGAACCCACAATCAAATGGTTGTAATAACTCAACTCAACCAAAATTGTTTATCAAAATACACGTTATGTGACTTCTTAGTCCAAGACACGTTGATCGAATGACCATAATAAGTCCCAATTAATCACATGGTATTTTGAATGGTCTAATACACGCAATCTACTGTTGGGAAAACAATTGTTAGCGGTATCAGATGGTCCAACTTGATGGCAAATGGAAATAACAGAGATTCCGCCCATAGGGATGCCACTATAGGAAACTATCAAATGGGTCCCATTAAGTCACATGAGGTCTCCACGTGGGTCACTCATCATCTAAGATTCCTTAGCACACATCACAAGATTATGTCATTCTGATTAATCCTATTTTTTCTTATTTTGCTGCTATATGATGACAAATAGTGGTTAACTCCAAACCCCCTTCTTCTTTCTTTTCATTTATTTATTTACATTTTTGTCATCATACACTGGAGTGCCATATGGGATTTTGACTACAACTACTAGAGAGTAAGAGATAATCGGGAAGGAGCAGATTAAGAAGTAGTGCGTGAAGCATGTGTTGAAGACGTGAGAGTGGAAAATGTAACCTCTTAAGAGGCTTATGCACTCTATTGGCAGGCTTCCAACCAACTGTGATAGGAGTTGTCTTCTTTTATTTGTTGATTAATTATTAATGAGAGGCGTTTCTTTAACAAGTGACATAGAGAAGTGCACTATAAGTGATAACAAAATGATTTTTGTATTTTTTGGCAAATCAAAACGATTTTTGTAAATAGAGGCCAGAGATGTCATTTCTTGTGGCAGGCAAAGAGAGGGTACCTCTCACGGTCAGTTCAAATAACTTTTACTTTTTATTTTTTTATTTTGGAGAAAATATCGTCGCCCGTTTGCATATGTTATGCGCCACCACAGGAGTCCAAGAGAGAAGAGGCTAGGGCATTGTCACGAGGGATGGAGTGATCATTTTTTGCTCCTTGTGAAAGGGCAAAGGTCATATGTAGTCTGTCAATGATCTTTTGCCCAAATTTTTTGGGGTAAAAGATTGTTGTCTGAGAGTGCATACAAAGACATCAATATCAATGAAAATTTTGATTCTCAAATTTTGTGCACCCTTATGTCTAGGTAGAAGACTGCACAACCAGATAGTATTATTTTTCCCTTTTGTTAATAAGAGGTTCTCATAACATCAGCATGGGCAATCTTCCATGCCACACTAAGTGTGACGTAGAGAATGATGCCATTCACATAAGCCAACATATTTGATAAGAGACAAAATAATTAAAAAAAAAAAAAAAATTCTAAGAGGGCAATAGAACAAATGAACAATCATGGTGTCATGAGAAATTTTGCCTTCTGTTTTTCTTTTGCATTTTTTTGGGTATGGGATAAGGGCTCCAACGATAAGCCCTCTCGCTCATAGTCCCACCTACTCTTATTCTCCTTTGGTTCTTCATCAAGGAAAATCACAAGAGGAAGTTTTGTCCAATATATGTTTCCCTCACTGGAAGACTGGGAATCTCCCGCACACTGGCTAGAGCTCGACCGCCCATAGAGAAATCCTTCTTTTGATAAAACCATAGAGAAGGTTAAGTCTTTAATTAACAAGAGAGACGCACTCTGATTCTGTGAAGACTTGGCATAGTAGACTTGGCAGTAGTTGGATAAAATAGAAAGTTTCTCTTCACCCAAATTTAGATAGTATATGAATTCTCTCTCTCCTATTATTTTGTCAAACGCCGGCCTCGAAGTTTCATCCAATTACAATAAAGTCTAGAAATCTCTACCATCTCATCATTGTACGCGATGAGAAAGTCTAGAGGGCCCAAGGCTGACAAAGATAGAAACTTGGGTCACCCCTATTACTACTATTAGTGCATATTGATTAGGCCCACGTACCCAACTGTGCCGGTTTTGAACATAATTACTTAACTACCACATGCAATTGCCTAGAGGTACCATTATTGATCTTAAATTTGTCTTCAAATAAGGTTTCAACCGAGATACCCTAACCCGAAGGGTGAGTCATGGTTGAGAACGAATCATATTGAAGATCTGGTCATCATGGAGGACTACGCTTGTGGTTTCCTCCACTAGCAATGGAGGATATCTTTTCACCCACTAAATAAAAATAAAAAAGTTAATATATGATTTGGTGGTCGGTGAGCCGGTGCCGACGGTGAACTCTGACTACCGTCATTTGTTCTATTAGTTTACCAAGTCCCCCAAGTTTTAACAAGCTTTCAATTCTCACCATATGTCACAACAATCCTTTTAGAGAGAGAGAGGGAGAGAGAGAGAGGTCCTGGAGGAGCAATTTAATTGACTTGGTAAGTCATTACCTACCAATGCATGCCACATTACCTACCAATTAATGCATGACTTGGTATTTGTTTATTTTATGAACCCTGACTAGCCTGGCCTGGCCAACCATGTTGAGTCAGTCAACCCAGAAGGACCAATTGATCTAACTACCTCTTTGTTTAGTCCATTTGATTGGTCAGTGTGAGCTGTGTGGTGCACTGTTTTTTCATACTTGTTTGGTTGTCTGTGGTGTCACTGAAAACCTATTGTCCCAATGGTCAAACCCAGAACCGACCCTTAAGTTGGGTCATTAAGTAACCTCAGTAAATAGCCGTGCCAAAAAAACTAGTGGGAAAGATAAAAGAAGAAGAAGTTACCAGAAGGTGGACTTAGTTGCAGCATATTTCCTACGCTTCTTGACCTTCAACATCAAGGGTTTACCCACCATTTCCTTGATCCTGATTGATTGATTGATGGTGAGCCAGTGAGCGTAGCTACAAACCCACTTTTTTCTTGGCCTTAATTGATTGATGAGGGTTAACCATTGTGCCAAATGTAGAAAGATAGAAAACAAAACCCACTATTTTCTTGGCCAAATGTTGAACGATAGAAAACACACACTATTTTCTCTTGGCCTCGATTGATTGATGAGGGTGAACCAGTGGAACAAATGTAGAAAGAGAGAACACAAACCCACAATTTTCTTGGCCTTTTGTTTGATTGATGATGAGGGTGAACCAGCGGGCCACATGTAGAAAGATAGAATAGGATTCTAGATTCCCTAGCCTTGGCAATAAAAGACATTATAAGTCAATTCCAATCATGTAGGAATGCATGATTGAGCAAAGCCACATGTAGAGAGAGCTCAATCAGGCCACTAATGACAATGATAATGGGACCCCATGTTCACACCTATGCTCCTTCTGAGACGGCATTATTTGGTTTACATTGATTCCGCAATGGGGTCCAGCCATGGGCCACCTTAATTTGGTCTGAATGATGACTGCTCTAATCGATACAACTTAGGAAGACATGGTTGTAGGAGATTATTGTCATGAAACCAAACCTTTTTCTAAAGGCCCATATGGATAAAGATATGAAAGCGTGGAAAGAATTTTTGGCGTATGGGACTTGCACAAAGCAGTGTTATGGAGAATGGCACCATTGTTGTTATTCTTTCAATTCTCATGGTGATTTGTCTTGGTCGACTACTGCAAAGCCCAAGAGTTGGTAGAAGATGATGCCATTCATATTGTCTTGGTTCTCTCGAGAAAGTTTTTTTTGATTATATTTTTTGGGGAAAAGGATTAATTTTTATGTAGAAATTTCATTTGTTTAATCTCTGTCCATGACAAACTTGGATAAGACAAGCCTATATATCCCTCCTCCCCTCCCCGCCCCCCCCAAAAAAAAAAAAAAATACAAAAGCACTGGAAGTAATATAAGATGGTGAAATCTTATTCTAATCAAGATTGCTTACAATAATATTGTAATTTTACATTTTTATCCTTTAGTATTGTACATTATTTTTTTTAATGAAGGTAAATACTATCATATTTCATAAAAATTGCATTAAATGCTATGATAAATAATTTTAAACTTTTAAAAATCCTTTTTTTGCCATTGCATTAAATAAATATTAGGAATAAAATAAGGAGAAATCAAAACAAATCACTTCTTAGTCCACCATTTTGTGACAATAAGTTACTCCCTTATAGGATTTAGGAAAAATGATTTAAAAAGGGTATAATTTATGAAAAAAATTACTACGACATCTGAATACTATTTCCCTCTCATGGGTCTACTCTGACCATGTGAACTATATGTTAGAACCTACAAAAAATAAATAAACAAATATCGATGGTATCAATTTTCGTTGGTATACATATTCTTTCCACACTAGTATTATGAGGATTCTTCTCCCATATTTTAAAGATAATACCATAGATAATTTATCGTTTGCAATGTGAACTTAATGAAAGAATGTTTAAAAATTGATGTAGGTCCGGTAGTATACACGAGGGGTAGCATGCAGAGAAACCCAAGTCATAAAATGATAATTAAAGAAACACCATGCATAAGTTAAATTTTAAATCTTAATTCAATTATATGATCATCTCTAATACATATTTTCTCTTGTATTTTTCACAATTTCAAATTATCTAATGATTTATATTTTGCCTTATTTTCCCACTTATCATATTAGACTCAAATTTAGGACATGGATAGGGAAGAGCCAGGCCACACCATTCCCTAAATTTGGGCCTTACACCCAATATTTCTTGTGGCAGACAAAGCCGGTAGACATGCACTCACTCAATTAACATCCCTCACCTAAATTTATATTTATTAATGTAAAGTTTAGGAATTCATTATCGAATGGTGCCATCACCATGGCTATTGAGAAGGTGTTGTGAAACTTCTTCATCTTCCTTTTTGGACTTTGAAATGTCTGGTAAGTCCTTTTCTTTATTTATTGCTACTGAATTTTTCCTTTTAGAATGGCTGAGAACTCCAAAAGAAGACACAATACTTTAGCTTTAAACCTTTTGGTCTCTTTCTACCCAAAAGAAAAAATCTTTTTGGTCTCATATCTTTGTTGTCCCTATTTTCTGTCCTAATATTTTTTAGTTTTCCTCTTTTCATTTTGCTTTGCATCATCACCTTTACATTTGCAAAGCTTGCTAAGTTTAGTGATAAGATGATGCATTAAATGAGGAACTATACATATAAAAAGATAGTTTTTTTATGAGATCTCTCTCTCTCTCCCCTTGATTTTTTTGTGATCATGCAAAACTCGGTTACTCCGGACAAGATGATACATTTATGACTCTAGGAAGAACGGTTCCTACACTTCCCTTATAGGAATCCATTCCTACAAACTATTTTTTTTTTTTCTTTTTTCTTTTTTTTGGACAATGGTTTTTGGAATTATGATTTTATATAATATGAGAACCTCTTGAATACGTCGTATGACAAATTTTGATGACTTATCTCAATCAAATGAAATTTTATATGTTGAGATTTTTTCTTGTTCTTTGAATGACGTTTCTTTAATTAGACAATTTCACAAATCAACCTTTTCAAACTTTTTCTCACAATTATAAAGTCACAATGGCAAAATATGAAATCAGAATGATGACAAGAAATATGTTAAAAGCACTTCCCAAGCTGGTAAGTGATAGTTAGTTAGTTACTATCACCTTATAGTGGGTGTGGAAAAAGGATTTGGGTGTGTAGGAACCCTACTCATCCTACTATTATGACTTCATATTGGCTTTTATGACGAAGTGGTTTTGAACTTCTTTTTTCTCTTTTTAAATCATTATCTTCAATAGGATGTATCTTTATCTTGGTGCTGAGTTCACTCCAGCCAATGACCCAACCCTAAGACTAAGTTAGATAATATGAAATGTGTTGGAGAATGATTACTCAGAGCTTATACCCATTCTCGGAATGAACAAAGCTGAAAAATCGGCTTAGTGAATTATCATGGTTTATCAAGATGTGTTATATTGCTTAAACTTCTAAGAAACTTGTTTTGTGTTTTATTGCTTAAACTTCTAAGAAACTTGTTTTCTGTTTTTTGGTAAGTATCTTCTTTGGAAAGGACGTTGCTGCTCATGCTCTAACTTCTCCCCCTGTTGTTAACCTTTGTTATACTGGGGATTGGATTGGTCTTATCCCTTTGATTTTGTGGTATGATTTGGACTTTGATCTCATCAAATCAGGCCTAGGTTTATTTCCATGTTAAAATTTTATTTAAAAAAAAAAAACTCCACTTTCATAACCTTATAAATTAGGGCACAGACTTCATAAATGGTTTGTTAAATTAAGCTTATCCAAAACACCCAAATATCCACCACGTGGCAGATCAAATTGGGAGTCTAAATTTTGTGGACAGCTAAACCTCAAGATTTCTTACCTAAATTTCTAGTTCTGTCCAATTGGATATTTCCAAGTGGAAAAACAAAACACTTTTAAAATATAGAGACATAGAATCAATGGTGTCAGCATACATGGACATGTAACCATATAGGATATATGGACACACAAGGGGGGTTCTTTTATTGAAATTAAGTATTAAATTTGAAAAGTAACTAATCCAAACCTAGACTTGTCTATCGAATGGAGGATTTCTAACCTTAGCAATACTTGCCAATTTTTCTAAGGTGATGTGCTACCTAACAATTGTATTTGTCATCCAAATTTGATAAACTTGCAAACCCTTTTGTCGCTTAATTTTATTTTCCTACCAAATTCCTTTTTGGTAAAGATTTTCCTATCAAATTCAGCACAAGCAGGTTATGGCACATGATAAATCATCACGAATTCCTCGATAGATTGTTATCTCTTGATATGAATGGAAATGATGTTGATTGGCAACTTCTTCATCTGACATATTTCATTTTAATAGCCCTGTCTAGATAAGCTTATTTAGGGATTTTCTTATTGATGCTCCATAAGGTATATATAGATTTAAAATCTTTTTTTTTTTTTTTTTTTTTAGCCTTTTAGTGTAACAAACTTTTTTCCTATGAGGATAAATACTATCATTTCAGATATATCCTTGAAAATGTGTAATGTAATGATAATTTTTTATAATTATATAATGATAAACCACTTTCAAATTATTTTTGAAATTTCCTTCATACTTCTGCTTAAAGAATTTTTTTAGGATAAGACAAGAGACAATTGAATGGAAGTGTCAAGTTCTAAATATACCTATGATGGTGTCATTTAGATACTCCTATATAATCCTGATATAAGCTATGTATCAGCTTGGTTGAATGAAAGTTTATAGCCATGTTTCTCACATCACCCATGATTCATGTGACGGATTCACCACAAAAGCATTTATCACATAGATAGCAAAAATTATAGATGGCTAATGAATTATAGAATTTTTTTTTTTTTGGATAAAGAATTATAGATTCATTACATAGTAGATCATATAATTGAATCTACAATGGGTGAAAAGTCTACATGGCCTATATTTATTCACCTACTTATAATTCCCTCATCAACTACACATCAGCCATGGCTAATTTAATAATTGGTAAAAAATAATAATAATAATAATGAATGAATGAATGAAAAATACTAAATGTGATTCAAACTTAGTGGACTGTTGGTATAAACTTACCTAAATAGGCCATATATATAAACTTTGTCCGAATTGAAATAAGAATCAATTTTTTTTTTTTTTTTTTTTAAATAGACTTTTTCTCCCCTCTAAAGATATCAATAGGAATGCATTTTGATTATTTGGTAGTTTCCATGAGATTGCATTCTCTAGACCATTTGCTCCCAAATAAAAGTATAGCTTATAAAAAGACTAAAGGCTGGCATGTCATCAGGGTGCCCATGCTGTGTTATTTATAAAACGGTTCCTTTGTCATTATGTGTTAGTCTTGTGGTTGGTGCATGTTGCTAATTTATCGAAAGTTGATATCACTTTGTTTAGAAGAGAGCTGATTTGGTTAGCAAATAATCTTGCTAAGGATCTTTAAATATGCAGAGAGAGAGAGAGAGAGAGAAATATTTTAGTTTGCTCATTTTAATCAAGTTTATCAAGTCAATGATCAAAAGAAGTCAACGAGTTTGCTCTTTCTAATGGGATATCAGGAGAAAACAGTGCATGTATCTATTAGATTAGTTGAACATAATTATATATATAAACCGTTTTAAAAAGTATACTTAATGACCCGCCGTTTAAGAACTATTTCTTAATACACGTAAAACTTGTCTATTAATATTAACAAAAGTGTTTAATGCGTTTAAATCTCCAACAAATGAGAGTTAGAGACAAGGAAATCTCAATAATTAGAGGTGTTTCAATCTACCGGATCTCATAGATTGAGGACAAAGGTTCCTAACCACGTACCTATGCTCTTGTTGCTCTCAATACCATGTGTAAGTGGGGACAATCTGATTAATTCCTTTCAATCTTGTGGTTCAAAGGACATTAACTAACTAAACTCACATTAGCCCACTTAATTAACACAAAGAAACAAAACTTTGGACACTAATGAGGGATGATTAGGAAGTGAAATTGTGTCCCACTAGACAAATTGCACAAGGCATGGTTCCCTTGTCATCTCTAATTGGATCTCTTCAGCAGAGAAGCACATGACTTAGAAGACTTCGACTTTGATGCTCCCTTTAGCTCTACCACTACCACTACTTTCAAAGAGACAAGGAGATTGGTTGAATGAACAAAGTGCCCTTCTTCTAAAGAGGTGGGCAATAGGTTGTGCCCTACAATATATAGTAGCTATCAAGAAAATTAATTGGGTTTGTCCTTGTGGGAAGGGGGACTCTTCTCCTGTTTTAATTTCTTTTTTGTAATATCCCATGTAATATTTAAAATTACTTCTGTAATGGTCCCATTGGCAATATATGTTGGGTCTTACTCTCCCACCAGTGGGGTGTATATGAAGGATATTGGATATGGACCACCAACTAGAGAGTATCCATTTCGAGTTGCTAGCTCATAGTATATGGATGGATAGTGGTTTAGAATCTAATTCAAAAGGATCTTCTAGGATCCTCCTAAGAGTATAATTGATGTTCTTAGGCTGTGTTTGTTTTGTCGTAAAATATTATATATTGACTTTATATAGAGAGAAAATGTTTTACTGAAATGTAATATCATAAGTTGGAAACATTTATTTCAATATTCATGATAATGTATTCTCAATTTAGTGATGGTATCGCATTGTTAGTATTCCTGGTGTCTTTGGAGTACTCTACCCCTATCATATATCTAGATTCTTTTCCTCAATCACTCATCGTTAATTGTATTAAAAATATATATAATAAATAATATAAAATATAGATTCTTGAGCCACAATTTCTTGGACCCTTCACCTAAAAACCTACAACCACAATTCAATGTGAATCATATTTCCGCAAGGTCCTATAAAAGGTGAACTAAGTTATGATGACAGAATATGATTGATTTGTGTCTTTCTCCTTCTCAAATTTTACTCATTTATTTTATTTTATTTTTTCTTGAACCAGACATAGTTAAAGTCTATGGCTTCAAAATGAAGACATTGGGTTGAATTCAGTTGGATGTTTCTTATACTAACTCAGACGGTCAGACCTAATTTTATCTAAGAAAAACCCAGCCCTAATAAATATTAAGCAACTCTAATTAACAGGATATATATATATATATATATATATAAAAGGGGCTTAGTGATTTTGGTAACTGAACCATGGCCGATTTATGTGGTAAGTTCCATTATATGATGGACCCACACGATTGAATTTAGTTATGGTACTCCTAATATGGCCAATCCACATAGTCTCTTAAATATTCAAGAGTCAGAATAGCCTTATCTATCACCTACGAAAAAGAATAGCCATATTATTTTCCCACCAATTTAATGGCTGAAAAATGTAATGGGTAAAAGAGATTAAATACATACTAGCTTAATAGAGATGAACCATCAAATTTTAAATAGAGAGTAATTCGAAGAGTACATACCCTAACTATACAATAGTGACACAGGGAAAAAAATAATCCTCCAAATGGAAAAAGTATGGTCCACCTTTATGACTTTTTTTTTTTTTTTTGCCCTTTAACTCTACTGGATTCTTCTTTTGGAATTCCTGAGAAAGATAATAACTCCAGAAAGATGACACATTACGTCTAGCTTTTAAGCTTTTTGGTTTCTTATCCTTGTCATCCCTACCCATCTTTTGGTTTCCTCTCTTCGATTTTCCATTGCAACATCACCTTCACATATGCAAAGCCTACAAGTAATAAGATGAATTACTAGAAACAAAAACGTAATAAGTTGATGCGTTAAATGAGTATTATCTAATTAAAATTATACATTTTTAAGCTTTTAAGGTCTCTCTTTCCCATGCCTTGTCATATGATTTATGATCATGCAAAGCTAGTCACTTGATAATTTTGTACTTTCTAGAATTATGGTCCATTATATATTTGTAATGGTGATTCTTTTTTTTCTAACAGGAATCTAAGAGAGTATGAGGACGAGATTTGTAACCCTATTCTCCATTGGCGGTGAAGAATGGTCTCTTCTCACCATGGACGTAGACAAATCTGTCCAAGCCATGTAATTCTATGTTCATTATGTGATTGTATTTTTTCATTCTTTTATGCATCATTTCATGATTATGTTTATTTCTATAATATTATAATAGAAACATTGGCAAACCTACACCCATTCTAAAATGGCATTTTCTTTTTGTACTAATCTATTTCCTTTGTATGCCATTGTTGTCTTTGGAGAAATTGAGGGGTTTTTTTTATTATTATTTTTTATTTAAAGGCAGTTATCATACTTGGAACTTTTCTTTTCTTGATTTACATTGCCGATTGATATTTATCTTTGTAAAATTTAAGAATTAATTTCTAAATGGTGCAATTACTTTGGCTTTTAAGAAGGTGTTGTGAAACTTCTTTTGGACTCTAACGTGTCTTAAGGCTTTTTCTTTTTCTATTTAACTCTAACTGAATTCTTCTTTTGGACTGCCTGAGAAAAGAAACTCAGAAAGATGACACATTACTTTTAGCTTTTAAGCTTTTTGGTTTCTTATCCTTGTCATCCCTTTCCATTTTTCTGATCCTAACATTTTTTGGTTTCTTCTCTTCGATTTTGCATTGCAACATCACCTTCACATATGCAAAGCCTACTAGTTAGCAATAAGATGAATTACTAGAAACAAAAAGGTAACAAGATGATGCGTTAAATGAGTATTGTCCAATTAAAATGATACATTTTTAAGTTTTTAAGGCTCTCTCTCTCTCTCTCTCTCTCTCTCTCTCTCTCTCTCTCTCTCTCTCTCTC
>NC_056562.1:29963346-30016461 GCF_013358625.1 Macadamia integrifolia
GATTGGACAGAACTCCAAAATGGAGTTCCGTCTTCCCAGTTTTGTTCTATTTTTCAAAAAAAAAAAAAATCCCCGATAAAAATCTGAAATTTTGAAACACCATTTTTTCGTTTAAAAACTACGTTTTGACACAGAAACTGAAATTTTTGTTTTTGACACGAAACGACGTTTCTGAAGCAGAAATGATACCAAACAGGCCCTTGGCTTTTAAGCTTTTTGGTTTCTTATCCTTGTCATCCCATTCCATTTTTCTGATCCTAACATTTTTTGGTTTCTTCTCTTCGATTTTGCATTGCAACATCACCTTCACATATGCAAAGCCTACTAGTTAGCAATAAGATGAATTACTAGAAACAAAAAGGTAACAAGATGATGCGTTAAATGAGTATTGTCCAATTAAAATGATACATTTTTAAGTTTTTAAGGCTCTCTCTCTCTCTCTCTCTCTCTCTCTCTCTCTCTCTCTCTCTCTCTCTCTTGGCGTATGATCTATGATCATGCAAAGCTTGTCACTTGGTAATTATTTTCCTTTTTCTCTAACAACAATTTAAAAGAAATATGAAGGCAAGATTTATAACTCTATTCTCTATTGATAGTGAAGCATGATCTCTTCTCACCATGGACGTAGATAAATCTATCCAAGCAATGTAAATCTATGTTCATTACATGATTGTATTTTTTTCATTCGTTTTTGTATCATTTCATGGTTATGTTTCTATAATATTGACTTTTGAGGAATTGAAGTGGTTTTGAACTTCTTTTTTTCTCTTTTATTATTTTCATCTGATATATTATTATTATTATCTTTAATTGATAGGATCAAGATCAATGCTGCTTATATTGTTGCTGATTCACTCTAACAACTACATCAATGACCCAACCCTACGATTGAATTACAATATATAAAATGCCGTGGGGAGTGATTACTCAAAGCTTATACCCATAGAATTGGTCAAGGTTTGAACGACTAGCAAAATGTAGATGTAGAGATCATATGATTAAGTATAACTTAATACAATAGATGAAAATTCTACATATCCTCTATTTATTCACTTACTTAGAATACAATAGATACACCAACAGTAGATTCATTACATAATGGATCATATGATTAAGTATAACTTAATACAATAGATGAAAATTCTACATATCCTCTATTTATTCACTTACTTAGAATTCTCACATTTGCCATGACTGATTTAATGGTAAAACAAGTGAATGAAAATCCACCATATGATGGTAATATGGAAATGGAGATCAGCAGTTTGTGACTCAAAAACTTTAATTTTTCTATAGTTTGTATAAGTTAATCTGCATAGGCAAAAAAGAAAAACTTTATCCGATTTAGGTTTACATTTTATTTCTTTAAAAATCAAAATTTTTTTTTTCTTCTTAAGGCAACCAATAGGAATGCATTTTGATTATTTGGTAGTTTCCATGAGATTGCATTCCGTAGACCATTTGCTCCCAAATAAAAGTAAAGCTTAAAAAAATTATTAGTGAGAAGTTGGATCTTTCTGACATATATTCTACTGAGTTGCGGTTCAAGTTAGGATATCGATCCTTTTCTTCTTATTAGATTTTTTTTTTGGGTGGGTAGGGTGGGTGAGGGGAGGAAAGGAGAGAGTTCTCAAAATGCTTTGTGTAATTTCATTTCTACTTATCTATCTAAGAAGGTTTCTCTCAATTTTGAAAATTGTGGAGAATCTATTAGAGTTCTTCTCCCTAAACTTAACTCAACTCAACTTTATCTCAACTAAATGTGGCTAGTTTCTTTTAGAATTTCACCAAATGATAATAATAAAAGATAATAGTTAAAGCTATTATATCTAATTATATTACAATACCTAATTAATGTAATGGTTCA
This sequence comes from Macadamia integrifolia, assembly GCF_013358625.1. Classification (NCBI taxonomy): domain Eukaryota; kingdom Viridiplantae; phylum Streptophyta; class Magnoliopsida; order Proteales; family Proteaceae; genus Macadamia; species Macadamia integrifolia. Next base: position 29,965,214 of record NC_056562.1, read on the forward strand.
TCGTATCTTTTAGTAAAAGCCCTAGACTTTAAAAATGGCATACCCAATACGTGCATGAGGGTTTCATCACTACAGGATCTGAGGAAAATCATATGTATGCAACTTTACCCCATTTTACAGAGAGATTGTTTCCTAACTCAAAGCCATGACTCATTGAACACAATGGAGTAACCTTACCTTGGTAAAAGCCCTAGACCTGTTTCAACTTATTGTGTTTCAATGTTTGATATGCTTTAAGCCTATGAGTCTAATTAAAATCCTTTAACACCATCAACTTGACAACATGTTGATGGTGTCCTTTCTTTCACAATCAGAGAAAGTTAAATGATGAATAAATTTCTTACCTTGACTAGAACCATGGAGGAAGCATTTTGTACATAAGCATACACCTTGATATAATATCTCATATGAAATGCAAAAGATTAAAACAAAGACAAGATCCAAATTTTCTTTGGTTGCACATGCCCACTCCTGCAGAAAATGAACCTAGAGAGAGAGAGATATTTTAATTCACAACTCACCTGAGTTTCCCAAGTCAATGATCAAGCAATGTCAACGATTTTGCTATTTCGTATGGGATATCAAAGAAAAACAGTGCATGTATCTGTTAGATTAGTTGAACATAGTTATGTTTGTAAACCGTTTTAAAAAAATATACATAACCCGCCGTTTAAGAACTATTTCTTAATGCACGTAATTAAGGTTCTAATCTCTATATATGTCTATTAATTTTAACGAAAGTGTTAAAAAATTTACGTCTCTATCAAATATGAGTCAAGAGACATTGGAATTTAAATCATTGAGGTGTTAGTTAAGCCTGCCGGATCTCATAGATAGAGGACAGAGGTGCCTACTGCCTAGCCAACTACGTACCTATATATATACTTCTGTTGCTCTCAAAATCTCAATGACTCAATACCATGAGTAAGTGGGGACAATCTGATTAATTCCTTTCAAGTTCAAAACCTTTAAATATGTATAACATTAGGAAACAAGTTCCAAACCAAAAAAAAAAAAAAATTAGGAAATAAATTTTGGACACTAATAATGGATGATTTAGAAATGAAATTGTGTAGACTCACTTGTTCGGGCTAGGATGTCATGTATTTGTCACGTGGATTTGTGGACTTATTTCGAAAGACCGTTAAAAGCTCATATTTCAGTTTGGGGTTATATGGGTATGCCGGTAACTACCTATAAATGTTTTGCTATAATTTATTATGAGGGAATTCTCCAAACAAGAGAAGCTACGAGGACAAGTGGTTGCGATCATATTTTTCATATTAGTGAATCAGTTCTTATCTCACCATCAACATAGGCAATCTTATCGAACCACATAAATCTTTATGCTATATCTGTGTGAATTTTTTCTTTTTTTTTCATCGTGAATAAGTATCAAGTTCCTACACCACTAGACAAATTGCACAAGACAGGCTAATCTTGTCATCTCTATTTGGATCTCTTCAAAAGAGAAGCATGATTTAAAAGACTTCTTAGCCTACCACCACCACTACTTGGGAAGAGACAAGAAGATTGGTTGAATGAAGTGCTCCTTCTTCTAAAGAGGTGGGCAATAGATTGTGCCCTGCAATTTTAGCTACGGAGAGAATTAATTTGGTCTGTCCATGTCAAGGGAGGTGGAAGGCGGTAAGTAGGGACTCTTCTCTTCTTTCCTTTTTGCAATCTCCCAAGTAATTTTAAGGACCACACTATACAAATAATTTCTTACCGTTAGATGAGCAGATCTATGGGCCCAAGAGATGAAGTACTGGTCCTATAAGCAACTTATGTTTGGTCTCAGTATCCATAACCTCATGCAAGTCACGTTAGGTGGTCCAACATTGGGGTCTTCCATTTTCAGTAGCTCTTGGTATATAGATGGATGAAGGTTCAGAATCTAATTAATAAGGCTATCCTAAGATAGTCTTTAAAATTATAAAATGATGTTGTTAAGCTTTGTTTAGTTGTAAAATATAATATAAAATTTATTAAAAATAAATACAAATTAGTGATAGTATCATCATCATTGGTTTTCTTGATACCCATGATCATAACTCCACCGCCCAACAATTAATGGATAGATTCTCTCTCTCAATCAATCATATTTAAAAATGCTCATTGATCATGTATGGTATTCTAAATTGGCCAATTCACATGGTTCTTAAATGGTCAATAGTCAAAATAGCTGTATCATTCTCCCACTAATTTTTAAGAGTAAAAATATAAAAGGAAGAGTTCACTAGCTACATTGTAAGCTAATAGAGATTGACCATCAAATTTGACATAACAATGAGGCTAACCAAAGCAATACTTTTTTTTTTTTTTTTGCTACAAATATACTCTAATTCTGTAAAGGTCAAAAGTAGTTTATTCATCGCTCAGTTCTCTTCCATTGTGTAAGATGAATATTTTCCTCACCATCACCTAGATTCCCCATGTCGCGGTTTGATTTGATTCAAGATGGTCTATGTATTTTCTAGATTATCTACGAATCAAATTTAAGGACCTAATTCAATCACATGGTCTACCATATATGAATGATTTCCACTTTCCTTTTGTTTTCTGCAATCTACATTTTTAGAACATCTACCTTTTATCTAATTTTTAAACTTTTCTTTCTGCGATGTTGTGAATTCTATGTTCTGCTTCATTGTAAAAATTTTCTTACAAATGATATTTTATATGAAAATTTTCCTCCTAAATGTTAAGTGGTAGGTGACTTAGGGACCATGTCCACAATGTTTGAAGTCCAACCAAACTTTAGACATGCACAACCCTACTGAGAAATATTTATCTCTAAAAAAAAAAAGTTTTAAGGGGTTACGTCTGCAATAATCATCTGGGCTTATCAAAATTTCCTTAAATATTTGATCTGTATTGGTCTGAACAAATAAATGGCATCTAGAACCATAAGAAGTACAGGAACCTGACTCCAAAAACTCTCTTTTAAGTGGGTCTAACTAAACTATGGGCTGAGGCCTCTGGGCTAGCCCAGAGTGAATTTGAGGCCTAAGTAGAGGTTGATCGAACACTTGGACGGGCTACTCTTTATCTGATTTAAACAGCGAATTAGGAGCCTCATGTATGTTTGGACCATCATCCACTCCACAAAAGCCCAATGACATGGCCAACTGGTTTTTATTTGGCCACAGGATGATCTGTTCAACCTAGTAATTGAATACCAACCAACTTCTAACCCCCAACTCCTTCCCCCTCTCTGTTTCAACAAAACTTATAGATCAAACCAATCCTTAACCAAGAGCAGAATCCAATTAATTGAGCTCCATCGACATATGTTTTCTAATGCAGAAAAATGCAAACCAAAGGGTTAACTTTGAAACTTAAAGCAACATTGAGACGCATATCCCTAAGAAGAACCACCAAAGAAATGCCAAAGTCCACAGCTAACCAAAAGAAAATATTATAGGGTTAATTATGATCACTCTCCTATGCTTACCCTATATTTTCTCAAACTCTATCACTCCAAGCATCTTTTTTTTTTATTTCCCCAATAACCCGTGGTGACTCCTCTCTTTCTCTTTTGATAATTCAAAATCCATATAGAAGATCTTTATATCAACATTGAAGGCCTATATGGGCTTTTTTAAAGAGAGCCTTCCATCTTCGTCCATGCTGAAGGAGAAGAAGATGCCAATTGATCCAATATTAATGAGGGTATGAAGGTCCTCTACATCTCCCCAAGGGGACTTTCAGTTGGCAAAGACCAATATCTCCCAACACCTTACAATTAAGAGATTATGAGTTTAACTCTCCCTAAAGACTACTTATCAGAAAAAAAAAAATCAATGAGGATATGAACGCCCCCTTCCGTGTTGCCACCAATTGATATTTCCTTCACAGACGTCCCCCTCAACCCTCCACCACTGCCACCTTTAAATTACAAGTTTATAAGTGAGTAGGCGAGGAAGGTCATATAGGGGTGAGGGGAGGAAGATGTGAGTGGGAGTGGGGTCATGGGAGTGGTGGCAAGGCGGAGTGTGGGGGTAAGGGGAGATGCAGAGGGCACTGTGATGCAGAGGCCTTCACAGTGTTTTCATGTATAAGGGGAGAAAGATCTGTGAAAGTTTTCTTACATAGGGAAACCAAAAGAAGCAAAAAAAAAAAAAAAAAAGAAAAATTACATGATTACCCACTTTTGAGTTTCTCTTTACAAAATTACTGATCAAAAGTTTCAGTTAACAAAAATACCCAAAATTAGGTTTCCCTTTAGAAAATTATCCACTTAAAGTTTAAATTAACAAAAAAATCCAAAATTGAGTTTGGGTCTACAAAACTACCCACTCAAAGTTTTAGTAATAAAAAAATACACATTATATGTGGAAGATGAAAATCACTATTTTGGGTAGTTTTGTAAACCCAAATCTGATTTTGGGTATTTTTGTTAACTGAAGCTTTGGGTGGGTAGTTTTGTAAACCCAAACATAATTTTGGGTATTTTTGTTAACCAAAACTTTTTGTGGGTAATTTTGTAAAGGAAAACTCAAAAGTGGATAATCATGTAATTTTCTTAGAAAAAAATGTTGAAGATTGGGGAGTTCAAGTAAATATAGGGTAAATCTATGGAGTTATAGTAATTAGTTCTGAAAAAAATATAATTTTTCTATCTCTCCAAAAAAAATGGTTCTCCATCTAGGAGAACAACTTACACAAGTGTTTTCTATATCTATCTTTCTCTCCTCCCCAAGAGAGAGCAAAGATATCTTTTCACATCAGGAAAATCTTAAACGACAATTTCAAATTTATCAACATCAATATAGATCAAGAGTATTTACAAAATAGTGAATCATTTTTTTATTTATTTAATTGATGATTGATCCAGGCTCGATCATTATCATATATATCAATATCAGTCTTAGTATCAAAGGTGATTGATATGGCCATCAATACCCATGCTCAATTGCTCCAAATGCTTTAGATTTCTGACGGTGTGCAAGTATTCAAGTGGAGGGTGGGGAAGCATGGGAGGAAGATATGGGGCCACGCAAGGGCAAGGACCATGGTGGGTGGCAAAGGGAGTTTGACAAAGTTGTAGGAAGTGAGGTGGTGTGACAGCAACAATGGTTGTTGGGGTCACGATTGGAAGTGGAAGCAAAACTGAAGGAGGGTAAGGAATGAGAGAGTAAGGTTGTGAAGAGGTAAACTTCAAAATATGTTCATTTTGGAAAATGAATAACTTAATAACAATATGCACCTTATTGTTATCCCATTGAACACTGCTAGAGTAAAAATCTCTGTAAAAAAAAAACGCCCCTTATGTCTCAACTCCACTATCCATCTCCCTCAGGGTGAACCTATCTCAGTGAATTTCAAATTTGAGCTTACCACTTTGTGCTCGTTGTGTGGACTTATTACTCACCCCGTGGAGTTGTCCTGAATCCACAAACCTCTCTGACCCATCCTCACACCACCCTTATAAAGAGGCCCTCACACTGCCCCTCTTTGTTAACCAGGGAAGACCTCTTGTGACCATTGATAACGTACCAGCATCCTTTTCGTGTTTGGCTCCTGTCTCGATGGCTTCTCTTGGTGGCACTCTGTCACAGGCACAAGTGATCCAATCGAATGCAGAGATTGAGCCTTCAAACTTCCAAGCCCTACCACCAACTCTCTCACCTGCACCCATGCTGGTTGACCAAAATGGGCCTTTCCCCAACAACCTAGCTGACCTGTCGGCATCTTTGTCCACCTTGTACAACTTGGATGACCCCCTTTGGCTATAAAATTTCCTCTCTCTGGACACTAACATGTTGGCTCCCTTCACTCCTATTGTGGTCCCCTCCTCAGGCCCACTGAACCCAACCCCAGGTGTTTCGCCTACAGTACCACCAATGTATGCGAGAACACTTTTACCCGCTTCCGCCAATTGTGGGTTGCCACTCGGTGCCCCCCTCTTTATCACCACTCTTCCCCTTCAACCTATTGTTTCTGATGCTAGCCAACCAACCACCTACAAAACCCCCTTAACCCCAGTACCCGAACAACAACAACACAATAACCCTTTCAGTCAACTCAACAATGCAAGCCATGCTACCATCAACTATAACTTCCCACCCCTGTATGAAACCCCTTAACCACACCAACCTTGCAGGAGAAGGTGCATCCCGATACAGGTCATGTAAAAGGCCACGTTTGGACTTACCGGACAATGAAACGATCTCCAACATCTGTGACCTAATTGTAGAAACCGATGAACCCACACTTACCTTTAATATTTTAATGGAGAGATTCAAAGGGAGGGTTGTTCCTGAGGGTCGTGACAAGAAAAATGGGGAACCTGAACACGTCGAGCGCATCTGTGATGAAGACTTGTCACAAGGGGGAGAGCCAGAAAGTTCCACGCAGGGCCGGGTATTTATCATAACTTTATTTCATCCGTTCTCTTTATATTTATCCTGTTTTTTCTGTGTATGTCTAAGTCTTTTGCTATCTTGGTATCACCTTGAGAAGAAGTACAGGAAAAGGCAATTCCTCCCAAGGTAGTAATCATTGACATCCTCTTATACCACCTTCCTTTTCTTTCCTTTAAAATCTTTATCTCCTTTCATTCGTTACTTACTCGCTTTTAGTTTCTTACCTTGTTTGCTTTGGAATATCTTTGCTATTATAACCTTATTGTTGTCTGTGTTGTGTTCATATTAAATATGTTGTATATACACATGTTGCCGATTGCTCATTTTAACTACTTGTTATCATGATTATATTGAGTTGGAACGTTAGAGGACTACACTCTAACACCACAAAAGGTTACCTTCTTGCACATGTTAAAGCTATCAACTCGGACATAATCTTCTTGTATGAAACAAAAATTAAGGACCACAGCCTTTTCAAACTGCATCCTCATCTTATGAGTTTTGACAGATCCTATTTCCTGAATAGCTCGGGAAGTCATGGCAAATTGGGAGGCCTCTGACTTCTTTTCAAACCATCTTTACCTGTTAAATCCGTTAATTTGGACCCTGGTTTCTTTACCATTTCCTTCAACCCCACACAAGAACTCCCATTGAGTTGGACTTTTGTTTGCATATATGCCCCACCACACTACAAACCCAGATCCGATTTTTGGGCCTTGCTATATACCTATCTTTATTCCATAAAGACTCCCTTTGCTTTAATTGGCGACTTCAATGAAATTACCTCTCAAGAGCAAAAGTTTGGAGGAAACCCTTTCAAGCACTCCAATTCGATTCTTTTACTGGAGAATATCCTGTCAAACCACAACCTTCACCCCATTAGACCCATGAACAACCCCTTCACTTGGTCTAACAAACAAAAACCCCCAAACCTGATCAAAGAATGCTTGGACAGAGTGTATGCCAATCTTGAATGGATTTCCCTATGTCCAAATCCTTTACTTACTAAACTTGCATCTGTTGGGTCGGACCAAAACCCAATTGTCCTCAACACAAAGGGGCCCACCTCCAAAACCAAAAAACTTTTCCATTACCAACATGCATGGATGTCACACCCCGAATTCTACTCTTTCTGCGTGGGAAAATGGTTCTCTCTAAAACATGATCATTTATCATCTAAACTCGCGACATTAAGTAGATGCTTGGCCAAATGGAACTAGGAGACTTTTGGACATATCAACAATATTAAACTTAACCTCCTCTCCCGGTTTCTGTCTTTGGAAAATAATGAATTAATTAATTTTTATAATACTAACCCCAAATTGGAGTGGATCCATAATAAGGTAGGGTAGATTTTGGATGTGGAGGAAAGATTCTGGCATCAAAAATCAAGACAAGCATACATCATGGATGGTGACAGGAACATCAGGTATTATCATGCGGTTACCAAGGTAAACCAACACAAGAGAAAGATTGATTTTATTATGAATGGGGTTGGGGAGAAACTTTCCTTCCCTTGTGCTATGGCCTCAGAATTTGCATCTTTTTTTTTTTAACTTTTCTCTACCACCAATCCATTGGATCCCACATTTTTTTGAAAGCCTTTTCTCTCCTTTGGACCCAAACCAAATCAATTTGTTAACTTGTCCACCCTCACCAATGGAAATTAAAAACATTGTCTTCTTCATCGGCCCCTTCAAGGCTCCAGGATCTGATGGTTTTCAGGCAATTTTTTTCTAAAAGTGTTGGGATTTCCTTTCTGAGGACATTTTCAAATTTGTGATGGATTTCTTTCAGTCAGCCACCCTCCTGGGGTCCACCAATCATACCCTGGTCTGTCTCATACCCAAAAAGGAGAGTGCTCATTTGGTTAGTGATTTTAGACCCATAAGCCTCTGCAATATATCCTACAAGATTATTGCAAAACTTCTTGCCACAAGGCTAAAACCCATTTTGAATATGTTCATCTCACCTTGCCAAGCTGCCTTTGTTCCTGATAGACAAATTACCGACAACATCATCATTGCCCATGAGATTTTCCATTACTTAAAGAGGAAAAAGGGAAGGTCGGGGTTTGTTGCAATCAAACTCGATATGGCCAAAGCCAATGACAGGGTTGAATGGGGTTTCCTCTTGGCTCTTTTCAGATTTTTAGGCTTTGGAGATAAGTGGATTGTTATGGTCAATAATTTGATTAGTACCACTTCTTTCTCCATTAATCAATGGCTCAGGATTCAATCACTTTACCGCCTCCAGGGGAATCCGACAAGGATGCCCCCTCAGCCCCTTTCTTTTTATCATTGTCATGGAAGCCTTATCTAAGCTTTTAGCAACTTACAGAGATCTCAATCTCTTCAGAAGCCGCAAAGTTGTTAGGCATGCACCTGAAATTACTCATTTATTCTTTGCCCATGACAGCTTTATTTTCTGCAGAGACAATAAGGAAGACTTATCAACCATCAAATGTATATTGGAGTTGTTCTCTAACTTATCGGGCCTCACCATAAATTTTGATAAATGTGGTATGGCTTTTAGCAATAATATTGATGACCGCTCAAAGAAGGATTTATGTAAGGTCATTGGCATCCATGAGATAGATAAGAATTCGATCTATCTAGGGACTAACCTGTTTCACCCAAGAGCCAAATCTCTCTCCTTCCAAAAGCTCATTAAGAGAGTCAGGGAAATTGGGTCTGTGGAAATTGAAATTGCTCTCCCTTGCTGGGAGAAGTGTGCTTCTCCAATCGACCTTGGCCTCCACCCCTACATACTTAATGAACTGTTTTGCCCTCCCAAAAAACATCTATAAAACTCTGGACTCCATATACCTCCATTTTCTGGAATGGTGATAAGGTTGATGAAAAAAGATGCCACTTTATTGGCTGGGGGAAAATCTGTCAACCGAAAATGACTGGAAGCCTTGGGCTCAGGGATTCTGAAACACATAATAGGGCCCTCCTTCTCAAATTGGGATGGAAGCTATTATCTTATTAAGATGAAGTTTGGGCAAGAACCATTAAGGCTAGATATTTCCATAATAGATCCATTTTCAATCAAACTACCATGAAGACAAGGGGATCTTTCTATTGGAATAGTATAGCCAAAATAGTTCCTCTACTCAAGAAAATTATCATAAGGAAAATGGAGAATGGATCTGAGACATTCATATGGGATGACCCTTGGGTGAGAAGGGGGAGGAGTATACTTGATCTACCCCTATCTAACCACGTTAATACCCCATTGACCTTTGTAAGCGAACTTGCCTCTTGCGGTAATTGGGATACAGCTAGGCTTAACTCCCTTTTGCCATCTCATTTTGTTGAGACTATAGTCCAAATCGTGTTATCTCAACAAAATGATAAATGGTTGTGCCTTCTTACGAAGGATGGGGCTTTTAAAACTAGTTTGGCTGCGGATTTCATTTTGAATCTGGCCTTTGTAGAATCGACAAGTGGACCACACATGTGTAGGTGCTCTATCCCTTGCCCTCAGTGGTGGCGGTTTTTATGAAAAATAAAAATCCACCCAAAATTCAAAATCTTTCTCTGGAGGGTTGTCAGTAATGGGCTTCCTACTAAAGATAGATTATCAAGGTGGGTAGACATTGACCCTACTTGTGGAAGGTGCCAAAACAACAGAGAGACTTTGTATCATGTTTTTTTTTAATGCAAATAGTCCAAGCGTATCTGGCATACTAGTCCTTTAGGCTTCAAACCGGACCTTACCCCAGTGACAACTGTGACCTCTTTGGTAATGCATTGTTTCAACTCCTGCCTAATCCCCAAATCATACCTAACATGGTTCTTCTCCATTGTCATGTTTATTATCTATTTCGTTTGGAAACATAGAAACTAGTGTGTTTTCAATGCCCAAAAACCAGAGTGGACACATATCCTCAAACAAGTATAATTCTGGATATCCTTTGGGATACTAAACAGTCGACCCAAACATCAGGTAATACCCAATCCCCCATCCTCAAATCATGTCACCTTATCACACATAGGAAAAACATAATCATTATCACTAGAGTAAAGGAATCTAGATCAAAAAGTGCAGCTTGGGCACTAAGTCTCATCTCATATGAAAATTATATACTAATAGAAGCAAATTTTTGTGTGACAGAAGAGGATGGTGAGGCGGAGGCTCGAGGATTGCTCCATGGAATGTCAAAAGCAAGGAGAAAACATATGAAGATAGATCATATATGGAGTGATGCCATCAAAATTGGATGGTTATTGGAAAACAACCATGATGTTTTACTTAATATATGGCCTAAAACTCTAGTTTCGGTATGCTTAGAACTAGATAAACATCGATGTTACCCAAATTTTGTATAACAACTAGTAATAGATATATAGGGGACCTAAAAGTATTAGCCAAAGAGGCCGTACGAAAAAAACAATATATTTGTAAGTTTGATATGTTATGTACTAGATTTTAACCTTGTTTGCTTTCTTTGAATAAATAAAAAATAAAAAAAAATATGCACCACCAAAAATGTCAAATGTCCCTCTCACAAAGATTGAACAAGTGTCCAATAATTATAATTTATTCAAAAAATTTATGAGAAAATCGACGCTCCTAGTCACAACCCTTATGTCAACATGGGGCCTAATGAGGTGCACACACGGTGAGGCATTATTTTGCTACCCCTTTACTTTTGGACTACGAAGAGAGAAATTGGATTCCAAATATCAAGATCAAAAGCATATAAGAACAATTACATATGTAAACCTGATCTGACCTCAGAGACCATTTTTCTCCCCAAAATTTATTTTTTGAAAGAAAGTATATCAGTTTTCAATTCCTGCTATCCAAACAAAAAACGAAGTAATTTACAACATTGTTCGAGAATTTCCTATTGTTCATGCTTTCCTAGAAAATAAAAATTAAAAAGGAGAAAAAATGAAAGAATTACATGAACACTATTCAAATATCATACTTGTTACTTAAATGAGATAGGTATCCCTCACCTAAACTCATCATCTGACCCGGAGGAGCTAGAACTGAAACAACGATTCTCATACTTGAATATACAACTCACCCCAACCAAAATCTCGGCTATCGCTGCCTCCGTCTTCTCCCTATCCGAGAAATGCAATGTCTGCAACAACAACACTGTTGGCTTCCCTTCGAAATTTTGCCTCTCAAAATTCCTCTCCGCTTGCCATCTCACAGTATCGTGCGCCATAGGTGCTAACCATTCCATTATCCCCTTCAACGCGTCTCTCCATCCCTCCGCCAGAGACTCGTCCCCCGATGACCCAGACTCGCCGCCTTCCCCATTCCTCTTCCACCTGTTCCTCAACTTCGACCTCACCGACGTCTTCAAACTTGTCGGTAACATCTGGTAAAAACTTTCTCTCTCATCATCTCCGATGGAGCATGGCGAGTTCAGGTACCTCTCCACCAGGAGTATCACATTCGCATATCGTAACGCAAGGCCGGAACCACCAAGCGTAGACGGCGGCGCCACCTGTATTAATTTGTTCTTCTTCCCATTTACACCAAATAAATAGTAGTGATTCTCCTGGAACCCGATACCGAATCCGAAACCAAATCCAATTCGGGCATCCTCCAGGATCGAGTCGTTCGACTCCCGACTCAAGAATCGGATTAAAGTCCGTTTGGCAGGTTTTCCAAGGGGCCCGGATTTGCTGTCGGAAAGGGGACGGTTTCGAGAAGACTGGTTCTGTGATTGCCCCGAACGGGAACGGACGTTTCCGGCCGATACCTGAGGGAGGACCGAAATGTAGGGTCCGAAAACGACACAGATTCGGGCGTAGATGATACATATGGTTCGAGCCATGAGACCAACGGCCTTGTTGAAGGTTTGGCTCCAAAGAGAAACCTCTTTGTAGTGCTCCACAACATGTCTCTGAGCCGCAAATTTCTGATCAGAAAACTCGGAATTGCCCGTATTGTGTCTCAATTGCTTCAATTTCCGATTTACTAATTCTAATTCCGACAGAGCTTGGAGTTCGAAATAGAGAGAAGAGGTTGCAGAGATGAGCTTCTCCATCTTATCGATGCTCTTATCGATCTCCTTCGACGAAAAATCCAATTTGCCGATGTTGATGGCCCCAAATTTCAGATCTGAGTATACGTCTTCGAAGCTGCACAAAGCAGGGTCGGAGCATTTTTTGCCCAGGCGAGCGACGGCCATGGCGCAGCGATCGAGATCTTCGATGCGCTCGGCGCAGGCTAGGTTAAAAAGAAAGGCTTCGTCTTTAGAGTTGAGATAAGAGACGCCCTCAGATTTCATGATCTCTTCGCGGAGTTTATCGAGTTCGGCATCAGAGAGGGATTTGTAGAGGGAGAGGAGGCGTGACATGATTCCAGCAGCTTCGAACGAGAGGATCCCGAGAGTGGGTTGAGCTTCTTGTTGTTGTTGTTGTTGTTGCTTGTGGTGGTGGTGGTGGTTGTTCTTCTTGTTCTCGGAGGAGAGAGTGCGTTTCAGGCCCCTGCCGACTCTGTTTCCGATGTCAGATAGCCAGGATCTGGTGGCGACCATCGCCATATCACTTTTTCAATCTACAATTTGAAACAATCAATCAGGTGGGAAAGGTTCCAAAGGAAAGCCTGATTCTTGAGAATGAAGAAATGGGATATAAGGGTATGAGGGAAGACGGAGGGATTTTCCGTGACTCTTCATTACAACACGTAAGAACAGCTAAGGGTTCCGAGGAAGAATCGGAGATGACAGAGAGAACCGCGTGCAAAATCACAAAAAGAGAGAGAGAAGACAGAAGGGCTGTGAACGAGAAAATGTAGAAAATCCGAAGTCGATAAGGAAGGGACGACGGCACACAGACTGCAGAAAATGGGGAGAAGTTTCGTTTGACTTTCTTTCTTTAGTGTTGAAAGAAGTCCTCTTGACTTAATTACCCACCATGTCGGCGTATTATCAGTTCTGATGTCGGTTGGAATTTAGGCTTTGTTTGGTAGCATAGAAAAGAAAAGAAAAGAAAAAAGAATCTAGAAAATAAAAGAAAAGAGAAGAAAAGAGAAGAAAAGAGAAGAAAAGAAAAGAAAAGAAAAAATAAAGATTTCACAGGTGTTTGATTGACAAGAAAAGAAAAGAAAAGAAACCTAAAAAGGAAATGATATAAGCGTAATCCATAAATCATTTCAGAGAATTCAAGGCAATCAACAAACTAAAAGCCATGTCACAGCAACCCATTTCATTCCAGAGTTGGAGAAGAAAACCCATCACACAACGAAAAGAACATGTCACAATAAACATTTAAAAATTGGGGGAAACTTTAAAGAACTTACAGAGGGTGGGAATTGTGGAAGAAGGTTGATGGACATGAAGAACAACGATCTCTCGACAGCCGAACTTCCGGAAACAGAAATGAAGCAAAGGCAGTGTTTTATGAACCTTCCCAACTGCAACTGTGATTCTGTCACCAACTTCTTCCGTAAATTCCGGCGATAGTGGAGTCACAGAATGATCTTGATCCTGATCCTGATCATGATGAAGATCGCGAGAAGATCCAAGTGAGGAAAGGGAAGTCGTCTGATAATATATGCCGGAGAAGTATGGTCCGGCGAGTTGGGGAGGAGGTGTCAGAGTCAGCAACTCCATCTTCCAGTCCGACGCCCACGTTGATTCGATTCTTCCCGTCTGAGTCCGAGAGAGACGAGAGAGACGAGAGAGAGAGAGAGTTGGAGGCGAGAGAGAGAGAGAGAGAGAGAGAGAGAGAGGGTTGGAGGTGAGAGAGGTACCTGTGATGTCTTTTTTTGATCGATGGAGATCAGCTTCTTCACCTGGAGAGGGAGACAGAGTTGGAGAAAGAGCAAAATATAAAGTTTTCTCTTCTCTATACAACTTATCTCGTCCTCACGGGAAGAAAAAAAAAATGGCGGCGAGTGAAAATTTCACAGAAATCAAGAGAAATTTGAATTTTAAATTTAAGAATCTTCTTATGCTTGTATGCTAACCAAGCACAAAGATATTTAAAATGGGGGAGAAAACCGTACAAGAATCTATACGGTTTTCTTTTCTTTTCTTTTCTTTTCTATGCTACCAAACATAGCCCTAGTGATCCATCATTTTTGGAATTTGTATATGATCGCCTGGTATGCCTTTTCTGAAATCTCATAAAGTGTGATACTATATTGACTATTTACAAGCACATTCACTTATCATATTTTTACAAAACAACATTTGCCAGCAAAAATTGCAATATTGGTTGTGTTTATATTAGTAGTATTGACAATTATTGTTGTAAGAGGAGGAAGGCATTGGTGAACTATGATTGTAAATTATATCACAAATGGCATTCTAAAGTGCGATTAAATTAAACAATACTAAATAATTCAGTGGTATATGATATCGTAAATCAACATTCTACAGTTCATGAGATTTAAATTAAAGGTTGTTCAATGTTGCTTGCAAGTTGGATCAGGCTCTTGTCTATGAAGCTTAGCTGAATACCTTCCCCTCCTCCCATGCCACCTTTGAGCTTCTTGGTATCGTGGACCACTCCCCCATCTCTCTTCTTGTCCACAAACTCATTTCTTTTGGTCCCAAACCCTTCAAGTTCTTCGACATGTGGTCTCTTCAGCAGGATTTCCTTCCCATTGTCGAAGCCGCTCGGTCTATTCCGGTCCATGCTCCTTCGTCCCCTTTCCTTTCCTTTGCTAGGAAGCTCCGTAATGTCAAATCTGCCCGCAAAGCTGGAACTCCAACTCCTTTGGTAACATCTCCTCTGATGTTACCGCCTATAAGGATAAACTCCATCTTATCCTAACTAGGCTTCAGTTGGACCAGCTCAATTCCAACTTGACTGATGAAGAGAAAGAGGTCTCCGCTGAGCTTTCCTCCCTCCTTGCCAAAGAAAAAAGCTTCCTTGACCAAATATCCCGCATTAAATGGCTTGAGCTTGGTGATTCCAAAACTGCTTACGTTTATAAATCCCTCAAATCTCAGTCCAATGCCAACTCGCTTCCCTTACTCCTTTCCCGCCTCTGGTGATGGAGTCACCAATCCTAATGAAATTAAGCTGCCTCGTACTTCACTAACCTCTTCAACCCTTCCGCTTCTCCCCTTGAATCTCATCAACAAATTCATCCCCAACCATTCTCTTCCCCTCCTTGCAATCCCCTCTGAGGAACAGATCCTGGCTACCATCCTCTCGCACAAAGCTAACAAGGCTCCCGACCCTAATGGCTTCAGCATGGGATTCTTCTCTTCGTTATGGCACATCATAAGAGCTGACCTGATCCATGCGATCTGAAGCTTCTTCCCCTCCCCCATTCAAGTTCACCGAGTCAACCACACCTTCCTCTGCCTCATCCCCAAAAAGGTGCCAGCTCCTTGCTTGACTTCAGACTGATTTCGCCTTCATTATTGGCAGGAGCATTGCTGTCAACATTATGGTCTGTCATGAAACTGTCCGAGGATATAAAAGTAAAGGGGATCAAGGACACTGTAACCTTTCTTGAAATGTGCAAGATTGCAAGTGATTTTTTTGTTGTATATATAAAAGCAACCCAGTACATGAGGCTCCTGCTATTGTAGGGTTTGGGAGGAGCAAATATAAGCAGCCTTATCTCTTGTTTCGTAGGAGAGACTAAGGGTGTCAATTTGATACCGATACTGAAATCGATTGTTTAAAACCATGCCAAATCGAACCGAAGGAATTTCGGTACGGTTTTGGTATGGGAAAACAGAATCTTTTTCCGTTCGGTTCGGTTTGGTACGGTATCGGTATTGACCATTCAGTATACCGAGCCAAACCGAATACCAACACTTCTTGAGAAACTGCCAAAACGTCAAAACTTTTTTTTTGGTAGAAGCCAAAAGGCTCAAAACTAGAATTCAAAAACGGAGAAACCCAAAGTTATTTTTTATTTTTGGTGGATAGAACCCATTTAAAGTGAGTTAAATTAAAACCGTTTGTAAACCGTAACCAAGCCGTACCGAGTCGGTTCGGTATCGGTAATATGAACTTGAAAATGTTAACGGTATGGTATGGTATTGGTATCTAGTATTAAGTTTCGGTACCATATCGAAACCGAAGTTGAATACCAAAAACCGTACCGATTGACATCCCTAGGAGAGACTGTTTCTAAGTTTCGAACCTATGACCAACATATTGCAATAGTGCAACTTAAATTTTATATATATGGATAACTAATTAAGGAAATATTCATAATTTAATGGACATCATCGTTTATATCTTGTTACAGGGAGGGGTTCTCTGGGCAAGCGGCATAGAGGAGTGCACCAATCGAGGAGTGAAAACAGTTTTGTAAATAGGAGTCAAAGAGGTCATTTCATGTGAGTAGAGAGAGGTTGCTGGTTCATTTTGGTTTTGAAAATTGAAATTGTATTCGGGTTTGGTTCCAAACTAGAAACCATCGCTATGAGTCGACTCGTTTTGAATAGAGTGCAAATTGTGTAAATTGAATCAAATTGAACCTAAAACCATATTGAAATGGTCGTGTGCCTTTATTGAATTATTGAATTGTGTGAAATTACTATGGGTTCTTTATTAGTACCGCGTCACTCCAATGTTGGGGAGGAACATGCATCTCAAACATAAGAGAGCATGCTACCTCACAAAGGTGGCTATTCTTCCGCTCAACAACACTCCATTTTGAACTAGAGTATCGACATAATTGGTCTGATGGAACATCCCATGAGTGGAAAGGTAAGCTTGAAATGACCCTTCAAAGTATTCATGGCCATTGTTGCTTTGAAGGATCGTAATGGTAGCACTGAACCGAGATGATGTCTGAAGGGGTGGAATGAGCAGAGCTCGTAGTGGCAGGTGCAGGAGTCTAGACGTGTCAGAAGGCGCCGGATGGTAGTAAGCTCATTAGATGATAGCAAGGCTCCTAAGATGCTAGGAGCATAGTCAATCTGGGACCTCAAATAGTTGGCCTAACTAGGAGATGCACACGACCCTTCCTTGGCCCTTTGTCAGATATATTAGCAGGACAACCATGAAACTTCCATCAGTGCTTCTTGGTGTGACGCTCCTTCCCACAGTAATCACACTTCATTAGAACTCTGGTAGAGGAGCCACTAGACTGTGGGGCTTCGCTGAAACATCGAGTGCCAGAAGCAATTGCAAATCTCTCGATGGAGTGGCAATAGGCTGTGGGAGCATAGTGGTACGATGGCTATCCTCAAATAGGATCATAACATAGGCTTGATCCAAGGTAGGAAAGGGAGTACGACTCACTACCTAGAACTACAATTGATCAAACTCCACATTCAGTCTTGCCATTAAGTCATAGACCAAGCAGATCTTGTTCTCTTGTTTCTGAAAATCGGTGACATCATTAAGAGTGGAAGGAGTATACTCATAGAACTCCAACTCGGTCCACAGTGTACACAACTCATAGTACTACTGTGACAGTGTGAGCCCTCTCTGCCTTAAATCACAAACCTTCTGGTGTAGTTCGAATACTTAAGCATCATTTCCTTCCTAGGAATAAATATCTTGGACAAACTTCGAGATCTTCGCAGCAGGTTCTAGAAGGAGATAGCCACATGAAAGTTGTGGCTACATAAATTTGACAAAGAAGGCCATAACAAGAGAGTTGGCGCACTCACACTTGTCAATCTTAGGACCTGTGGTCGAACACTTCGAGGTTCTAGTGAGGTACCTATAATAGCCACAAGACTTGATGGAGATACAGATTGAGCGTGACCACATAAGGTTGTTTATGCCATCAAGTTTGATTGCACACAAGGAGGGAAAGTGGGAAGAGCCGAGGTGCAATAGTGGAAGCTGAAGAGCTAGTAGACATGGTTGCAACTCAAGGGAGATGTGCTGAGGAAGACGCACCAGCTAGCAAAAAAAAAAAACCAATTTTGGGGATAGCTCTGGAACGGAGTCTTGAGATAGTTAAGTGGCTAGTACATACCATTATGATGATCAGAGGCACCAAACACAACCAACATGACGATTGGTGCATCCAACAAGGAAAAAAAAATACTCTAGCATCAAAAAATTCAATTCATGGAAAAATCCTTGAAAATAAATGAAGGTGAGGAGCTAGGTCTCTTAAATATTTGGCGAATAGAGTCTGAGAGCCCAGGGAAGAAGAAGAAGAAAGAAACTAGTGGCTCTCTTGGTGATTTAGAGACTACCACCGAGAGAGGAGGTAGGCGCTAGGAGAAAAAAAGAGAGATGGAGCCGCTGGGAGAGAAATAATCGAGAAAGGGAGAAAGAGATGGAAAGGAGAGGAAACCCTTGGGGTTTTGGATCCTTTTTTTTTTTTTTTTTTGGGTAAAGGATCCAAAGACTTTGATACCATGTTGGATGGGGTAATGACTTGTGTCAAACATGACACCAACCCTCTTTATTTATAATAACGGAGAGAAAATTCTAGAATATTACAAGGACTATTAAACCCTTAAAGGACCTAAGGACCTGTTTGGAATCTAACAACTTCTCTAAAACCAATTATCACAACATTTCTGATATGTCTGCAGCACCTCTTACGCTTTTCAGGATGCATGTCTATTGTCCTTTCTCTTCTTGTTGTACTTTAAGGTTGTGCAGCTTTCCTCTTTCACTTTTGTAATATCTGTTATTCATTAGGAGAAGGGGGGGGGGGGGGGAGGGCAAGGTGGCCTGAAAGCACGCTAGTCTGTAAAGAATATGAAGTTTTGTTAACTTTTTATTAAAATGTAGAGGACTTTGAAATCCACAGGAATATTATAGTTGGCAATCATGGTCTACTTCAATTTATTTCATCAGTTCTACTTGATACATTATTCTGATCTGGGCTTTCTTGTTAGGTTGCTGTCAAGAACAATTTATGGCACTGATGACATTATGCTTGTTGCTTTCAACTGGTAGAATAGTCAAAAGTTCACTCTTTAACAATTTTTTTTTCCCTATCTAAATACATATTACTTGTTATATTTTATTACTTCATTTTGAATATCTGAAGTCTTTACATAATTTGATGATGTATAGGAGTTTAATTTCCAATCTCTGAAGAAACCAGGGGAGGACTTTTCTATGTTCATGTAAGTATCAATGAACATTTCTTTTGTTTTTTGTCATTTTTTTAACTAATAGAGAACTTGTTTTAGTATAAAATTCTCTCATTCATTTCCCATTTCTCCTTTTGAAATTGCTAGGTCAAAGTTTTGCACATACGATGATGTACACGAACGATTTGCTGGCGAACTTGATTTGGATCCATCCAAAATTAGGCTCACCTCCCAGGCTTGTCCTTCTCAGCAGCCAGATGTCCAATCAATTGAGTACAGGAAGATGAATGATTTATGCACGCCAGTCCTTGCGGATCAGGTAAGTCATCAACTTGGAACCTGATTCTTTTTAGGGTTTTTATGTCCTTTCATTTTTGGTCACCTTTGAATGGTTCAAATCTCAATTGGAATTATTTTTTGACAGATTCCACGTATGTTTCATTATGAAATATTGGATGTCAATCATGCCCCTCCGGCGGAATTTGAAGATTTGCAAACTGTCTGTTTCGTTTCGTTCGGCAGTAAATGATGAGGTTAGTATATAGATCCCATTGGTCATCTGCGGGGTCATATCAAGATTTTGTGTCACCATTGCATTCTTTCCTTCTGTTTTCAGGTGATGGTCACTCATAGTATAAGGCTTCCAAAACAGGGCACAGTAGCAAATGTATTTGATATCATAAGAACTTTGGTGAGAGCTTGTTCTGTCTCCCACATTTTATTTGTTTCCTTTTTCTCTTTAGAGCGTTATACAAGCTTTCCTTTTTCTGTACTGCCGGGTCCATTCTTAGTGGGGTAAATAATTGGTGCTTTTTTTATCTGTTGGCTTAGATAATTCCTCAGTCGGCATATTTCCAGTCCATATTGTAACTATCCTATGAAAATAATTTGAAAGTAAACCTACTTTTGTGACACATCGTGGAGCAGGTTGCGCTGTCTCGTCCGAATGCAGAACTCAGATTGCTTGGCATTTCCCTTCACAGGATCTGTGTGGTATGTTTTTTCACTATTCAACTTTTAATTGCTTGTAGTGGGATTAATAAAGACCCATTTGGGCAGACATACTACAACCAGAAATTAAAATTTGTTTAATTAGGAGTGTTGAATTGAGATTCCATAGTCAAGTTGCTGCTGCAGATGAATCACAGATGTGGGCTCATTTTACTGAAAAATAAGCCTTGGTTTGGGTTACATATGTGTTGGGCCTTTGGTCCTAGGGGGTTTTAATTGTATTTGACCATTTTATGTGCCTGAGATGAGATATGGGTAAGAGGTAGGGAACCGGATTCGTTGGGATCATAATAGTTGTCTTCTATTTCACTTCTCTATCTTTTCTTTAACTGGAATAGGCCTGATGTTAGCAATCCATTTTAATAGGTAGGTTCACTGTTTTTTATTATCTTCTTTTGGATAATATTGTCTACAGGCAGTTATGATGCTATCCTACTTGGACTGGCTCACATTATACAAAAAATGTAAAGGCATATGAGCCCTCCCCAATGATTTGAAGTAATATCACTTCTTTTTTTCTCAATCTTTGCTGTTGTGTATTCAGTGGCATAGCTGTCAACTTGATGCCTTGGCATCCAAGAGCCCTGGTTATCTAGGCGGGAGCCTTGGGCACCTTGCATGTGGGCCCCCTAACGCCTTGACAACTATGCTGTACTTTGTGTATTCCTAATGAAAGCTAATATGGATTCTGTGGTGGAAAACAGATTCTCTTCTCGGTATTGGTGGTTTCCTGCCCTGTTCTATCAATGCTTTCTATTGTCTATTTGATCTAGCTTCATATTTTGTTCTGTTAGTTCCGTATCCTATATTCTCTGTTATTTTGTTTGTACTCGTCTCTACCTGGATTTTTCTGGTTAGGTATTTGGTCTCCAGTAGCAGTTGGTTGAGGTGACTAAACCCTAATGTGAATGTCCTCACTCAACAGTAATAAATTTAGTAAAATGAAAGAAGGGTATTGCTGCAGATCTGTTTCGTTCAAGCTGCCAGGATATATAAATTCTGTGGAGAATTTTTGAGACCATATCATAATTTGTCTATTGATGTTCATTCTTGTCTAGTGAATAATTTTTGAATAACAGCCTTGCAGAACATTCCCCCAAGTGAAAAGATAGGGAACATAAATCCTCGTTTTCTGTCATCATTGCGAGTTGAGGAGGTATCTATGTTCTTTCTGTATACATATAGTAAAGCATAGCTTAGAATCAGCTCTTTGTATTTTTGTATGCTTGTGGTAGCTATGCCTGTTTATTTGTATATGTTTAAAATCGAGTTAAAACATGCTGATTTTTCAGTGTTGTGAGATTTCTACTTTGATAGTTGTTGGAATGCTCCATGGTGGACTGGAACCCTTATTACGCAAGGACCTATGAATAGAACCTTCTTAAATTGAGATTTTAAGTAATGAATTCTGAAACATTGCTTCGTTGATTTTCTTATTGTGTGTGATTGAGATTTTAAGTAATGAATTCTGAAACATTGCTTTGTTGATTTTCTTATTGTGTGTGGAGAGAACCAGTGAGAAAGGATAAACGAGAGAGTGGTGAAGTTTGGCTTTGGAAACGTCTGAGGTGGAAAACCATAATTTTGCTGGAGGAAGTTTTCTAATTTAGTTATTTAATGTCCCCACCCAAAACCGTACACCTCCAACACCTCACCTCCCCAAAAAAATCCAAGTTTTTCTACTTCCTTTTCAAAATTTCAACCAGCTTTGCTCACATGCTTTTGAAGCAAGTTGAAGCATGTGCTTTAAAAAATTAAAACGATGTTTTTATTGCGAATTAAAGGTACTAAGCATTGATTGTTATTGTAGATTCCTGAAGAAGAGAAAAATCTTGGTCCCCGAGATCGCTTGGTTCCTATTTTACAGTTCAGAAAAGCTACCGCCAAAGAGCAAAGGGTAAAAAAATAAAATATTAGATTTTATCTTCATGCCATTACTATTTACCTTGTAGAATGTCTTTGCATAGTGATGAAGCTCATTTATGGATAACTGTCAAAATATTACTTATATTTAAACCTTTTGGTTTCAACAGTTCTTCTGGTACTTTGGGGAGCCCTTTTTCTTGATCGTTCATGAAGGAGAGAGTTTAGCCGAAATTAAAGTCCGTATACAGAAGAAATTTCGGATTCCAGACGGGAAGTTTGTTCAGGTGTCTTTTTTGTATTTTTACTTGGTTTTCATTTGTGGGGGAGATGTCTGGTGGATGCTGCTCTAGATGTTTGGCTGTATCAGCTTTAGCGTTATCTGTCCACACGTCTTGTACCCATTAGTGGTTGACTAACAGAGGAAGAGGGGGTCAATTAGATGGTTTGCCAGATCTAGGTAGAACTCTACAAGTGGATGTTGAGGTGGCATATATGTTGATCCATTTTGATCTTCCTCACTTCTCAGTTGACACACAAGAAACTAAGGCTGCGTTTGGTATGCATTCTTGGAATGCATTCTACGAGGATAACACATTCCAAGAAAGCATACCAAATGCAGCCTTGGTCTTCAACCCATGATTTAAAAAACCGTATATTTGTCATCTCATCTTCTCAACCTCAACATTTTATGGGTCCTAGGCACCCCACCCTCTAAGATTTCAACTTTAAATCGTGGTTAAAGAGAATGAAATATCCCAGTATACTTTGAAAGTGAATCATACATTGGAATTTTTTAAATTAAGTTTGCATTTGATATGATTCTTGGAATGCATTATCAACGCAGAATGCATTCCAAGAATGAATACCAAATGCAGCTTAAGTTTCACAATCCATCATATACTTCTCTGTTTTTTTTTTTTTTTTTTTGGGTGGGTGGGGGGGTGGTTTTGGTTTGTCTTGGGGTCTTGCAATGTAAAGTTCCCATCCCCCTCTCCTCTTTTGGTAGGCAAGGGGATGAAATCATAGTTTATCGTAAATGGTTCAGTAACTGACAAGATGGATCTATATTATTATGAATGATTTTCTTCTGTGTACGTCGAATGATTATTATTTTTCTTCTTTTGGCCCAGTTGAAGTTTTCATTTATTCCATGGAGAGGTCTTACATCTCGTCAAGATCTCCAGGATTCGGACATTGTATTCAGTTATTTTCAGGTAGGTCCATTTGAAACTGTAATGTTTAATATACTTTGTGAGTCTTTTATTCTATAAAATGGTACGGTTGCTCTATTGTGTCTTAGTGGTCATGGGTTCGAGTCAGGAAACAGCCTTTGCAAATCGGGTGTAAGGCTGCATACATAATGACCTTTCCCAGACCATGCAATGGTGGGATTCTCGTGCACTGATATGCCCTAACACTATTCCTTATGATTTGGTTATGTTTTTTATCCCCTCTTCAGAAGACAGATACCTTTGGAAAATGGAAGCAACATCTTGGATTGGAGCACTATGACAGTGTTCCGCACCCTGACTGTTCCTAAAAGGGCTTACGTGGCAAAAAAGGTGAAGTACAAGATCTTGGAGGGATCACCATTTTTGTTGAGGGAAAAAGAACACTGCATGGTTGCGTGGTACTGGCACCCAGGCACAGGAGCCTATGAATGCCACCTCATCACCTGTGAATCAACTATCCCATACATATTGATGCTTTTGCACAGGCTCTAGTTGGCCCTCACACTGGTGCAGGATCCACAAGACCAGTTAGCACTCTCTTGCCCTTTTGTATATTAGTTATGACTTGGGCAGCTGGTGTGGAATATTTTTCTCTTCCTTGGTATCTGATTGCCTAGACATTCCATTACTGTTGTAATGACGTTTTGTCTAAATTTTGCAGAACCGTTTTCCATTTTGCGAAGCGGGCAAAAATCTACTAAGAAAAATAGCAGCATTGGCTGAACCCTAAAGTAAGGCATGCTATAGCTTGCTATCATTGAATTTGCACCTAGTTATTATTAGTACTTTTGTTGAAGACTAATTTCTTAACAGATTGCGTTATATGTTTTTTTCCTCTAATATGTGATTGGTAAAAGGGATTGCAAGAGTTGGCTGATAACCTAGACATTCCATCACCGTTGTAGTGACCGTCACCAAATTTTGTCGAAACATTGTACAATTGCGAAGTGGGCAAAAAGTTACATGGTAAGAGCTTTGTTTTTTGGTGTATCAAGGACCAAGGTAAATTAATATGAATGTTTTTAGATTTCCTATCAAAAAAAGAAAAAGACCAAGGTAAATGGTGACAAACACAAACCAAAAGAATGTCAGCGTGAAATTGGCCCTTTCAAAATGGGGAGAAGGTAGATATATTTTTGCTTTTAATTTTTACAGAATAAGTGGCTTATGAAATATTCTTATGTGGTGGTAATCTTATCTTATTGTGCTATGTTGATTTTCTGGTCCAGAATGTAGTATTATCAGGTGGCCATATGCTTACTGGAATAAACTACATTCTCTGATGTCATAATTCTTGTAAATAAAGGGTGGTCGCACTAACACCCTTTCTCGTTGCCAATACCGATCCAAATCGGATTTGATTGGTGGGTATAGTTGATTTTGCCCTTGTTTTTTATAAAAAAAGTATTAATTTTTTATTATTTTACCCATGAATTGATCTGAATCGGTCAGAGATTGATCTCAACTGATATCGATCCGATATGGCCAATATCAGACCGATACTTGAAACCATGCTCGGTGCTGTATTTGTCTCTTCAATTATCATATCGCATACTTTAGCCAAACAAATGATGGTAAAGGATAATTTAGTACACAAATTTCGAATGAGGAACCAACTCACTAAATTATTGAACACTTATGGTAGGCAACAACTATGACAGGTTTTCTATACAAATCTGAGCTATAAATAACAGCTAACCGTACGATGTGAATGGTTTGTCGCACTATGTTAGTCACACTAATTGGCCATTTAGAAAGCACACTAATGATCTGTCGTACTATGTTTAGTCACGCTAACTGGTTATCCAGAAAGGCCTACTTTAGCCAAACAAATGATGCATCTGTTTAGTGCCCTTAGTCTTCATCTTGTTGAACATGTGTTATATGCTACGTTTGAATAAGGAAATTTGCTTCTTAACTCGAGATAGCACTTAACTATGGAACCAATTCACCTCGAACTATAAATCATGTTCACCCATAGTCGCAAGATAGGAAGGAATAACTGATCAATAGGATTATGCAAATCTCAACCTTGGTTCTAACCACCTTGAATGAAAATTGGGCGAACAGAATGCAGAGCATATCAGAAATGTTGAATTCTAAGAAAGATGGGGGTGGGGGGAAGAATTTGAAATACATATCTTTTACTGTATCCAAGCACGCCTCCTGTTTCCGTTTCGGATTGCCGCAATGAGGAATAGATCGAATTGGACTGTAATAAATGGAAGGGTCACGTTCGGGAAGAGAGAGCTTTCTTACCTCTCCAACGCACCCCTTGGAGCAGGATGGAAGGGGGAAGTAATGAATTAATTAAGTATTAAAAAGTACAAAAAAATAATAATAATTAAAACACATGGAGGAGGAAGTAATTAACAATTAAAAGGGAAAGAAAAAAAAAAGTGTGCACATAATAACCCAATGAGACGTGTTTAATATTTTCGCTAATCGTGGGGGAGAAAAAATTGGGTAATTGGGAGTCCGGCCTTAATAATTATGAAGAGATTTATAAAGGTAAATTTGGAGAGAGAGAGAGGGAGAGAGAAAATTATGGAGAGTGGAAGGTAGTGAATAATTATGGAGAGATTTACAAAAGTAAATATGGAAAGTGAAGAGTGAGGTTTAATTTACAAAGTATATATGGAGACTGAGAGATAATATGAGAGGGAGGATTAATTTATAAAAGTAAATATGGAGACTGAGAGATAATTATGGAGAGTGAGGAGGGAGGTTTAATTATGGAGAGATTTTAAATATGGTGGTAGGCATTTGGGTAAGATGCTAAAATTTGCCAAAAAACACTAATACCTCCTCTCTCTCTCTCTCTCTCTCTCTCTCTCTCTCTCTCTATATATATATATATATATATTAGTAAGAAATACATGTGCAAATGTACGTGGGAACAAAAATGACTATTATTAAATCAAAGTTTCATGTGTTCTCTTATGTTAAGAGAGAACAATCCTAATTCAGTACTATATCTTAGATCGATCGATCTCCTTACGAATTAACAAGGAAATAAATGCCTCCCTGCAAATATAAAATTCATTGAACATTATTTTACACTTTCCTTTCGTCAATGCATATACGAGATGGATTAAAAGAAATCCTGAAGGAAAAAATGCAAAGGGATTTGGAATCCCATGTGACTTTAAAATTAACTTCAAATCATTTTATATTTGGTTACAAAATTTTACTTTACGTTGCATCCAAATCCGTTTGCTATAGTATATATAAAATAAAAATTACATGTAAAATATATCATTATTAAATATGATTAAAAAATTTAAATATTTTGTTAATGATTATTAATATTTCTTTTTTTCAAGTGTAAAAATTTCATTTCATTTTCCTTTAAATTCCCATTGCAACCCAACAGAACCCATTGGTTTTCTGTAGAATGAGGTGATGTTGATCAGTCTCAGGGGAGTTCGTCATGTCCCCTTTCTAATTCCCACTTTCTTTGGTGGAATATACAATTACGATTAACAGTAGCCTTCACACTCATATATTACGCATTCTTCCCAAAATCATGGGGCTGACTATACAAGATGATGCTCACAAGTGAAAAACCCATGTTGGGACTAGTCCATGGATTTAAAAAATCGTAATCAGGTCAGCAGAATAGGCTGGTTCCTGTCGAATTGTACATGGGTTTCTAGGGTTCCAGAACAGAATCGTATTGGAATTCGCTGGACCTGATACAGATCCTGATTCCTCGACAATTCACAATTTTGAACCCGAAAGAAGATAGATAGCTGGGGAGAAGAAGAAGATAGCAAGGGGTTTCGTTCGAATGGCTCAGCAGAGGATTCACAGAGGGTTTTGTTCGAATCGATAAGCAGAGGATTCGCAGAGGAGGGTTTTGTTCGAGTCGTTCGAAATGAGGATTCACAGAGCAGGGATTCGAATGGATGAGCAAGGGGTTCGTAGAGGAAGGGTTTCGTTGAACTGGCTTAGCAGAGGATCCGGATGGAGAAGAAGAAGATAGCAAGAGATAGGGTTTTTTTCGTCGTTCGAAATGAAGGTACAAATGGATTTTGTTCGAAAAACACGTCTCGACCTGCTAAGCCCGTGTAGTCTTACCACCTCTCCGCTAGAGTCCGCCAACGTCGTACCCCGCAGTCGATTTTAATCCTCCTCACCTTCTCAAGGGATCCGGCTCGGTCGTTGTTGTTGCTGCGGATCCTTTTTGCTCTGCGTGGGCGAGAAGGGATGAAGTGGAGATGCCATGTGGCGTCCGGGTCTCAAGATTGGGGAAACAGAGGATGGTTGAGAAAACCCTAGTTCGTTCTATCTTTCCTATTCAAATGGCAAAAAGGCCCCCGATCATTGCTTAAATCCTTCTTTTATTTCTCTTATCTCCACCGCTTTTTCCACCCTAGTGGGAGGGGTAAAACCTAATTTCCAGATTTTTTTTTTTATAATTTTAATTTTGAAAAACAAATTTAACCCTCACTTACCTAATTCTTTAGGGCCTTTTTGTTAGCTGTTTCTTCTTCTTATTCTTCTTTCTTTCTTTTTATTATTTATTTATTTTTATTTTTTATTTTTACAATTTTAATTTTGTAAAAACAAATTTAAAATTTAACCCTCACGACTTAATTCTTTAGGGCCTTTTTTTTTTTTTTCAGATGGAAGTTTATAGGGTAGGAAATAAGATGGAACAGCGATCCTTAAATCAAGGAAGCTTGTTGGCTTACTTGGCATTCCACTCCAAAGTCCCTGCGGAAAGCACTTCTTATCTCTAGACGGATAAGGCTGAGTGTTGTTGGTGTCTGTAAAACGGTGTTGCAGCGGCAATTTGGAGAAAGAACTGGTCTTCTTCCAGTTGTCCTCCTTACATAAGGACCAGCTCTCTCTTCTCATCTGACAATGGTGTAAGTTTGATCCTCCTGGCCTGAAACAGTTCTGACCCACCTTAAGTTCGAATAGGATTTGGGTTAGTATCTCTCATCCTGGGGGCGGGTTAAGATTGAAAAACATTGATCCCGGGTTAGGGTTGAGTTATGCTTGGGTTGAGGCCTAGTCCCTACCAAATCCGATCCAATTCAGTCATAATTTTAACCATGATTTATGTAGTATAATTGAGGTTATCACCTTATCTTTTTTATTTTGAATAATGGAATTTGGGTGATTGATTCTTATGGTTAGATGTCTTCAACTTCTATTATTGTGTTGCATTTTATAATTTTAATTATGTATTGATTATTTGATCTATTGATTTTTTTTTTTAACATATGGCACATGGCAAAAGTAATGTTAATCAATATTAACCCAACCTTAGCAATAGGGGTGTCAATCGGTCGGTCTGGCTCGGTTTTGGTCTGGGTTGAGTCGGTTTCGGGGTGGGAAAGTTGAAACCGAAACCGAACAAATAAGGAAATTCTGGTTTCGGTTTGATTTTGATTTCGGTGCGGTTTGGTTTCGGTTTGTCTTCGGTTTCTTAAATTGATTTGTAACTGAGTTGGTTTTGGTTTTTGGTCCAGTTTGGATTCGACTTTCCATACAAATGTTTACAAAACTATGCAAATTTTGATTTTTTTAATGAATTTTGGAGTGTTTCGGTTTCTTACAGGTTTGGTTTCAGTTTCGGTCCGGGTTTTGAGCCGGTTTCGGTTTGGTTTCGGGTTCATCCGATTTCCGGTGCGGTGCGGTTTGGTTTTGGGGTTGCAATACTCCAAACCGAACCGGCCCAATAAGGCTTCGGTTCGGTTTGGTCTGTGTTGTTATCAGTTCGGTCCGATCGATTTTACCGGTTCGGTTCAAGAATTGACACCCCTACTTAGCAAGAATCAAGGCCAATTAGGGCCTACCTGGCCCAATTATGACTAATTAGGATTGGGTTAGGCCTGGGCTGAATTTTGAAGACCTAAAGTTGGACTAAATTTTTAAGAAACCCGGCCCAACCCAACTTTATTTCACCCCTATCTTCTACTATGTTATCTCTCTCGTTCTTCCTCTGTTCATTCGCGATGCAATCAGTATTGAAAATCAGGATACATATGGACCAGCTCTCTCCTCTCTTCGGCTATGCTCTCTCTCTCTCTCTCTCTCTCTCCCATCCTTCTTTTGTTGAAATTACTGTTTATTCTTGCCGCAATTCTGAAAAATCATGATTGGTGTTCATTTTTTTTTTTCCCTCCCTAGAAACACCATAGGAAGTTGTGGTTAATCATTCGACTATGACATGCAGTTACCCTTGACTTTGTTTGAACAAATCATCAATCTAATCTCAAATACATGTGTATTTCTTAATATTTCCTCAAAATTAAAGACGAAAAGATGGTTCAAATGATTTGGCTAGATGGTTTTTAAGTGCTTATTTCCTTGGGGGATATGGAGATGACAATAGAGGAACGGACGGTATCTCAAAGCTGTTATTACAGCAGCCAAGTCGTGGGTAGTGGGAATACCAGGTATTAATTTCATTTTCCTTTTATTTTCTCCCTGTTTCGTTGAACAAGAAAAGTATTTATTTTATTGAATGTGGGGTTCACAATCACATTATCTCCACCCTTCCCTGTTCATTTAGTATCCTCTATCAGGATTTCCCTAATCATGGTCTTGCAGGTTACAAGTCTGATTATACGGATTGCATTGTCGTTAGCATTTTTTACACAAAAGTTGGGTTTAAACAAAAAACTATTGGATTTAAACAAAAAACTATCTTTTTCAGTTCGAAGAGGAATAGTGACCTATGGCCACTTCAAAAAATTGTTAGGGATCATTAGAGATTCTAGTTCCACGAGATTGCTCCATATCTGGTGCACCTCTCTTCCATTATTGATTGTTTCTTTTAACTTGAGCAGAATTCCCTACACTACCGTTTCAGTACCCTCTCCTGTCATTACATAGTTAACAAAGAGTAATAAGCATCTAGTTTTTTAGGAAGGCGCAGTTGCCCAACCTGATATATTTTGAGACATATTGGATACAACAGTTATAATGAACACATTGTCAGAAAAATAAGGCATTTTAGGTCTATGATCAAATCTAGGTTTGATAGCATTCACCTGACTATAGTATGGTTTAACATTTGAGCTGTGCAATCTAGAAATTCACCTGAATCATTATGATACGAGGGTTGGGATTTTTTTTATCCAAGAGTGACGAGATTCCTATGTTTCCATAGGAAATAACAGGTAATAATGAACGTGTTAAAAAAAGACACCAAGTCATTCTTCAAGAAATTATTTGAGTTAAAAAAATACATTATTAAGTTGAGAAAAGAGAAAAAAAAAATAAAAAATGCAAGACTCTTAGCCCGAAAGGGCCTGCAGCCCAAACTCTTCTTGAGAACTTGTAGGTAAGGAAAACATGCATTAATGTTTTCCATCTCACTGGGACACAAAGCACAGGTGGGGTCTATGTCCATACATTTATGCAGGTGTTCTTTGAAAGGGATTTCATCAAGAGCCAATCTCCAAAAGAATGTCTTAAATTTTGAGTGAAGGTATTTGGATCAAGAGTATTAGAGCCATTCAAATATGACCTTACGCTTTTAGAGGCGACACAAAGGAATGATAACGGAGGTAATGTTTTCTCGTGATTGCTGAAGCAATCTAGCGCAACACTCCTAAACTCATATGTGAGGAAAGGTTACCCTTACTTTGCTTGGGAAGTGAAGACTCTGCTCATCGAAGCCCTTGTCTTAGAAGAAGCTGCAGCTCTTCAAGCCCAACGTTTCTCCATTGCTAATCGAGTTTGCATTTAGCTGAACAAGAAGAGGGGGCTCCAGACCTTACTGTCCATGTGTCACAGAACATGTGTCAACATCCGAGGTTGTCTTTGGCAGATTTGCTGATCGCAGAGAATTTCGATCCAATAAAAAAGGGATGTAGAGAGGGATTCCAGACTCATCTCACTTGTTCGTTTTTTGTTGGGTTTTAGTTTCCTTCCCTTTCATTTTGCTGTTCCTTAACACTAACACGCATGAAACCCACGCATTTCCTTTCCACCCTTTTTCCTGACAAACACAAGTTTTTTTTTTTTGGTAGAAGCTTTGACGAACAAAAGTTAAAATAAAAGGGGGATATTAAACGCAACAAGGGTTTGTTACTCGTGGAAACATAACATGACAACAAACCTCTTAAAGCTACAAGGGGCTCAACTGGAATAAATTTATGGGGTAATATGAAATCACATTCACTGCCAAAATTTAAAATAAAATAAAAGAAAAGCAAGAATATAACGAGATTTCATATTAAAGGTTTAAATCTTAACTCATTCCAACCCATCGCCTCCAAAATCATCTAAGTAGCCTCTCTCTCTTTTTTCTGGTGGAACTAAAGGTATCTTTGAAGTGTGCGTGGAATACTGTGAAAAAAATTCATGGGAAGCATTGTTGATTGTTGTGTAGTTGTTAATTGCAATAAGGAAGGAGTGGGGAGGGAGCTAGGGTTTTAGTATTTCAAAAGCATCATTGTTGGTTCATTTGGTGATCTTTTGTAGATTCAATGGTGTCGTTCATGATTAAGCTGTTCTCTAGATTTTTTCAATGGACCTCGAATCTTCTTCTTCTCAATTGCCTTATTGTGATGGTCCCTTGAAGTAAGCACCTTCATCAATTTTCTTCTCAGTTGAATTGAAAGACCATAGCTCTGTTGTTATAAATGATACAGTTGAATTTTCTGTTTCCTCTCCTTCTGAGCTTTTAATGTTTAAAATCATTTTTGGTAATTCTGCTCTTATTACCATTTAATTAATCTTGTTTTCTGGTACAAAGTATTTATCAGTATTAATGCAACAACTATGTATGGTTAACAGAGTACTCCCGTTTATCAATTCTCAGTAAATGCCTGTTGATTATTTTACCTCGTGATTGGATACATTTTTATCATTATTTTCACCTCAAATGGTACAGGGATAAAAATACCTTTCCTTGTTCAATTAGATAAGACCAATGGTAGTGCTGAGAGATTCCTCTCTCATCATGGATGTAGGAAAAGTTGGTCCTTATTTTGTTTGCTCTCTTAAGCCCACACACTTCTTCTAAAATCCGATTAGTATTTATGTTGCTAGCTAGTGTATGTTCAGGGAATGTCATTGGTTCGACCTTCTATCCTACCAAAGTTTTAAAACACAGGACTGATAATGGGACTAGTTAAGGTAGATAACCTTTTGATTCCATTCTAGAAGGGTTTGGATCGGACCATATCGGATATATCTACCTCTTTTTTTTTTTAAACAATTTTTATTACGATTTACCATTAGAGCATATATGTGGATCAAGATATCGAGATCAGAGAAGTTAAAATTGGGGATTGATCAAGGTTAATACTATTTCAATCTAGCCGATATTGACTATTCTGTTCCGTTTTTTATAACCATGACCCTCACATTATTGAAAAATTAGTAATAAGGGTAAAAGAACACTACCTACTGATCATGTGCTCTTATGCCTATTGATGTATATTCTTATTTGTCCATGTGCTGACGTAGGCCACATGACCAGAAGGCAGCTGGTTCTAACAGTAGACACAAAGTGTAGCAAAATAACTATCCTACCCTCATGAAATATGAAAGTCTCAGTCCTCCACTGATATTCCCATTGTCCTCGTACTGCAGGCACGTTGCCTTTGACCCTTATGCCCAAGAAAAAATAAAAAAGCACTCGCATCCCGGACTTCCGGTAAGGAATTGATCGGGTTCTCTAATTATTCGGTTATTTGCCACTATTTAATTTTTCCAGTTATATAAATATCAATATCTGAAAAATCCAAGGCTTAGGTGATGGGTGATATGTCGACTGTTGGAAATCAAGGGGTTGTCTCTGCTTCGACTCTGTTTAGGGATTTCTTCTCTTTCTGATCGCTCTACTGATCTTCCTTTTTATTGGTAAGTATTTCGATTTAATATTTTTTTTTTTTTTCGTTTTCGTCGGAGGTGTTCAATCACTTCAATGTAAGGCCGTACTTGCATTTTTTGTTTGATAATTTTCAATTTGTTTTTTATTAGTGCTTTTTTTGAAATGGCAGATCTATGAAGATTCTGCTTTGTTTGGGATTCCTGATAGATGTAGCACGGTTAAAAGCCTAATTTGTTTGTTGGGATTGGAGATCTCTTTCGTTCTGGATGCATAGAGCTCTTGTTTATGGGAACTTTGGAACTGGTAATTAGGGTAATGGTTGAAAGAGGATTTTCGGAATATCGGCTACTTTATTCTTCCTCTTGGATTTGCTGAATAGGTTGGGGAAGGAATTTAAGCCTTAGTGGGTTGAACTGCAGTGACCTTGGTTTGTTCGGTGGGATCGAGGCTTTGCTGTTCCACTGTTCCTGAGGAGGAAGCTTAGAGGTTAGGATTGTATTCGATGGCGTCTCCTCTATTTCAGGTGGAAGATCAAACGGATGAGGACTTCTTTGATAAGCTCGTTGAGGATGATTTCGCGGTTACAGAATCTGGCCCTGGTTTGGCCGAAGGTGAGTTCTCTGATGAGGTGAAAGCATTCTCAAACCTGAGTGTTGGTGAGGTCGGCAATGCCTTGGATGGTTTTGGCGGTGAAGCTGTGGTTGCTGGCAAAGAAGAAAAGCATTCCGAAGATGGTATTGGAGCATCTGCAGATGGACCTGAAAAGGACAATTTGGTTTTGAAGGAGTGCGTTCCTCTTTCATCCTCCAATTCGTTTGCTTTTGACAATGAGATCGAGACTAACGATGTTGTTGAGGGTGCAGATGTTTCATCATCTGCAGATGTAACTGAAAAGGACAAATTGGTTTCGAAGGAGGGCGTTTCTCATTCATCCTCCAATTCGTTTGCTTTTGGCAATGCGATTGCGACCAATGATGTTGTTGAGGGGGCAGATGTTGTGTCGGATTCCACAACCAGCAAGAACAGTGGATCTGGGGGTGCGAGTGTGAAGGAGGTTCAATGGACTGCATTTCATACTGGTTCGGCCCAGCAAAGTGGCAGTGGGTTTGGGTCATACTCAGACTTCTTTACCGAGTTGGGGGACGATTCAAGTGATCCATTTGAGAAGGCGCATGATAATCCAACCACTGATTTGAAGGTCACATCTACCGCTGCAGAAAACACAGCCCCAGATTTGGCATGTTTTAACTCTGTGCAGTATCAAGAAGGCGTAACATACGGCAATGCCATGGAACAAACTACCAGTGGGCAGGATATGTATGATAGCCAGTACTGGGAAAACCAGTATCCTGGGTGGAAGTACGACTTTTATACTGGGGAGTGGCATCAGGTGGATGGTTATGATGCAACTGCGAATAACCAGGTTGGTTTTGATGGTTTTGAAAACAAGACCCAGGCAACAGCTGGTGGTGTTGTTTCAGACCAGAGATCAGAGGTTTCCTATTTGCAGCAGGCAGCACAGTCTGTTCCAGGAACCATGGCTGAGGTTTGTACAACTGGTACTGTCTCTAACTGGAATCAGCTCTCACAAGGGAGCACTGAGTATCCCTCTCATATGGTATTTGATCCTCAGTACCCTGGTTGGTACTATGATACAAATGCGCAAGAATGGCGCCTCTTGGACTCTTATACCCAACCTGTTCAGTCAACGGGTATGGATAGTGGTAGTTTCTTCCCTGACAAAGACCATAACCTGTACGGGGATTATGGCCAAGTTAAAAATTTTGGATCACAAGTCCTGCATGGTAATGACCAACTTCAGGATTGGTCCGAGTCCCCAAATAACTACAGTCAACAAAGTATGAGCGCACATCAGCCTGATGTTGTTGCTAAGATTGAGCCTGTGGCTAGTTTTACTGAAAACCCACAAACAGGAGGCTCCTATGGTTCTCATGGTCTTGTAAATAATTATACTGATCAGTCAATGGGTGTTAATTCTGGTGGTGCAATTCCTTTGTATGAGCAAACAAGTCACAGCAATTATGGTAGTAATGGAGTCGTTGGATTTCATAGCTTTGTTCCTTCTGATAACACCTCTCATCAGATTAGTCAAAAAAATACGGAGCAGGACCAACAGTTGCGTTTCTCAAAGGATTACTATGGCAGTCAGCAATTAAATTTTACTGAGCAGCCATTTCAGACGACCACGCAGCATTCTTACATTCCCCATGAGGGGAGGTCATCTGCAGGGCGCCCCCCACATGCTCTAGTTACTTTTGGGTTTGGCGGAAAACTTATAGTCATGAAAGAGAGTGGTGCTTACTCTACAAACTCAGCATTTGGAAGCCAGGTTAGGTCCTGAGCCTATCTAACCTAAGTTCTCCTTCAAACTTCTACGGTTACAATATGTAAGTTATCTTTGCGAGTAGCATTGCAGCTATTAAAATCTCAAATTTATTTTTATTTTTTTGTGAAGGACTCTATAGGAGGCTCTGTTTCTTTACTGAAACTGAGCGAAGTTGTCATGGAGAAAATTAATGCTGCTACTATTGGTGTTGGTGCTTGTGATTACTTCCGTACCTTGTGCCAGCAATCCTTTCCTGGCCCTTTGGTTGGTGGGAATGCCGGAAGTAAAGAATTAAACAAATGGATTGATGAAAGGATTGCGTTCTGTGAGTCACCCAACATGGACTATAGGAAAGGTGAACTTTTGAGGTTGCTTCTCTCATTGTTGAAAATTGCTTGTCAGCATTATGGGAAACTGCGATCTCCTTTTGGCACTGATCCAGCACTGAAGGTATCAAACCCTCATAGAATGCCTGACCTTTTTGTTTTCAGTCAAGGTTATGTTGTTGTTTTCATTCACGATTGTTAAGTTATATGCCATAAACTTTTGAATTATCTTGTTATGTTATTATGGATTAATTTTTTTTTTTTATTTCTGTATAACTATTGGCATTTCAGATGTTGTTTAAGACTGTTCTGTGGGAAGCTTTTGTTCGTACTGATTTGGCCTTCCATGTGCAGGCTTTCTTGGTGTGGTCAACAATTTCTTAGTACAAATCAATTTGTTATTATTATTATTATTATTTTTTATCTGTTTAAGACCTTTGGAATCTCTACTTATTCGTTTTACAGATAGTACTGACTACTAACTACGTATTATGCCAAAGGAACTCTTAAAAATCAATTTATCAAATATCTTATCCTTGATTTAAACAGTTGGTATGGATGTTCTTAAAAGGAAAAATAAATGAATAAGCCTAATAACCCCCTGGGGCCCCAATGAAAAAGAGCCAAAGATGAGATGACGCTCTTGAAAACACTAAGTGACAGAAGCGAAAGAAGTGAAGGAAGCAACCCTTGTGTGGCTGCCACCTATGGAGCAACATGCCGTGAGGCTGGGCTGCTTCCCCCCTCCCTTCGCCTTCTCTCTCTTCTCTTCTTCCTCTGTATGTCCCCTTTCCCTCTCCCTTCTCCTCCTCCACTCTGTTTCTTTTCTTCTTCCTCTGTTCCTAGTGTCGGCCATCTCGGTAGGTGTTGAGGCTACTGCAACCGATTGGTTGGCCTTTCCACCAGCTGCCTGCTTTGTTTGGTTAGTAGATGATTTGGTGTTGGCCCATTATGGGCTAGCTGGTACCAGGTCATTGTCTCACCAGGCTTGTTGCCCTTTGGGATGCCTCTCCTGCCAGGCTTGCTGCCCCGCTGGTCACCAACCCTCTTAGCTGATCGTCCTTCCAGATGCCACCAGGCTCGTTTGGTCTGTCTGCTTGCTCCCTACTTCGCAGGTTCTGCCTTTTGGTTGGCTACTCACCAAGCTTGCAGCCCTTTTGGATGCCACTCCCGCTAGGCTTGTGTCCAGTTGGTTGTCAACCTCTAAGGCCGCCCGTCCTTCTGGATGACAGGCTAGCTTGGTTTGTCCGCTTGCTCACTACGTTGGCCTCCGCCCTCGTTGTCTGCCAGCCTGGTCTGTTGGCTGTCGGCAGCATGCCTTTTGGTCTGATTGGTTACTGGATCTTTGTCCCAATCGGCTGCAACCTCTTCAACACCAGTCTGTCGGACTACTCTTAGCCGGAAGACACTGTCATTGCCCTCTGAAGGCTGGCGCCCCTTTGCCTTGACGGCCTCCTCAGCTAGGCTAGCTGCCTGCTTGGCCGTTGCCCTCCACAAGGCTAGTGTTCCTCCACCGTGGCTTCCTCCTTACCGGTGGTGCTCTTTCTTTGTGTTGGCTGCTAGGAACTGTTGTGTTGAGATTAGATTGTTAGTGTTTGTGGTTCTCTTTCTGATTTTGAATGGCTTGCCCTTCTCTTCTGTATAGGCATCCAGACCAGGTTATAGAAGTTCTCTTAGCCCTTGTGGGCCCTAATTGCTGCCCTTTATGGGCTTTTGTCTCTTTTATTGGGGTTTTAACCTCCCTTTGGGTCCCTTTGGGGCTCTATATTCCCTCCCCCTTATTTTAATGCATTTTCTATTCAGCCAAACCAAAAAAAAAGCCAAAGGGTATTGTACATCCAGTGATTGAAAACCCAATGCAGGTGATGTAGGAAACAGAACAACTATAGACAAAAGGAACATGAAAGAAAAATTATTGTAGTTCAACCAATGAATAACCGCATATTCATTTTTCCTCATCATCCAAACAAGGCCTTTGGAAGGGGAGACTTTCCATAAGAACCTGAGAACATGGCTTACATTTTGAGGAAATTGATGAAATTCAGAAAAAAAATTTGATTGCCATTGGCCGATATTGGCTAAATTTGGGGAATTGGTTTTGTCTCAACAGGTGTTGAAGTCACCCACATTGCTAAATTCTCAAATATTGACTGAAGAAACTTAATTCTCATACAATAGACATCTGATGTGCAAAGATTACTGAGGCAAGGATGAAGCTAAGGTAGCAACAAAATAGTTATAAACTGCAAGCAGCTACTTGCACCAATACTTTGACACAAACTGACCAAACAAGCAACCTTTAATTGAGAATGCCTAAGGCCCCTGATGTCTTATCCCAAAATTTACAGAACAAAAAAGGAAAAAGATCCATCCACCTCTCCTTCCCCTACATGGAAAACCTTGTTGGCCGTTAAAACCAGGCTCAAAATCGAATCTGGAACTATGATACATTGATACTTGTGACTTATCCATAAACTGCCTCCCCCGTCCCAAATCCCTTCTTGAGGATCCTATGAAGGCTTCCTGCATCAGAAGTATGCTTCATAGAAACCTCAATCCCTTCCAATAGAGAGGAGAGTCAATAGTTGGGACTGCAAAACCTGTCTTCTTAGTTTTTGTCCACCTATGCACATAGATATGTCATCCTCTTCTGATCTCAATAGAAGAAATAGCTTCCTCTTGTGATCTCTGAAACAAGAAATATGTTTCTCTTCTGGTCTCCTAAATACTCCACAGCATGGTGCAACTTTAGGCCATCAAATTATTCTTTAGTTTCTTGAATGGAGGTTTTCAAAAATTTTAACCCAAATTATATTCTTATTTACTTAGGCACGTAACAATGAGTGCATGTTCCATCTCTTTTGCTATATTTTCAACTTATGTGAGAAAAACAACTTTCATGCTTAGCATGACCGTAGGGTGCAAATATCTTGTTCTACCATGTTGCGAAGTCAAGGAAAAAATTTATTCAAATAAATGTTTTCTTACCCTGTCTTTATTGCAGTTGGATGGGACACCAGTGGCATGGTGGACTTTGTATACTTGGGGTTGTGACCCTCGATTCTTTGGGTGAAGTGAAACTTTCTCCCCTAGAAATGTGTGTAACTGGGGAGGATGACTTTTTAGTTTCTAATTTTTTGTTATATATTTTTTTTCTAAGAATTGTATTTTGCTCCATGTGGGAAAGTCGTTTGAGATAGTAAGACAATGTTCGACAAAGACCATTGGATCCACTGGTAAGGAGAAGTGGTAATGAGTCGGAGGACATTGATCATCTTTTCTTTGCTTGCATTATTTCATCCTCTATCTAGAAAGGGGTCCTTGCCAAATGCTGGCCAGCGAATAGAAGAATTCTTCTTTTTCAGAGGGAGTGGATTTGGATGGATATCACATTTCAGGGAAAGTCCATTTGTGAT
Source organism: Macadamia integrifolia (assembly GCF_013358625.1). Classification (NCBI taxonomy): domain Eukaryota; kingdom Viridiplantae; phylum Streptophyta; class Magnoliopsida; order Proteales; family Proteaceae; genus Macadamia; species Macadamia integrifolia. Next base: position 30,004,561 of record NC_056562.1, read on the forward strand.
ATCGTGGGAAAGCTCGCCTCTTGTGCAACCATAAACCAGATCTGTATAGAAAGAAATCCTAGGAAATAGGCCTCCAACTCTCGCTTTCTTGAAAAGATTTGAGACTCCATTTCCTTTGATGTTAGAGCCAAGATTGCCTGTGTTTCTACTAATTGTCATCCCTCACCTCGAAATTGTCATATTGTAGCTTCCTTGGAGCTCCCTAGTCTTATCAGGAATGCCCCTCCACTTCGAGATTGGGTTTTTGTCTTTCTTTCTCTCTCTCTCCCCCCCCCTTCTTAAGGGCTATATGTTTTTCTTCTTCTTCTTCTTCTTAGTATCGAATTATTTATCACCCAAAAAAGGAGTGATCTAAGCCAAATAGAAGGATGTTAAAGAGCTAGGGACAGTCCAAAAATGATCATAGGAGAAGTAGTGAGGAAAAACATGCACAGATTAGGCCTTGCTCCAAGTGTGGCATCAAGTAGTGTAGATTGGAGGGCCAGGATCTGGGTGGCAGACCCCATCTAGCTGTGTTCTACTTCGTTGCTATTTTTGTGATTTGTTTCTTTTCACTTTTGCTTTTCCTTTTCCTGTCCTTGCTTGGATCCATGTAGTCGACCCCATTAGGTTGGGATAAGGCTTTGTTGTATTGTATTTTGCTCCAGTCTAGTGTGAGCTTGCCTTGTGCCTTTCACCTTAAGTACTAGTGGCTCTTGTTGTCTTGTCTAAGTCTTTTGCTGCTGTTGCCTTAAGAACACTGAATTGGATTACAATTTTATGTGAAAAATATGTGGATTGTATCATGTTGCTTATTCTCATGTCTGGATTTCTTTTGTTGCTATTGATTCTTCCCCTTTTGCTTCTTTACTCAATTGGTAATACAATTAATCTTCTGATCGATCAGATAAAAGGAAGGGGAAAAAAAGACCAAGTTAATGGAGTCTCTTCTTAAAACCTTGATCATAATATGGGGGAAATGAGATTACAACTTTGTCTTCTGGCGGGTTATGCCACAATATCTTGTTCCAGTCACCAATAAACCGGAATTGGGAGTCATTCGTAAAGCCTTCATTTTGCTCCCAAAGTTTCCCTGCTAAACCAGTTTGTGGTTTATTTATGTACTCTGTTGCTTTTGAGTATGTTTTAAATTGGTTTTCTTGTTCATCTATAGATTTTTCTGAATTTCAAATCCCTTATTTCCCCCATAATCCTATTCATCAAAACCTTCCAGATATAGAAGTACAATCTTTGGCCTTCATTTGGATTTCTCACTTCTTTTAATAGGAAACTGACTGTCCGGAAGCAGCAGTAGCTAAGCTTTTTGCATCTGCTAAAAGAAATGGTCTTCAATCAAGTCATTATGGTGCCCTTACTCACTGCTTGCAGAACATGCCGTCTGAAGGACAGATTCGGGTTTGTAACAACTCTTTTCATCTATTATTTCCTGGTATAATGCCTTCAATTTGTCTTATAAATGCCATTTTTGTTTTAGGCAACCACTGCTGAGGTACAAAATCTTCTCGTCTCTGGTAGAACAAAAGAGGCTCTTCAATGTGCACAAGAAGGTCAGTTGTGGGGACCTGCGCTCGTTCTTGCCGCACAACTAGGCGATCAGGTTCATATGATGGATTTAATCTTCTGCTTTCCAGCATTCAAGATGTTTGGAATGAAGTTACCATGTTGTTACTGAAGAAATAGGCCTTTGAGTTTTCCAGATGTTTTCATGTGGAGAAGACTATCAAACTGGACATTTAACTGCAGCTGATGTTCTTGTCTCCTTTTGAATCAATGCAGTTCTATGTTGATACTGTGAAGCAAATGGCCCATCGCCAATTAGTAGCTGGGTCACCTTTAAGGACATTATGCCTATTGATTGCAGGGCAACCTGCCGACGTGTTTTCAACAAACAGTGGAACTAGTAATGGTGCACCCCAGGTTTGTTAATACATCTCAATAGGTTGCTGGTAATGTATCAATTTAAATATTTCCTTCTGGCATTGGCTTCTGCCACTTTTTTCTGGTTATACTAGGTTGAAATGTAAATAATCATGGCTGGAATTTAATTCCATCCTTGGCAATGTGTAACCCTTGGTGGTTATTGTACGGACTGTAAATGAAAGGAAACCTCATGCTGATGCAGTTTGTAGGATGCTGAAAAGTGGGCTTTTACACTTTGAACAGTTTCTCATGTCTATCTTGTCTACTATAAATTTCGAACTTCGTTTGGAATTTCGTTGCTTTACTGAGTTTATAAAATTTTCAAATGGGCAGCAGAGTGGATCCAACAGTATGCTAGATGACTGGGAAGAGAATTTGGCCATTATAACTGCAAATGCAACAAAAGGTGATGAGCTTGTAATCATTCATCTTGGAGATTGCCTATTGAAGGAAAGAGGAGAGGTAGAATCTTCATTGTTGATACTTCTTTTTGTGAATTCCACCCCCACACGCTATTGTTCTGGAAGTTCTCTACCATCTCATGCACAAAAGATGTCAACGGTCATTGTATTACATGCTTAATGATACAGATTTCTGCTGCCCATACTTGCTACTTGGTTGCGGATGCAAACTTTGAGTCATATTCGGACAGTGCAAGACTGTGTCTCATTGGTGCAGACCACTGGAAATACCCTCGAACGTATGCTAGTCCTGAGGCTATTCAGGTATTCACTGCTTTCCACTGGTTCTCATATTTTCCAGTTTTTACTTGGCGTTATTATATGAGAAAATTCATGCTCACATTTGCCTTACTCTTCATATACCTTGAATCCTTGATGTAGCAATTAGGCATTGTGGGATTCAGTATGAAGATTTGTACTGAAACATTTCTTACATGTACAAGTTTGAGATTTAGCAGCTCATGAATAGCTTTTGAAGTCCATTTTGTTGATCTATTTTGCTATAAACCAAATGGCAAATGACGTGATACTGCCCAAGTATCAGACACTGTGTATTGAATGATATGCTGTGTATTAGAGACTGTATCAAATGGATGTGCATTGTGATCTTGTGTCTATGCTAGAATATGCCTTTTTGTTTTCCCAGCTTCTTGTTTCTGTGGTTCATTTTCCATCATAACTATTCAATTCTGCATTTCTTCCAAGCTTTTGCAGCACCTTCAATCTTAAGATACTAGGCAGGAGAATTCTTGATGCATTTCTTTGTATTGTCATAGTGAATTTCATTGGGTACATTTTTGGAGAATATTGCTGAACTTAGATTACTGAACATCTCGGCAGAGGACAGAATTATACGAATACTCGAAGGTGCTTGGAAATTCTCAGTCTATCCTGCTGCCATTTCAGCCGTATAAGCTTATCTATGCCCACATGCTAGCTGAAGTTGGGAAGGTTTCAGATTCATTGAAGTAAGTGAGTCTATATTCCTATTCTGTTGCTCTTTGCACTCTGCCTTCCTGTGTCTTTTCATGTTGTGTTATCTCAGGTACTGTCAAGCGATACTGAAGTCTTTGAAAACCGGTCGAGCACCTGAAGTGGAGACATGGAAACAGTTAGTATCTTCTCTTGAAGAGCGTATTAAAACCCACCAGCAGGTATCTATTACCATCTATTTCAGAACTACTAATGACTTTATCAATCAAGCTGTTTGTATTGATTCCTTGTCAATGTTCCATATGTAGGGTGGATATGGCACTAACTTGGCTCCAGCGAAGCTGGTGGGTAAATTGCTCCCATTCATCGACAGTACCATCCATCGGATGATTGGGGCCCCACCACCACCTGTGCCATCAGCATCACAGAATTTTGTTATGAACAATGAGCATGATCACCCTTCGGTTGGCCCAAGAGTAGGAAATAGTCAATCAACAATGGCTATGTCATCATTGATGCCCTCAGCATCAATGGAGCCCATAAGTGAATGGAAGGGTGACAATAGAAATATGATGCCCAATAGAAGCATTTCTGAGCCAGACTTTGGCAGGACTCCGAGACAGGTTGGTATATCCTTTGAAGTCAAGTAATTTCTATTTTCTGGACGTAATTGTATGCTCTGAGGGCACATGTACTAGGTGGTATTGCTACAGAGCAAATATATCTAGGTGACCCTGGAACCTTCCACATGGCATTTTCTTAAAGGCTTTGTTATCAAGTATTGTCATGTAAAAGTAAAATTTTCAGATAAAACCTATGAAGAAAAAGGTGTTACCTGAAAATTTTCTTTTACATGGTTTTAGCTAAAAAAAGAACAATAAAAGAAAAAAGAGGTAGTTCCAACTGATTCCTCGGCCTTTGGCAAATGGAGCCTGCCCTTAGGGAGTTTCTAGAAGTTAAATGGCTGATATTTTCCCAGTACATGATGGGCTTTGTAGGTAATGTTGAAACTGAACATTTGACCCTCCAAAGGCTCTAAATATTCTTTTCCAGGGAGGGGGAGAGCTTCTTCCACCCCTCCCCCCCCAAAAAACCCCTAATGAGGATCAACTTCATTATAAGGAAGAAAGGGTCCACATATATAATGTACGCCACCACCACCACCTGGAAATTAGGCCCAATACATCATGCTACATGATTCTGTAAAGCCTTGATTGCAAGTTGTCCAAAAACTTCAAGAGGAAAAACTTGGGGCTTCAAATTTTTGAGGAGCCGATATGCTGACTCTATATGGGGCCAGGTTGATCCATCAAAGGAAGCAGCCTCTCCTGATGCACAAGGCAGGGCATCAGTTTCTGGTGGACCATCTCGCTTTGGTCGATTTGGCTCACAGATCTTCCAGAAGACCATGGGGTGGGTCTCAAGATCTCGCTCGGATCGACAGGTATTCTTTTTTTAATTTCTTATATGGGGCTATTTTTTCTCTAATTGTGTGCCATGATTTGCTCAAACTTCTAGCATTCCTGATGCATTGCTACCACAGGCTAAACTGGGAGAACAGAATAAATTCTATTATGATGAAAAACTTAAGCGATGGGTGGAGGAAGGTTCTGAAGCTCCAGCTGAAGAAGCAGCACTGCCACCCCCACCAACAACTGCCAGTGTCCTGAATGGAATGTCAGATTACAACATAAAAAATGCTTTAAACAGTGATAGCATGCCCTCTAATGGAGGGCCTGAATTCAAAGGCCCAGCTCAAGAACGTAGTCCAGGGATCCCACCCATCCCACCTAGCTCCAATCAATTCTCAGCTCGTGGACGAATGGGAGTTCGATCAAGGTAGATGGGCTATGGACTTTTTTTTTACTTCATGCTTCTGATAGCTGCCTGCATCAATTTATATCTTCAATGTGTCACCTGAGTACTGCAGGGATGCAATCTGAGTAAGCATTCTGAGGTGTCAGAAAGGTGCTGAATTATAGTGTCCAGGTGTCATAGTTCTGAGGAATCCTGAGGTTCCCCCGAGAGCCAGTAATGGGTTTCTAGTCACCCTAGGAATTAGGGTTTTGGAAAACCTCAGAAATCCAGAATCACAGGATAGGAACCAGAACCAGATCAGGAGAAAATTCAATAACTCAATAAAGATATATGATTTGGCCAGAACTCTGGTTGATTGCTTAAATTCATAGGACAAGAAGATTGTAAAATATGATGCAAATCTGATAGTCATATTACAAGATATGATGTTGTGCTATTCCACTAAGAAACTGAATAACCAGATAAAGTAGCAGAATTGTTGCAAGGGCTTTAAGGGTTCAAAACAGAATTCAGTTATTGTACAAAATTGAGGATTAATGAATATTCAGCAACCAGAATCAGAATAATTAGATCCAATATTCAGAAAATTCAGGATTTTGGAAAGTTGAGTTGAACTAAGATTTTAAAAACCGATTAGAACTGAATGCTAAAATAGAACAGATTCTAGTCAATAGTTATGATGTCAATGGCATGAAGAATTAATCAAATAATTTGATAACTAGAACTAGAATTAAGAAGAACCTGGAATCTGAAATTTTCAAGCGGAAACAGGAACTGCAGGGTTTAGAAATTAAAAGAACTAACCTGATAACGCAACCAATGGTTCCAAAACCCTAATTTCTTGCTGTCGTGTGCCCACAAGTGGCAAATCTAAAGGGTAATGACAATTCTATAAATATAATGAAACTTATGATCCCTTTAGGTAAGAAAACAGAATTTGAGCCTAATTGGTAATTATATTGGGAGAAAAAGGACATTTTTGAAAGTCAAAACAAGAATGAAGGTGAACTGAAATAAGTTTAGAAGGTGAGGGCTATTTGATAATTACAGGAAGAATGTGGACTCATTTGTAAATAATTGAAATTTGCTTATTTCTTTCCTCAAACAGTAAGGGTGGTAGACCATTTTTGGATTACTCACCTGTTTCGAACTCAATCAAGATGAAATTTTAGGATTAGTTTGCTTACCCCAAAGACTCCTGAATTGACTCGACAAACAGTCGGACATGCAGTCTGCAAATTAATAAAATTTTCTTGAAACAAGATCTGGCGGAAGAGGGAGAACCAGTCATACAGTTACACACACTTGGTTACATGGGAGCATATTATCCATTTGTTGGGTTCTATTTATCCATTATTGGCTCATTATTATTATTATTATTTTCTGTTTAGCAGTCATAGGAAATTGGAATATATATCCACGATAGGGGGAGTGTCCCTATCATTATATGGTTATCTTAGTTACTTTCCAAGTTAGATTAGATCTCTAGTTTTCTAAATTAGAGTTAGACTAGGATTGAATTTCCTTTTCCACCTATGATTGTACTTGGATCTATTTAATATAAATATACGAGGGAGGGAGACTGCTGAAGACACATCGGCTGCTCTTCTCCCTTGCTGTCTCTCTTCTTCTTCCTCATCTCTCCTCTCTCAAGTTATTGGTTACAGATTTTTGGATTTCTACATGAAATAAAGTTGTCGAGTCTAAGTAGGAGGATCAGAGATTGGGTTGAATGGAATTTTTTTGTCATATGCTGCCTTGAGAGTGACTTTTTGGTTCAAGTGGTGTTATCTTCTCCTTTTTTGATTCAATTCTGAATCCTTCCCTCAGGTGTGATCTTCTCCTTTCCTTTCTTTTATACTCTCCTTTGTTCTCTTCATCCATTCCTACTGGTGTTCTCTACTTTGCTTACTGTTTCCCTTCCTGCTATTTATGGTACCTCTGGGTTGTCAAAATTTCAGTAGAACACCATGGTGCTCAAGCCCTTGGACCTGAGAGTTTGGGCAAAGGATTCCCTTCCTTGGGTGACCTAAACCTTAGGATATCCCTCTCCCCAGGGAAACCTTCCTCCTGCTGTGAGCCATTACACTGCAACCAGACCTTGGTACCCTTCTACTGCTAGGTTGAGTTTCAGGAATTTATTAATAAATTCCGAAGTGCTGAATCGCGTGATTATTGGTTGGGTTTCAAAGATCAATGGATTAGGAACCTTGTCCTAAATTTCCAGGTTGAAAGGGCAAATGGAGTGAGATATCTAACCCGAAAACAACCTGATTCTGCTGTATCCTGCCTACCATCGTGTGGTTGAAGGTAAATTCCTGTTATTTATAACTGAAGCCAGTATACTTACTATTTGCACAAAAGCACTACTCATTAATTTGCTTATGTTTTATTCCCTTCTTTGATTTAGGTTCTAGAAACATCCTTCACTTTCAATTTAATTACTTTAACATCATTGATTCTGTTTCTTGTCCAAAAGAGGTCCCGTGCCATTCTGAATATATACTGAGCTACTACTGCTCATCCAATTTGAGTTATTTATATCCTGTAGGCCCATAGAGACCCAAATTTGGGGTTCCATAACTCTTAGGTTGCATTAACTAGCCTTGTTTGCAGGTCTTTACCTCTTTGCAGAAGGGGGACGGACCTACAGTTTGGGTTGCCTATGGAAGGGAAACCTATGAATGCTAATAGACATGTCATAAGAAAAAAAAGGATTTATATGAAAAATGAAAGTCATTTGCATCTTTTTCTCATTGCCCAAGACCCCCAATTAAAACTCAACTACCCAGGCATATCCATGAAAGAGTTAACAAAGAACTGAAAAGTTAGAGATTGCCTCCCGTGCAATTCAAGATCATGGATGATATATGTTAAAGTGATCATACATCAACCTGTGGTGAATCGAAGTTGATGTGATCGAAAAAGGCTTCTTGGCATGATCTTCAAGAAAATCTGTTGCTTCTGTTTGCCTATGCCCAAAATCTTTGGGTGAAAGGATTTGAATCAATGGAGATCAATCCAACCTGAGAGCGCAAGTACTGCCCAGTGCAGGGTATGGTGAAGTGAGTTAAAGAAACTCAAATAGGAAAATAGAAAGTAGAAGAAGAAGAAGAATGGAGGAGGAAGAATGATCAGAAGAAGAAATTCAGATGAGGGAAGAACTCAGCAGTCGAACCAGACTTTTGATTCACAGCACTCATCCAGAAAATTAGAACTTAAATTTCAAATTTCATTCAATTTTAATCTTCAATGAGTTACAGTCATATATATAGCAAAGAAAAAAAAATCCTAATCCTATTTTGAAACAGAAGTTGAAACTACTTGAACTTACCTATCGAGACTTCATTGACTGAAACAAACTCTGGTAATGATATCCAACTCCCAAAAATAAAATAAAAGTTAGATTACAATAACCCCAAATAAAAAGATAAATCCTTAAATACCGTTACTAGATCTGAATTCCGATTTGAAGCTGGTTTTCGTTGGTATAGGCTTCCAGATTGAGTGATGCTGATCCAACCAATCACATGCAACCGCATCACCTGATTTCGATGGAGAATAGGAGTAGGGATAGGAGAGAAGGATCAGACCAGGAATCCTTGCAGATTTGCAGGTTTGAAATCCATCAGAATTGCTAGTGAACATAGTTGTCATGGCAATTAGGCAACCCAACGTGTTGGAGGGGTGCCTAGGCAACAGTGGACAAGGCCCCACCCTAGGCGTGCAGTATTTGAATATGTAATATAGCAATGATAGTTTTATATTGTTATGCTTATATGCAACATACAAGCCATACCAATGCAATATGATATATAATTATGTTAGCAATGGTTTAATATGAGAAAACGAACATATAATAAACGAAGCATAGGTTATGATCTAGTTTTATTAAAAATAAAGTAACAAACATAAATCAACATGAACTCGTGGTGGCAACAAAGTGTGCTATTCCCTTGGATCCAAGAAAGAGTCTGGACGCCTTGCCTAGGCACCGCCTTGACTACTGTGCTCCTGAGTCCACAAGAGTGGGGTCTGAAATCCATAGAACTAGCAAAGTAACATCTTCTATTAACTTGAAAATTGGTTGATGGGGCTGTAGCCTCTGCCCTTATGCATAGAAAAAAGTAAAACTGTTTCGGACCAAGTATAGGAAAGTGGAAAAAGAAACCAAAACGAATAAGGAAACTCCCCTATCACAGGCTGTATTAATGGAGTTCAAAAGGCTCGACTACTATAAATGATAGCGAAGAAAAACTGGAAACCTGGAGTTTATAAGCCAAAATCCATTATGATTGAACAGTTTAATAATAAGCTAAACTGGCGATATGACCTGTGGATCACATTCCTGAAGTGGTCAGGAATCAAGAACCGCAGGCCAGAAAAACTTTAGAATATGCAGCTGCATGCCATGACTTGCTGCAAGAGCTCTTCTTCTTCTTTCAACTGCTGGCATGGCTTAAATTCTTCATCACCCATACTTGTGCTGAGTGCGGTTGCCCTATGTGGGTGCTTTCCGACACTGAAGATGAAGGTGATGAAGGCTTGTCTAGATAACCAAGTTCATCTGATTTTGTCCTTGAATATCAATAGATAAATCTAGGGGGAAAAAAAATGAAGTCTGATGAATGATCATAAATTCACAATAGTATAATCAGATCCTCTTTGGCATTGGATGCCCCTGGTGGGATTTGTTGCTTGGGTCGTCCCTCATGCATTCCACATTGTTTGCATATATTTTGCTGTTTGCTTAGTTTTTTCCTTTTTATGGTAAACCTGTTTTTTAATTGAAAACATTCAATTTCTTAATGCTTGGTTCATCTCTCCTTATATGTGCTGCATTTGTTGGACTTTGGATACCTTTAGCTGTTTGCTTGAAAAGATTCTATATATTATCGTTTTGTTTCCAGATTTGAATTTGATGGCACCCCTCTGAACTGGACTTTCTGCAGGTATGTTGACACCTTCAACAAAGGTGGTGGAATGCTACCAAATTCATTCCAATCAGCTTCTGTTCCAGCTGCAAAACCTGGAGTTGGTGCGAATGCCAAGTTTTTCATTCCAACTCCCATGGCCTTGAGTGAACAAACAGAAAATGCAACAGGAGAAAGCATGCCTGAAACTGTGATGACTAATGGAATTCCTTCGACATCTGTTCCATCAGAGTCCGTGATCCCATCTACATCATCATTACCGTCCCTATCAATGCAACGGTTCCCCAGCATGGGTAACATCTCCCATACAAACAAGGGGATGGGGGCAACAGAAAATGGTGATGGGTCTCTTCCGTACCGTTCACGGCGAACAGCATCATGGGGTGGAGGCATTTCCGATACATTTAATCCTCACAAGGCAACTGAAATAAAGCCTCTAGGAGAGGCATTGGGCATGCCACCATCAATGTATATGCCTAGTGATTCTTCGCAAGTGCGCATGTCCATGAGTGGTGCTAGTTTGACGGATGATCTCCATGAAGTGGAACTTTGAGCTACATAGCCAAGGATATAAATCTTATTGTTCCTTACTGTAATCACGTCAGGTCAGGACATACCTCACTTTTCTCCCCCAAAAGAGATTCGCCCTTGAGCAGCGGAATTGGGATTTAATACAGGGAAACTTGTGCTCTGGTCTTCAATGAAAGGTGCCTATATGGTAAAGCTGTTTCGTTGGACTAGGGCTTGTCTGAATGTCCCAGGAGCTGCAACCCTCCAATGTTTGGGGGGGGGGGGGGGGGGGGGGAGTTGGTGTCCTTATACAAAGCAAAGAGGGCATGTTTCGGCACCAGTTGTACAGTTCATTTGTTGATTTATTGGACAATAATCCCAATATTGTTTTTGTAGGTGGCCCTTCAAGGAAGATGGAAGATGGCCTAAGAAAGATCACCCCTTCTGTTATTTCTCTTGGGGTGAAAATTTGAAATTGCAAAAATAAGATTTTCTTCTTTTTTTTCTTTTCAGGCTTCCAAAGTGCCTATTTAGAAAAAGTTACAAGAGTGTATGACAGCCAAATTTTCTGTTTGATCAATTTCCTGCTGCAAGGGGATTAGTTGGTATCAGAGTTAGCAAATTCGGATTTGGGAATTATTCGGGTGGAGAATTATTTGAAATAATTCGATTGGTTAATTTAAGGATTCGGTCAAAAAAGCGGACGAAATAAAATTGGAGTTGGATTTGGATTTGAGAATTATTCGATTAAAAAAATAAAAGTCGGGCAAAAAATTCGGATATTATTTTTATAGTTTATTGTATGTTTTTTATTTATCAAGTTATTAACTTGATTTGTATACTTAGAAAGAGCAAATTACTTTATGCAATAAAGTAAAAAACTATGAAAAAATTGTCATTGAGCGATAGAAGCAATGGTTACTATAATCCAATTTCTATTGATGAAATAGATTAGGTTTCAAAACAGTGAACGCAAGATTATAACTACAATAAAACAAATAAATAAATTGATAACAAAAAATTTTCACCATCCTTTTGTTTGGGTTTACAAGATCCATATTGTACTAAGACACATTAATTTTTGAAAATTAAAGCAACAATATAAAAGAAGATTGATAAATACGGCGATATGAATCTGTCCTGGTCCCCTAGAACCTCAAATTATCCATCAAGACTTGATATCTCCCCTATCTTAGGATGAACTGATGAAGTTATGAGAAATAAATGAAACAAATAGTAAATTAGTATGATTGTTACAGAAGCATTAGGTGGAGAAAAAAGATGGGAAGAAGGAGGCGGATATTTGGGGGAGAAGAAGATGAAAA
>NC_056562.1:30016481-30030356 GCF_013358625.1 Macadamia integrifolia
AATATTGTTTAAGTGGACCGAATAATTTGGTTTAATTCGCTTCGGCCCGAATTATTCGTGTTTTAAAATCAAATTAGTAAAAAGCGTGTTTTTTACCTAATTTTATTTTTAATTCGGATTCGGTCAGAATTTTTGATTTAATTCGGAAAAATCAAAAACAATAGTTTTTTACCTGAGTGGGTATGGCTGCAATGCAATTTATTTTGAATGATTAATCTGGAATACGGTGAGTTTCACTCTAATCAATGTAGAGAAGTTACTGAACCTTGGAATTGGAAAATTTAAATCATTGGGCTATGTTTGGTTGTAAGGGGAATAAATGGGAAGGGATGGGAAATTTTCATATTTTAAAAGGAAATATCTGTAATCATTACCCATGTGAATTTAACATTAAATTTTAAATCATTCCATATTTGGTTATAAAATTTCATTTTAATTTGCATTAAAAACCCTTTGCTATAATATGTAAAATAAAAATTACATATTAATATATATATATATATATATAAAATATATTATTACTAAATATGATTAAAAATATTAAGTAGTTTATACAAATCATATGGGGTAATGATTATAAACATTTCTTTTTAAAGTAAGAAAATTTTACTTCCATTCCCTTTAAATTCCCATTGCAACCAAACAGGACCTTAATGATATTTAATCTACTCGAAGTCAATGGAAATTTTGATTGGGCTTCGGTTACTTACTTCGGGTAGCTTAGTTTGTTCATGATTTAGGAATCGATCTTGAACCTTACTTTGCGTAGCTTAGCTTGTTCATGATTTAGGAATCGATCTTGAACCTATTTGCAAGTCTATTGTTACGCATCAAGACTCTTTGATTCAAGCACTGGAGCTGATAGGAAATAGCTAAGAACATTGGCAAGAAAACCAAAATAAAACTACAAATAGAAAAATGATCAAAGGAAGTTATTCCTCGAGATATGTAGGAGGTGTTTCATGGATCCAGCTCCTCTCCTGAGTGGTGATCGTCTAGGTCAGTTCATAGCTATATGTGCGATGAACACGAGTTCAAGCGGTGATTTAACGGTTGCGTTTCTACTGATCAGAACAGAGATATTGCATCAAGAACCAATGAATCACCTTTTGAATACGTGTCGATCATCCAGGTAACTATAGGCAATACCTGGGTGATCACTATCCGTGTTTCCTTATCCTTGAGCCCAAGCTAGCATCCTCACATATCTTCAAAATTTTCTTCTTTAAAAGTGAGTGATAATACTCAGATTCTGTAGTCATCTCCCAACCAAGAGCCTTGATCTTGGCAAACAAAGTTTGAGGATCAGCGGAATGAGGAAATTCATCCATCAAAAAACTTCCGAAAAACCTCTATTTCAGTAGTTCCAACATGGGAAAATGGAACAACATCAAAAATCAAGAACTTAAACCTTTTCAAATAATGAACCTTGCATTATGGTGGATTGGTCAAATCCATCATCCTTCGCAGACTCCCTCACAACAATAGGTATTATCCTCCCCTCCAAACCTTGCAACTGTTACCATTCGGAAACTCAATTCAACTATAATGGTTTGTGTTTTAGTCTCCAACTCAACCAGGAATATGACAGGATGGGTGGTGTGGTCTATAGGCAAAAGGGAATGCCTTTTACTAATCCCGAACCATTAAGACCGATTGAAACAGCCCGAAAAAATCCAAACTGAGCCGAACCAAACCCTTAATGGATTAGTTTCGGATCAAGGGGCTTTTTAATTAACGGTTTCGGTTTGGATTGGGCTAGCCCGATGGATGCCCAATAAGATTAACCGATTGACCTAATAGTTAAAACCCTATTTTTATAAGGGGTTCAGTCGGTCAATAGTTTGTTTATTATTATATTGTTGTTTGACAGTTGCTGCGGTTGGAAGCTTGGAACTTTGTTAACGTCCTCTTTTGATTTCCACTCACGGATTCACACGGTAACCAAGTGTTGCAATGTGGTAAGATTTTATCTTCTTCTATTCTTTTAAACTTGTGTTTGTTTTTTATGTTTTTAACTAAAATAATGAAATATTATCTCTTATTTCCTTTATGGAGAAAGTAGAAACATGCCTATTGAGTATTGTCAAATCTATCAATCACTTTGTTTTTTCTTTGAGTATGTGAAAAGAGTTAAACCAAAATAACCCAAAACCAAACTAGATTGAGACTGAAACCGGTCGAAAACCAAAATTTCCTAATGGTTTGGTTTCAGCCTCACACATTCTCAGACTAAAACCGATTTAAATTGATCGAAACCGACCGATTGATAACTCTACAAATGACAGACTATTTGATGACTGGAAATTCTACTGAAGGAGGCATTAGGGCACTCTTACTTGGGGTGGAACAGGTACAACAACGGGAGCGAATTGTGAAGGAAGTTTGGACCACCTTTGAAGTTGTTATACAAAATCTAACTTTTGACTTAGACAATACGTTTTTTGCGATTAAGCGTGGCACCTCTGTTTTTGAATGTGTATAAAACCATGCAGAACTTAGTATTTTCTCTTAGACCATCTGATGATGTGGTCATTTTTCTAACCAATCTAATCCATGTAACCTCAAACAACAAAACCCCCATGCATGTGTCTAATCCAGAATGATGCAGTACTTTTTGTATTTGTTAATCTTTCCTTTCTTCTTTTGACGAAAAAAAAAGAGGAAAATGGAACGACTCTTTTACCTGCTCTAGAGAAAGGCTCTGAATCAAAGCCAAAAATAAGAAGATTTTTCAAATTTAAGTTCTGTTGGAAGCCTAGAAAAGAAAATGAAAAAAAAAAATAAAAAATTACAAGGCACATTAATTCTTGGACAAGGATTGGACTCGGATGATCTCTAGAGCGCCAGCCCCTCTAGTGCTCATTTGACAGTTGGCAGCACCGGGACATGTACCCCAAGTGTCTCCCAATCAATACGTGTTGTCGCACTTGATAGGATTTCGATTCTCATTCTCCTTATCAGGTGGTGAACATCATCATCTACAGAGTCCTATATCATTAACAGGCAAGCATTTCTGTTCAGAAGCATCCCTTGTGCCTAGATCCAGGAGTGCACAAACCAAGGACGGGCACTGTGGTTGTGATGCGGGGACAACACTCAGATAAAAAACTTTCTCCCATCATTAATTTTTTCCAATTATATCTGTTTATTTATTATTTTCCCTTTCTTATCTTCCAAACATAAAACTAGGAAGAGTATCCTTTTTATTTTTCAATTTTCCAAAGCAAAGATTCCGTTACAATGATTTGATGTAGGCCAGCTGTAGGCAGTAGATCTATTAAGCCACACTCATTATCATAACCCAAACCTATTTCCTATAAAAAAAAAAAAAAAACCTAAACCTAAACCTATTCAGTTAATCAAAAGATTCACAACCACTTTCGTTTGGTTTTAGGTTTCTTTTTCCTTTCTTCTAATCCGGAAAAACAGAGGACAAGGTTCGGGGAAGAGGAGAACGTGAAGAAACCCTACGCCTTCTTGATCCTCATTGCAGGGTGGAGGTGGAAAATCGCAGAAGAAACAGGAATCATGGATCTCTCATCACTCACAGAGGCGCAACAACAGCAACTCCAACAGCTCCATCAACAGTTTCAGCAGCATCAGCTTCAACAACAGCAACAGCAACAGCAACAAGAACAACAACTCGCGGAACAACAGCAACAACAACAAGATTTGTCCTCTCAATACTACGATCCATCTCAAGTTCAAGCGTATGATCAATCAAGCCAAGCTTATTACTCTTATCATCAGTACCAGCAACAATCACAGCAACAGCACTACGCTGCTGAATATTATCCAGATTACACCAATACTTATCAACCACAACCGCAACAATCTCAGCAGGAATCGGCAGCAATCCATCCTCCTGGCGTTTCGATACAGTCCGAAGCATCGCAAATCTTGGCAGCGGCGCAGGGTCAGGGACAGGGCCAGTTTCAAGCACAAGGACAAGTGCAAGCACAGGGGCAGCATCAGCAGAATGCTTATTACCATCAAGGGGTTGGCGAGCAACAGCAGCCGTTACAGCAGCAACAGCAACAGCAACAGCCGCAACAGCCTCAACAACAGAACTCTTCGTATCCGGTTCCCGCAGGATTGAACCCAGCGGCTGCAGCAGCGGTGGCTGCCTTGTCACAATTGACGCAATTTGCCGGGACAATGGATGCAGCGGAAAGAGCGATGGCCGGATTGCAGGAGCGGCAATGGCACCCCAATGGGGGTTATGCACCAGTTCCGATGCCGATGCCAATGCAGGGTCCGATGCCACACGGACCATTTCCTATGCGACCTGCGGTAGGGATTTAGATTTGGTTTTATGTGATTGTTTTTGCGATTTCTGCCTAATTATCTAATTGTTTCGATGTTATTTTTTATTCATGTTTTTTTGTCAATTTCCCCTTTTCTTCTACCCCATGGTGTAGTTCAATTTATACGAGCATGAAATTCTGCTTTATTCCTTGTTTTAGATGTTTGTTGATTTTTTTGTCCAGTGTTTTACTCTTCCACTGCTAATCATGTAATCTCTTAGATTGTATCCTGGTTTTCTCTTGCATTGTTAAATTTCAGTTTCTTTTGTAATTTCGATTTAAGTGGATTTTTTGTCAATAATTTCCTGTCCTTGTGAACGAAAATAGAAGTCTTATTGAAACAAATGATGACATCACCCCAGCACTCAGCAGTCAAGGCGTCCGTGCTATATCTAGGAAACTTGGCATTTTGCAACATTTTGGCATTCAAGGGATAAAAGAAAAAATACCACATTTTAACCAAGTTATAGTGGACAAGTATGTTAAACCTTTGTGTTTATGGAATCCCATAAGGCTTTATCTGAGAGAAAAATATACCAACTCAATTTGGACGATTGGTTAGTCGAGTTCAAAATAAATTCCTAATTCATTTGAGGAATACTGACACAAACACTCATAAAGTACCTGCCGATCACATCTGGTGTAACATTTTTAAAGAATGTCCTTGTGTGCCCCAAATGCTGTATTATTTTCCTCAAATAAGCCCATTCACCTTTTATAGCTTCTGTAATAAGTATTGTAATAAAATGTTGGTTTATTTGATTTTGTTTTCTTAGAAACATATTAATGTGACATGGGATAGTGCTTCGACTAATTGCAGGTAAGGCTTTAGGGTCGTAATATCTAAACCTTGATGCAGGTGCTAAAGTTCTATGCTACTTTATCCTTTAATTCCAGTGATTCTCACTGCATTGTTCTTTTTCTGTTCTTATTCGTTAGGTTTGATCTTTTTTGCTTTCTCAAGCAAGCTGTTTTTCTCTTGGCATGCTTGTTGAGAACTATGGCCCTTTTTAACTTTGTGCTGTTTTGCCGATAAATTATCATTTGTTACTCAATTGGAGTCGATTCACAGAAGCCTTATTCCATTCCCGTGTTTTTTTTTTAATATAAAGATCCTTTGATTTGTGTTATCTGAATCTATCTGATTTGTACAGTGTTTGATCTTTACTGCACATGATAAAACCCGAGTGCCTAAAACGTAGAGCAGGAGTGAAAGCAGGTGTGGCAGCGAAAGCGGAAGTGTCAAAACCAAAAATAAAAAAATAATCTATAGTCGAGGTCGTCTTCAGAGCGTGTTTCTATGTATATATAGATGTACAAATTCATGGGCCTTAAAGCTTCATGGAATTGAAAAATAAAGATGGTGAACAACAGAAGCACCTTGATCCATAAGATTTTTGAGTTTAGAATTATCCAACCAAATTGGAGTTTCATTTTATTTCAAGCATAATCTTAACTTGTGGTGTTATTTTCTTTAGTGTGTGCTCTCAAACATTTAAATTCAAAGATTGACTGCGGTCTCAGTTTGAGAGTGTGAATTCGAGTATTGAAAGTGGGAGCACCACCCCTATGAGAAGTAGTCGTTGCTTATGAATTAAACCGTCTCATTCAAATTTCCCTCATTTTTTTTTGTGTACTCACTCCCCCTTCCTCCCCTTCTTGCTTCTTGTTCTGTTTTGATTCTAAGTTCTGTTCCAGTACTCACCGTCACCTTGATTCAACTTGGTGAAGCCTTATTCTAACCACTGGCCACATGAATTCTTTCCTGCCTTGACACTTTTTCTTTGTGTCCCTTGTCATTTTATTTATAGTTCTCAGTTTGCACCATACAGACCGTTGTCATTTGTGTAGTCACTTGGATCTGTTGTACAGTTGCAGATGATGGAACCATCTTGTTAGCTTTTTCTTCACTTTGTACAAGTTGGCAGTATTCTGAAGTTCCTTTAAATGTATTGGTTCTAATTATCATTTTTATAGTTCTGCTGTTCATATTTGCCTTCAAATCTCAGCAGCACTCATTGTACATTACTACTAGTTCTGTTATCCGGTCTATGTGGGAATTGATTAAGTTATATGCTGTGCTTTGGAAGTTATCTTTTTTTTTTTTTTCAAGTCATAGTTTGCCTTGGATAGTTCATAACGAAACCATGTTTTCTACTCTTAGCTGATGTTATGAGAAGTAAGAATTATTAACCTGGAGTCCTAGAAGAGATCAACCTACTAGGTTCCTTCCATAATAATTGTAAAAGCTTGAACAAAATGGATATTGCTCAAGAAATGGTTAGGGACTAGCCAAGGGAAACATAATCATCCTCAGCTCATCTCGCTGCTGAAACATTGTTACCATGGTTTGTAGGATTTAATATTTTGTTACTTAAACTTTCCCTATTTATTTGAAGCCTAAAAACATCGTAGCTGTGTGTGTGTGTGTGTTGTCATTAAATTAGTGCTGCATCTGAGAATTTATGTTGGCTTTGAAAATGAATTAGCTCAGATTGAGTTTATGAATTTTTCTGTATTTTCTATGGGAAGTTTTGGTTTTGAACTTGAGTATTAATATGCACAACTATTATGTTTTTCAGGGTCAACAGTTTTATATTTGTGTTTGTACATAAAATTTTTGGATAATAATATGGCATGTAAGTAATTCTCAAAATGTTATACGGAGCGTAGTGTGCCACTTGAAGTAGGAAATAGAGGCCTTTTCCCATATTATCATTATTATTATTATCATTATTATTATTATTATTATTATTATTATTATTATTATTATTATATATATATATATATATATATTTTTTTTTTTTTGGGAGTCTTTGCAAGTATCTTGTAGGCCTATGTGTTCTATCTATTGTCATGCAAGTAGTCAGGTTTGTAAATGCAGCCCGAGGTGTCTACTAGATGCGTTCTTGCTTTCTTTTTTCCTTTTGCTAGATAAAGAAGTTGAAAATCCATTCTCTTTGATCGTGAAGTATAAATCCCAGGCTTGGCAGGCAACAAGAAGCTTTCTGCTGCATCTTTTGTTGAGTTGGTGGCACAATTCTGTATGAGGTGATATGTCAATTTTGATTGGGTTTTAACAGTATCTATGGTAAAGGTTTATGTTGAGTTGGGTTAAACTCATTTTTCCATCTAATACCCCTGCTGGTGTTGCTCTGGCAAAGGAAATATACTTCTTTAGTTTCAATCTGTGGCCCATTTCGTCCACTCTGGGTTCCTTATTGGAGCACCAAATCTATTTTGGTTGCCATGGGTTGGCATGATCTTAAGATTTCTGTTTCCTTTTTGTGTACTACAGTGTCCAATCATAAACACTTTGACTACTGTTTGAGATACTACTAATGTTCATCACAAGCCTGCTATTCTTTCAAGGGAACTTCTTGTAGTGCTCCAGTGGGCTCACATGGGGAGTGTGATTGGACAACTGAGGCTGATACCTTTTTGACAGTAAGAGCTTCTGTTCTATTATTCTTAACTAGTTGAAAAAGTTGGCATTGCGATCACAGCTACAGAAACCTAAAGTGATTGCTTTGAGACTAAATGGAAATTCAATCTGCCAATTTTTCCTGTAGTGGAAAAGAGGGAGTAGCTAGAACTGCCAATGTTCTGAAATAATGGATCTTTTTTTATGATCGTATCTTGAAGACAGAGAGCTCTTCTTGGCATTTTGGCATCCCTTCCATTTATGATGTGCTATTTTAAATCAAATGATGCTTCCCATTCCCATGCTTCTGTGTTTTAGCATTTTGTGTTAATTCAGAATGTTTGGTTTTGTTATCATTTGATTTAGTTTGTAGCTCATTTTTTCCATCAATAGGGGCCTCTTCATTCTTTTTGTTCCTGGACTGTGTGGCCTCATTTACTTTTGAATATGGTGTGCCTTACAGTTGAGGTTACAATCTACTCTCCGTATTGTGCCTAAAGATCAAATATAAATTTGGTTTGCTGCAGCCCCATAAATACCAATTTTGGTGTTTTCCTGATCATACCGCTCTTTACCTTCTCTATAAGGGATTTTTTTAGAGCCATTCTTTAAGGGTTGTTTGTTTTGAACGAGGTGTTTTGTTCTCTCTTTTGTACTTAGGTGATCCTATGTCAAAGACTTTGTATATTCTGAGTTCTTGTGGAGCGTATATCATTTTGTAGCCTCATTCTGCTCAAATCTTGTGGATGGAGATGGATGCATTGAGGATGTTTGGTGGAGAATACTGGTTGGTTAATTTTTTTCATTGCCCTTTCTCTTTTAAAGAAAAATTTGGAGAGAAAATTTTTTAGATAATAGGATAAAAAACTGTAACATTAAAAGGCTTTGAGAAAGTTATTTTCATCAGATAGCTTCTTCCCCTTGCTGCTTAGGTTGGTCTGAAGAAGATACCCATCTAAGAAACTGAAAATAAGTATTCTATCATGATATTGTATCCCTTATTATTTAACAAGGGGAAAAATATCATGTTCAAACATCAGATAGGTTAGTGACATGTACAAGAATCTAACACCGTTCAGTGAACTGCTGTTTTAATATAAACAAGTGTTTCCAAATCTGTCAGAGATGTGTTTTGGACACACTGCTTGATGTATCACTTCCAAGTTCCAATTAATCGGTGTTATGTGATTCTTGAGAAGGAAGCAACCTATATGATGTTCCACATGACACACTTCCTCTTAAAAATGCGTTAGAATACATTTGCACATTTGTGCTTTGCTATTAAGTTGCGAAAAAAGTGATGCTAAGAGATTCTGCTCATAGTTTGCAAACTCAAGCCGAAACTTGGTGATATTGTTCATTGACTGAAGGATGTGACATGATAAGCTATGGGGGTGGTGTCGATGGTCAGCTCTTTATTTTATTTTATATTTAAAATAAGTATGGTGCTCTCAAGTTTTGACTGGTTTGGATTTATTGTTTTTTCACCTAAAATAGAATATATGACTTCTCACA
This sequence comes from Macadamia integrifolia, assembly GCF_013358625.1. NCBI lineage: Eukaryota > Viridiplantae > Streptophyta > Magnoliopsida > Proteales > Proteaceae > Macadamia > Macadamia integrifolia. The sequence continues at coordinate 30,025,731 of NC_056562.1, forward strand.
ACATTTCTCAGTTGTATTTTTTCCTCTCAAAAGGATGCCTGTATGATGACATTTTATTCAATATCCAAATGAAATGTCTTCTAGGCCATCTGCTTAGTTGAATTCTATTCATCTGCAATGTCATTTTTTGCTCTCGCTCGCCATTGGAATGAGATATTTCGCCTTAGAAGTGAGATGACAGATGCCTCTAATGAGTTCACATAATCTTCAAGGCCAGTCATGGACCCCATGGCTTTATCAATCACGATTAATTTTGGATTTGACATGACTGGCTCTTTTCGGCTTGATGAGTTTGCAAATTATGATTTTATTATTTCCTTAAAAGAAAATTGACCTGGTCCTGAACCATTTCTCTGATCAATGAAAACTCTCCTCAGAAGAAAATGGTGGAACCTATCATTGATTTGATTGGATTTTCCTTTTTTAATTGTTTTAATTGATGTTCAGACAAATCAAACTTATTTAATTAATTTTGGAGTTATTCCATGAAAACTAGAACACATTCAACTTTGTTGCTGAAGCTGCTATATAATTCATCATGGTGACTTCCAGTCTAACCCACTGGAACTTGAGAAATAGAAGTGTATTTATCTCAAGGATTCTTCTACGCAAGTTTGTAGTTTCTCAGCATTGTGGTACACTGAAAGTGATACAGACTTGTTATTACCGCAATGTATGGACTCTACATTTAAACAATCTTGCACTTGTTCCATGAGATTTTTTGCTTTTGTGACACGGGATAGGAGAATCCGATTTATACATTATGGATGACATACTCAATGTGTTGTCATTCACAATGGCTTTCTTTAAATGGATGTAAAAATTCAAAGCACCCCTTGGCATTTATAGATCCAGAAGTGTCGTTAGGACATTAGAAATGCTAAACTATATATCCTTTTCCACTAGGCAAAGTTTACTCAGGAGCCCAAATCTTCTTTGATCATCACTGCTCTTCATCATCAGGTTGGATTACTGTCTACGCGGTTTCCTCACAAGAAATAGGTATGAAATCTTAAGTTCTTTTAACTATTAATTCTAGGTCTGTCAGTTCTTGTGTGGTATAACACCATGGAGCTTATCAAAGTTCTGTTTGATAGTTTCATGGTTTTGCTGTAGGGGCAGAGTACTAAACTCTCCCTCCCTTGAGTCAGCTGGCCTGGCTTCAAAATTTGCTTCTACAAGATGGCTCAGTGATTCAGGCTAGTTGATTCAATTTAAAATATTTAATGAATATGAGGATTTATTAATAAGTGTAAGATAAAGCGAATTTCTAGCATGCTGTGAACTATTTTACATAAGAAGAGCATGACTTGGCTGAGTTGATCTCGATGCATATGATCAGTCAAATTTAAACTTTGGAAACTTTGACCTGGTCAGCAACCTGAAATTTTGACTTGCTTGTAGAGGTGACAATTCTTAACCCAACCTGCCAGACTGCTACAGGATCTACTTCATGATGTGTGATAACTGGAAACTGGTTGACAATTGAAACCTGAAATCAGTTTACCTGATCAGACAAAACCTAACTTGGAATTTTTGCCAATGAATCAGCAACCCACACTAGGTCAGGTTGGTATGGTTTTTGACCTGTTGTCACCTCCACTTGGTTGGCCTCACAGAGGGGTTACTAGTCTGAGTCATGAGCTAAGTCAATGCATTCTGACCATGAACTTGCAATGGTGGATGATAGGTGGATCCCCATTTTGTTTCCTTGAATGAAGCAATGGGTTAAATTCAAATAATTTCTAGGTTGATATTGGATTTGGTGCACTTTTTCATGGTGTTGGAAGACGTGTTTGGTTACAAAGTTCATGTTGCAAGGAATTATTTCCATTCTTGGAGTTCACTAAGATGAGATTACATTTGGAGATCTCTTGATGTGTCTTTGGGAGTGGACGTGTGATGCACACGTTCACTCTCAATAGGAACAAATGTGGCCAATGTATGAGTTTATATTGGTCCTGATTATAATCTTTACAATATTAACTTTGTAACCAACTATGTCTGACGGTCTGTTTTTTTCACACAATATTTGTGAATGACTTGATGATTTATGTGTTGTTTCAGATTTTCACTTGGTAGAAGTATTAGGTTAATCTTTGAGATGTTCAATCTATATAACAAAGATACTGCTGTTTTTAATCCCTCTCCCCACCTTGCCCTGGAAAAAAAAAAGATTCTGCCTTTCTTCAATTTTTTCGTGGGTTGATGCATATTGACATGGATACTTCTGTCCACATTGCTAGGCATGGCTTATATTTTTTACTGAAGTCGCTTTTTGTTTCCCAGGTAAGTTTCTCTATAAAAATAATTCTGGTTTTTCATTCAATCTGGAGCATATTTCTTTTGTTCAAACACCCATTTCTTTGAATTTACAAAATTAACATTGTAATGTTACTTCATTTCCAATTCCAGAAATACTTAGTTGAAAAAAAAGAAAACTAAATATGGTATTTATTATAGGGAAAGTGAACTCTGTCTGCTTGCGCGGCCACTGTCCCAGCGTGCAGGCCAATGTGAGGCTGCATGGAGGAATCTGGGCGGGGGGGGGGGATGGTCTTTTAGTGCCCGTCTGTGTCTGGGCATAGAGCCATGCAAGCGGGCAGGGTTCTTTTCTTCTTTATTATATGATAGCGAAGAATTTATGATCTACTTCTTCCATCCTACTGTGGCCATTCTCTTTAAAAAAAACTCCAAATTTTAAGGAAGAGTGGTAAAGTATGAAAGACCAACTTCCTTTCAAGATTAAGATTACCATGGGTAGAAATGAAAAGAGGCAGGGTGGTAAACTTATTAAAAGTCCATTATTTGATTTGTATGGTAGAAAAATAAATTTATAAATAAAAATTGGAAGAGTCCAGTCATTGTGGGATGGAGGGAGAACTATTGCATACTGGGAGTCAGGCAATGAAGCTTCCTTAAAATTTTGGGAGCTGGATTTTGGTCTAGTGATGTGAGTGCTTTGATTTGATAAGAGATTAAGAGGATGTCAAGTCACTTGATTTTATCTAGATTTGTGTTCTGCAGTTGACTTTCCTGGGAAATACATTCATGGCGCAGTTCTCAAGTCACTAAGTTCTTGAAGTTTCATGTTGATTTCCACTTCGTGTTCATATATTCCTTTATTCGCTCCTTTTTTCTCCCTCTATCATATTTGTACACCAGCTGTTTATCATTTTACTGAAGTGTTTATGCCACTAAATTAAATAAAAAATAGAAAGAAAAACTACTTTTATATTTCTGCCCTCCTTGCATCTTCAGTTAAATCCGCCTTTGAATGGGTCCTGCCAAACTATTTTATCCAAAAAAACATGTTCAGCTGATTTTAACGATATGTTTTGAGAATTGATGAATTCTTTAAAACCTTTTGAATTGGTATAGTGAAGGCAGTGATTTTGACCATCCAATCATAGGAAATTTTCACATGCAATCTCTTAGGTTGGACCTTTCGGTGGTGGGATCTTAGATTTGAGGTTCTATATTTGTGTACAGGTTTCTGTAATGTGCAAATATGTGGACAGTCACCATCTTCCAAGTTTTAATGAACCCCTGGATCCCATCCTAGGCTCATACTTGAAGCTATGCTAATGGGGCTTGGAGTTTCCTGTGAGAGAAAGTAGACAGATTGAATGAATTTTCTTAGATATTTCTTAAGCATTTAATAATATTTTTCACTCTCAGAATAAATGAAGAAATATCAGAGTTTAAAAGTTTCTAGGGTCTATTGCAGGACGGTTAAGTGAAACTAATCAAATAGCCTGACCCTTGTACATGGCTGCCCCTGCATATCTGAACATAAATGAAGAGTGGCGTAGGCCTTCAAACACATGCAGTGTAAATACATGCCATTCGATGTTAAAGTTTTGAAGCAAATATATCCTTCACTGATTATGTAATTGTTTGTGAATGTGATTAGTGCTTATTCCAGCATTTCCTGACATTTAATGATGATGCATCTTTTCCTTGGACCTACATTATATGTATTGGATTTTCATGTATCCCCATAGGCTTCCACTAGGTTCTAGTTACTTACACTTCTGCGGCAATTGAATTTGTACTGAAACCAGAGTTTAATTGCTTGTCCACAAAGTTTTAGAGTTGTTCAAGAGCATGTAGTTGATGCTCAACCTTGAAATTTTGGTCTAGATGCCACAGGTCTTTCAGGGCTGACTGGCAGAGGACATGAGGATTGGTATCAGAGGTTGGTTGGTTCGTTCCTGACTAACATTGATCCAGTCACCTGACTCATCTCAGATCATATGGCCGAAGCAAAAGCTTGGCAGATCCAGTAAGAAAAAGCCTGATAATACTGCTGGATTGTCTGATCCACTGGGTTCATTAAAATGTTTCTATCGGAGATTTGGACTACCTTAGATTTGGACTGATTTCTTCTTAAAATCTTTAATATCCCAACCCCTAATGACATTTCCACTTTCATGGCTGTAAATATAGTGGTCCCTTTTACTGGTTACCAAACACATTCTATTTGCTTAGAATTACTCATGTAGAACGGAAACGCCTAGAAGTGCTCCGGGTGCAGAAATATGCCAGTGAAAGAGGAACTTTTCCAAATGTGTCCTAAATTTCTGAGTTGTCATTTTTATGCATTGGGGGGGGGGGGGGGTT